>NC_090443.1:109706354-110016042 GCF_031143425.1 Pleurodeles waltl
TTTTGAAATTTCAATGTGCTGCCTTTTTAGTTTCATTATAAGAATGGATGGATCTTTTAATTTTGTGAGCAGGCCTTTTCATTATTTGTTTTAGGCCAGCAGCACCAAAATCCTGCCGTGACATCATGACTGGTGCTGCGTCACCTAGCTTATGCTGCAGAGAACTTTGCTTGAGGATATTGCACGTTCATGCAGCAGCAGCTTGTTTCGGGCTCTGGCTTGCCACTTCTACAGGGCCTGAGCAAATCTAGCAAATGCCTGTCCTCACAGCAAGCGAGCACTGGAGTCTTGTCCTGGGGCAGTGGCTATGGGGCAGGTGCTGTGTCTGTTAGCAGTGCCCAAGACACAGAGTCTTGAGCAGCGCATGCCTTCACTGTTTTTGCAATTTTAAATTTCATGTTTAAAAGCTGGATCTCACTTAAGCCTCTTTGAGTGCAGCGATTCAAGGCTGTTTTTACCTGAATTTGTCTCTGTAATTGTGCTTTAATTACCAGTACAATTATCTCTTGAGAGATAGAAAAGCAAGAGACTCTTCATTCAATGCTATTACTCTTGCCAAACATTGCTTACCATTTTTACCTAGCAATTGCACTAACTGGGAGGAATACACAACTGCAATTATTATGCAGGGAGTTACATCACTGATCCTGATGTAAGAAAACAAATTTCATGTTTAAAAGCTGCTTGAGGTTGGGAAATATAATTATAGGCTGTTAATTGTGGAGTAGAACTTCTTCATTCTCAAGAAAAGTGTTCTATAATGCGTCATTTCAGATGTGAAGCCTGAGGATAGGTTCAAATAAGAGATGGGGAATATCTCAGTTAAAATGATAAAATGTGGGCATTATTTTTCTGAATGGTGAAAAGAAATAATTCTTTTTGGAAGGCACCTCACTTGCAAGTATGCTTAAGGGCAGTGGTTCAGTGCAACAGGATCTAAAGGGGTGTGTAAGTAGAAGAAATTAACTTGAAGCATAATAATTTACACAAAAAGCAGTTATATAGTCTATTATAGTAGTGTGATAGCAAGATGCTGTGTGTGAATGCTTTTAACTCTTCATTTTAACTTTCTCCCATTTGAAAGAGTTACATTAGCCAATAGCAGACATTCTGCTTGCAGTGACTGGGGAGGTATTGTGCCATTTCAAAGAGAAAAATGCAGCCATTGTTTTGAAAAGGGGAAATTGAAAGTGAAGGGAACTGTAATTATTTCGTTCTAATATAGTATGTGACTCATTGGAAATTACACTGAAGGTAAACAAAAGTAGGCGTGGGGGTCTCTGGGAGAAATGTGTGAGTAGCTCACAATGATTTTCACTGATCAGAAGTAGCTCTCACTACAGAAAAGGTTAGAGACCCCATGTTTAGACCTTCCCAGTAATGGAAAATTCATGCCTCTTTCCTCTTAAAGTGTGTGGCTGAGTGTCATAGTTATGACTGGACAAAGCACAATAAGGACTCGCCTAATGGTTAAGTTCGAAGGCTCTCACACTGAGAGTTGCGGGTTCTGCTCCAGGTGTGTCTGCAATCATTTCCCTCCTTTAATTTCTTTTAAACTTTAAAAGTTTAAGGTTCATACTGAAAGGTGATCTCACGCTTTTTAATTGACAAATTATTCTTTTCAGTTTGTCCAGAAATATCTCACTCTAAGTATATCATCCATCAAAGCCTAAAAAACTCTCTCTCCCTCTCTGTCACTTGCCCACTCCGACCCTCACGCATCCATCCACAGACCCACTCACACACCCACTCAAAGAACCACTCACTCTTACACCCACTCACAGACCCCATGAAACCCTCATGCACCGTCTCAGACCTGAGGACATTGATGCATCCACTAAAACACTGATGCACGCACTCTCACATCAAGACAGACCCACAACCACGCTCATCCCCAGATACATCAGCTCACCCCTATACTCACACCCAGAGAGACAGACTGCAACCAACTCCCCCCATGCACAGCCATAGGGCTGTGCAGCTATGTAGAGTAGGGTGGTTAGGAGTGGTGGGCCACAGGGACTGGCTTCAGGCCTTGCGGGTAACCCTTGCTGTGCATGGGCGAAGGCTGTGCACAGTGCAAGGTTGAGTGTTTGTAGTGGGTTGGCCTCAGGGCCTGGCCATAGGGCAGGCCACACTGCCGCTGCGCACAACCAAAAGCCATGCACAGCGGTGGTTAGATTAACATATAGTGATTAAAATTACTATACGTTAAAAAAAACATAGAAATTTACTGAAATAACCCAAAGGTTACAAATAGAATTAAAAAAAACATAAATATTCACTTTAAAACAAAAGGTTACACAGACGTTATAGTTAGGTTCATATTTTAAACATACAGAACAATAGAAATTCATCTGTTATAGTTGGTTATCTCAAATAAATATAACTCGTGCCCTAAGGTAAATATAACTCAATCCCTCGCCATGCACTGCTGATTACCCCACAAATTGCAGCACTCATAACCTTTTATAACATAACTGATAATATAAATGTAACACGTGCAGTAAACGTTTTGATGAAAAAACGGTGCATGACGGGGCACCTTATGTTTTTATAATTCTATTTCTTACTGTAACATTCCCCTAACCTTTTTTTTTTTCCCCCAGTAAAAAAAAAAATATATATATATATATATATATATATATATATAATGTGTATATGAATGTTTGATGCACGTGTAGCCGCAGACACACATGCTATGCATAGCTCTTCCTAAATCTACTGTTGGGCTCGGAGTGTTACAAGTTGTTTTGCTTCGAAGAAGTCTTTTCGGAGTCACGGGATTGAGTGACTCCTCCTCTCGGTTACAGTGCGCATGGGCATCGACTCAATTGTTAGATTGTTTTCTTTCCGCTGTTGGGTTCGGACGTGTTTCCTCTTGCTTCGAGATTTTGAATTGGAAAACCTACTTATTCGTCGGTATTGTTTTCGATCGCGTTTTCCATCTAGCATTGAACTGGTAGTACCGTCGAATCTTCATCTCGCCCTTTGGGGCACACGCACCCAACTTGGGCCTGTTCGGGCCTACCGCGTGGAAAGCCTGATGGATCGGACTCCATTACGTTTCTGCCCTCTGTGCCACGCGAAGTACCCATCTACATTCTAGCCCCTGGTTTGTAATTTGTGCCTTTCTCCAGACCATCGGGAGGAAGTTTGCGAGGCCTGTTGATCATTTCGATCAAAGAAGACCCTGAGATATCGCAGAGCCCGAAGGCTGGAAATGGCGTTGACGTCATGGAGGAGGAACAGGCTCAGACGGCAGTGTCCATCCGAGACACTGATTCCAAACAAGAATCGGAAGACGATAGACCCATCACAGCTGGCCCGCATGTGAGTACATCTGCCCCTACACCCCTACATAAAAAAACATCGGAAGGCCTTTGGTACACCACTGCTGGAAGGCCATGGTTTGGCCCGAAAAAAGACTGCAGGCGACTGACCTTCGGGGTTGGTGCCGAAAAAGGCCACTTCTCTGTCCACCTCTGAGTCGAGTACATCAGCTAGAGCTGCCACTTCAGACTCTAGTAAAAGGCCTCAGTCCTTGGAGTCGAAAATTTGGCGCTCTGTTTCGGAGCTGAAACAACCGACAACTTTTTCGGGACCGAAAAAGATCCAAAAAAATCCTCATACACAGAGGAACAGGGACTTTTGAGAAAATTAAAGCAAATCTCAAAGTCCATGCTGGAATCTCATAGAGCTTCTGAAGAAGAGACTGCGATTGAGCCAATAGTAGAGGTTATTGATGAAAGACAATGGAGAATCCATATACATAAGGAGACTGGAAGAATCATCACTGCACCTCCTTTAAAGACAAAAAGAAAGCTGGCTTTTCAAGAGGAGTTAGACTCTGTTAACCACCAGCAAAAGTGCAGAAACAAAAGGAGAAACCAGCAACTCTCCCTACTTTTCCTCCTAACTCTCCACACCTTTCTTTTTCACCTCACAATAGTCCACCACCATTGCCTTCTCCAACACATTCATGGTATTCACATGGAGATACAGTAGACCCATGGGATCTTTATCACCCTGATCCCATTCCAGACAATGATCCAGACCTCTACCCATCTAAACCTTCTCCTCCAGAAGACACCACTGCTTACACTCAAGTAATATCTAGGGCAGCAGCTTACCATGGAGTGCTTATGCATTCTGAACCCCTGGAAGAAGATTTTCTATTTAACACACTGCCTTTCACTCACTCCAGGTATCAGTGCCTCCTGATGTTGCGTGGAATGGTTAAACATGCGATCCAAATTTTTAATGAGCCTGTCAAAGCTAGAGTAATCCCCACTAGAATTGATAAAAAAAAAATATATAAGCCTGCTCCTACCGACCCAGCCTATATCAAACATCAGGTCCCTCCAGATTCAGTGGTATTCAGTGCTGCAAGGAAAGGAGCAAACAGCCAGTCATCAGGAGACTTATCTCTTCCTGATGAAGAAAGTAGGACATTTGATGCAGCTAGGAAAAGAGTGGCCACACAAGCAGCTAACCAATGGAGAGTTGCCACTTCCCAGGCACTTCTAGCCGGATATGCCAGGGCCCATTGGAACAAGATGCAATACATTATACAGCACCTCCCAAAGGAGCATCAAAAGAGAGCACAACAGGATGTGAAAGAGGGACAAGCTATTAGCAATAATCAGATAAGGTCTGCCCTCGATGCTGCTGATAACAGCCGCAAGGAGTGTCAATACTGGCATCACAATTAGAAGGCATGCATGGCTACGCTCCTCTGGTTTTAAACCAGAAATTCAGCAGGCAATACTTAAAATGCCTTTTGACAAGAACATCTATTCGTCCCAGAAGTAGATACCACTATTGAAAAACTGAGAAAAGACTCGGGTACTGCGAAAGCAATAGGGGGTTTATACACCACACCATATAGAGTCTTGTTTCGCAGACCCCAGTTTAGAGGAGGTTTTAAGCCACAGTCCTCTGATGCTTCCACCTCCCAAGCAAAGCAGGGACAACAAACCCAATATCAGAGGGGGGTTTAGAGGGTCCTATAGAGGACAATATTTCAGGAGCAGAGGTAAACTCCAAACCTCAAATCAAACCACTATACCACCTAAGCAGTGACTTCCTTCCACTCCACACTTCTCCTGTAGGGGGAAGACTACAGCAATTCCACGCTCAGTGGCAAAATATCACCACAGACAATTGGGTATTATCAATTATCCGCAATGGCTATTGCCTAGAATTAATCTCCACTCCTCCAAACATTCCACCAAGATACCACAAGTTGTCCCCAGAGCACAGTGTTCTGTTGCAACAAGAGGTACAATCTCTACTTTTAAAACAAACAATAGAATTGGTTCCACATTCTCAACAAGGAACAGGAGTATACTCACTATACTTCCTCATTACCAAAAAAGATGGCACCCTCAGGCCCATCTTGGACCTCAGACCCTCAATCTATACATCCTGTGAGAACATTTTCACATGGCAACTCTGCAAGATGTCATTCCACTACTACAAACACAAGTTTACATGACTGCTTTAGACCTCGAAGATGCGTATTTCCATATACTCATCCATCCAGCTCACAGAAAATACCCCAGGTTTGTCATAGCAGGAAAACATTGCCAGTTCAAAGTGTTGCCATTCGGCATAACAGCTCCAAGAGTGTTCACAAAATGTCTAGCAGTAGTAGCAGCCTACTTAAGAAGACAACATGTCCACGTCTTTCCATATCTAGACGATTGGCTAATAAAATCAAGCAATGTTTTACACAATGCCAACAACACACTCATTATGGGATAGAAACCTTGCGTACGCTATGTGTAGGAAGTTGGCTCTGTATATACTATCTCAAAGTGAGAGATAGTGTGCACAGAGTCCAAGGGTTCCCTTTAGAGGTTGATAGTGGCAAAATTAGATAATTCCAATGCTCTATTATGTGGTAGTGTGGTCGAGCAGTAGGCTTATCAGAGGGTAGTGTTAAGCATTTGTTGTACACACAGGCAATAAATGAGGAACACACACTCAAAAACAATTCCAGGCCAATAGGTTTTTGTATAGAAAAATAAATGTTCTTAATTTATTTTAGAACCACACGATTCAAGATTTGAAGTAAACACATAAAATGCAAGGTACTCCACACAGGTAAGTAAGGAACTTTGAATTGGAGCAGTAATATACACAGTATAGTTTAAAATGGCAATACGCTATTTTAAAAGTGAATACAGTGCACAAATCAACAGTTCCTGGGGAAGGTAAGTTTGGTTGGTTTTTGCAGGTAAGTAAAACACTTACAAGTTCAGTTTCCTTGGCTTAGGCAGCCCACCGTTGTGGGTTGAAGGCAACCCCAAAGTCACTGCACCAGCAACACAGGGCCGGTCAGGTGCAGAGGTCAAAGGAGGGCCAAAAACACATATGAGCCTATGGAGAACAGGGGTGCTCCGGTTCTGTTCTGCTGGCAGGGAAGTACCGGTGTCCTCGGGGAGCAGACCAGGGGTTTTTTGTAGAGCACTAGGGGGGGGGTGGGGACACAAACAGGCACACAAAACACACCCTCAGCGGCACAGTGGTGGCCGGGTGCAATGTGCAAAGTTGGCGTCTGGTTTGCTATAGAAAGCAATGGAGGGACCCGGGGGTCAGTTAGGCGATACAGGCAGGGCACAGGGGGGCTTCTCGGACCAGCCACCGACTGGGCTAGGCAGAGGGCTGTCTGATGGTCACTCCTGCACTGGAGGTTGGTTCCTTTCGGGCCTGAGGGCTGCGGGTGCAGTGCTTGGTCCAGGCGTAGGATTCTTTGTTCCAGGTAGTCGCGGTCAGGGGGGAGCCTCTAGATCCTCTCTGCAGGCGTCGCTGTGGGGTTGAAGGGGGGTTATCTCGGGTTATTCACGAGGTTGCAGTCGCCTGGGAGCCCTCTCTGCAGTGTTGGTTCTCTGAAGCTTGAGCCGTGGGTGTTGGGTGCCGAGGGTGAAGTCTCATGCTTCCGGCGGGAAGAGTGAGTTCTTTAAAAGTTGTTTCAAAGTTTCAAAAATGTTGCTGTTGGTGAACAGTGCCACTGTTCTCAGGAGTTTCTTGGTCCTTCGGTTTCAGGGCAGTCCTTTGAGTCCTCAGAGGTTGCTGGTCCCTGTCAGATGTGTCGCTCTGCAGGTGCTTTGAGTTTGGAGACAGGCCGGTAGGGCTGGGCCAAGTCTGTTGTCGTCTCCATCATCTCTGCAGGGCTTTCAGGTCAGCAGTCCTTCTCCTTTGTGTAGGTTGCTGGAATCAGATTTCCTGGGTTCTGGGTCACCCCTAAATACTAAACTTAGGGGTGTGTTTGTCAGAGGGCCGTAGCCAATGGCTACTGTCCTGGAGAGTGGCTACACCCTCTTTGTGCCTCCTCCCTGAGGGGAGGGGGTCACATCCCTAATCCTATTGGGGGAATCCTCCAATCTCTAGATGGAGGATTTCTAAAGACAGGGGTCACCTCAGCTCAGGACACCTTAGGGGCTGTCCTGACTGGTGGGTGACTCCTTCTGGTTTTTCTCATTATCTCCTCCAGCCTTGCCGCCAAAAATGGGGGCAGTGGCCGGAGGGGCGGGCATCTCCACTAGCTGGGATGTCCTGGGGTGCTGTAACAAAAGGCATGAGCCTTTGAGGCTCACCGCCAGGTGTTACAGTTCCTGCAGAGGGAGGTGAGAAGCACCTCCACCCAGTACAGGCTTTATTCCTGGCCACAGAGTGACAAAGGCACTCTCCCCATGTGGCCCGAAACTCGTCTGGTTGTGGCAGGCTGGCAGAAACTGGTCAGCCTAGCACTAGGATTAGGATTGGTATTCAGAGGGCATCTCCAAGATGCTCTATCGGTGTACTTTACAATAAATCCCACACTGGCATCAGTGTGCATTTATTGTGCTGCAAAGTTTGATACCAAACTTCCCAGATTTCAGTGTAGCCATTATGGAACTGTAGAGTTCTTGTTTGACAAACTACCAGACCATATACTCTTTATGGCTACCCTGCACTTACAATGTCTAAGGTTTTGGTGGGCATAGTAGTCATGCACATATGCCCAAACCTGTGGTATAGTGCACCCTGCCTTAGGCCTGAAAGGCCTGCTAGAGGGGTGACTTACCTTTGCCACAGGCAGTGTGAGGTGGGAATGGCACTCTGAGGGGAGTGCCATGTCGACTTAGTCATTTTCTCCCCACCAGCACACACAAGCTGTGAGGCAGTGTGCATTTGGTGGGTGAGGGTTCCCCAGGGTGGCAAAAGACATGCTGCAGCCCTTAGAGACCTTCCCTGGCAACAGGGCCCTTGGTACCAGGGGAACCATTTACAAGGGGCTTATCTGTGTGCCAGAGCTGTTCCAATTAATGGAAAAAAGGTAAAGTTTAGGGAAAGAACACTGGTCCTGGGGCCTGGTTAGCAGGGTCCCTGCACACTTTCAATCATAACTGGCATCAACAAAAGGCAAAAAGTCAGGGGGTAACCATGGCAAGGAGGCATTTCCTTACACTAGGGTTCACTCTCAATTACAAAAAATCACATCTTCAACCAGCACAAGTACAACCTTACCTAGGTGCTATCCTGGGCACTCACAAAGCCCTAGCTTATCCAAATACACAAAGGATACAAGGTTTCCAAAATCTTATACCACACTTACAGCCAAATCAACAATACACTAAGATTTATCATGACGATTCTAGGAATGATGGCATCTTGCATAGCCACATGCAAGACTAAACATGAGGCCCTTATAACAGTGCCTCTGATGCAATGGTCTCAAGCTCAAGGTCAACGTCTAGTGTTGATGGACCGCCAAACACATCTGTCCCTTCAATGGTGGAATCGCAGCAATCTAATAAATGGGTGGTCATTCCAAGACCCTGTGCTTCAGACCATAATCACAACAGACGCATCAATGATCCGTTGGGGAGCTCACCTCAACAATCAGACCCTTCAAGGGCAATGGGATGCCAAGCAGAAACAGCTTCACATAAACCACCTAGAACTATTAGCTGTATTTCTTGCTCTAAAAGCGTTTCAACCTCTTCTCAAACAGAAAACTGTTCTCCTAAAACAGACAATATGACAACCATGTATTATCTCAACAAACAAGGCAGGACACACTCATCTCAACTGTCCCTGCTAGCCTAAACAATATGGAAATAGGCAATTCACAATCACATTAATCTATTAGCACAATACATTCCAGGGATAGCCAATCAGCTGGCAGATCTCCTAAGCAGAAATCACCAACAAACCCACGAATGGGAGATTCACTCCCAAGTACTTCAAAAGTACTTTAAAAAATGGGGAACACCAGAAATGGATCTATTTGCAACAAGCGAAAACGCAAGATGCCTAAACTTTGCATCCAGACACCCTCATCCTCTATCCAAGGGCAATGCTCTATGGATCAATTGGTCAGGGATACTTGCTTACACTTTTCCCCCTCTCCCACTCCTTCCTTTTCTAGTCAGCAAGCTATGTCAAACATCACTCACCATGATTCTAATAGCACCAACATGGGTACACGATACTCTCTGTCTGTAGTACCCCATTCCAAACTCCTAAACAGAGCGGATTTGTTAACACAGAACAAAGTTCAAATTGGGCATCCAAATCCCAATGCTCTCAATCTAGCGATTTGGCTCTTGAAGTCATAGAATTTGGTTACCTAAAACTTCCACCGGAATGTATGGAAGTAATTAAACAAGCATGTAAACTTACTACTAGACTGCTACGCAAATAAGTGGAAAAGATTTGTATACTACTGTCCATCTAAAGACACTGACCCACTTACAGCATCCATACAAGATATTGTACACTATTTGCTTCAATTACCAAAATCAAGTTTGGCTTTTTCATCCATCAAAATACACCTCACTGCTATATCTGCATACTTACAGAATATTCAACATACTTCTCTATTCAAAGTTCCTGTTATTAAAGCCTTCATGGAAGGATTAAAACACATTATTCCACCTAGAAGACCACCTGTTCCATCATAGAATTTAAATATTGTACTTACCAGACTCATGGGACCACCTTTTGAACCTATGCACTCTTTTCAAACTCAGTATTTAACATGGAAGGTCACTTTCTTTGTAGCTATTAGTTCTTTAAGAAGAGTTAGTGAAATACAAGCCTTCACTCCTGAACCTTTTTTCCAAGTGCACAAACTTACAGTTGTACTTAGAACAAATCCAAAATTTCTACTAAAAGTAGTATCTTCTTTTCACATCAACCAAACAGAAGAATTGCCAGCCTTCTTTCCACAGCCATACTCTGTGGCAGAAAGAGCTCTTATACCCTAAATCATGTACTATATAGACAGAACCAAAGATTTTACAAAAACAAAACAACTTTTCGTTGCTTTCCAAAAAGCACATAAAGGCAATCCTATATCAAAACAAGGTTTAGCAAGATGGATTGTTAGATGCATACAATACATGAAAGCAAAAATACAACTTTTGATCACTCCTAGAGCACATTCTACAAGAAAGAAAGGTGCGTCAAACGCATTTTTAGGAAACATACCGATGGCTGATATATGCCACATGGTCAATTCCTCATAAATTTACAAAACACTACTGTGTTGATGTGTTTTCACAGCAACAAGCCACTGTAGGCCAAGCTGTCTTAATAACACTATTTCAAACAACTTCAACTCCTACAGGCTAGCCACCGCTATTTTTGGGAGAACTAACTGCTTGTAGTCTATGCATAGCATGTGTATCTGCAGCTACACATGCCATTGAATGGAACATGTCACTTACCCAGTGTACATCTGTTCATGGAATGTAGTGCTGCAGGTTCACATGCACCATCCCTCCTCCCCGGAAGCCTGTAGTCGTTTAAGATTTGTACATCTGTATATACATTTACATTTGCATGGACATCTCTTTGTATTCTTATACACTCTCACTCCTTCGTTCACCGTTTGCGGGAAAACAATCTAACAATGGAGTTGATGCCCATGCGCACTGTAACCGAGAGGAGGAGGGACTCGATCCTGTGACTCCGAAAAGACTTCTTCGAAGAAAAACAACTTGTAACGCTCGGAGTCCAACACTAGATGTCCGAAGAGGTATGCATAGCATCTGAACCTGCAGCAGTACATGCCAGGAACAGATTAAGTTCTCCGTCTCCCAGGAATAAGAAATAGATGGCACTCTGCTTTGTGTTAGTTAAACTAAATTTGCATTTCCACCATGTAGATGGCCTTTCTGAAGTTGACAGCCTAACATGACAAATTCAAAATGGCTAGTTTGATAAACACAAGAGAAATACTCAGTGCACAGAAGCCAAAAAGAAAAAAGATCATCAACCACAAAATAATGCATTCTAAAATACAAGAAAAATGTTAATGAGAAATAGGGGGATCAGACCGACTGACACTCTGCAGTAGTCTGCAGCATTATGGGTTACACCTATTAAGAGACTGTGTGACCCTAAGTTCAGAACAAGTCATTACTCTTTTACTCTATATTTAACTATATATATTGAGAAAGAGTAATATTTAAAAATTATAAAGGGACTGCTGCTGTGTGCATGAGCAAAGAGTGGAACAGGTAAGAAGTTTTAACAAGAGCAAAATTCTTACCCATGTTGGCAAGTTAATCATTATCATTGACAGAGGCCAATTAAAAAATATATTTTTTTAAACCCATCAAAATTGTCCATTATAGCAGTCAGTGAAACACTATAAAAACAGAGTCACGCCCAAGTGGGCCCGAAAGTCAGTCTTTGGCTTTTACACCCTTTTCTCCTACTTATGCCTCAACCTGTCAATTCATTCTGGATCTTTTCCAAGTCATCTTGACACCGTTTTCTTTAAAACATGCCTCTTCAAATAGATCATGATCTGATATCAAAGGATAAAGGAATTAAGAACTTGAAAACCAGGGCAACAGTGAGAAGTAATAAAAAGGAAAAGAATGATGGGAGTAGGAGAGAGTGAAAGCATAGAACTCACCAGTCATATTGTTGACTATATAGATCAAGATAACTTAATCACACAAATGTGCAACCATGTTTTATCCGTCATAGGAGGCTCTGGTAAGAAGTCCAATAATGTATTAGTATTCAAGGATCTGTACTTTAGTTCTATCTCTCCCACATGAGTGGACATTTACTTTGTCAGTGCCAAATAATTTAAACCATACACCTTTTACCTTTGTTTTTATTCCTGAAATTTTGCCAATCTTGGCAACTTAAATTTGTGTTTTTACTTTGTCACACACAGAGTGGCACAACCAGTGCTGCTGTTCTTGTGTGGGCAGCCAACCTTACATGCCCTTGGTACCTGAGTACCATATACTAGGGACTTATAAGTAAGTCAGCACATGCCATTTATGGGCGTTCAATTCAACATATAATTTAGGAAAGGTTAAAGAGCACTGGCAGTGAGGTCTGGACAGCAGGCCTCAGTACATTCTTAAAGTCGAAAACCAGGAGCTAGTAGTCCAAAATGGGGCAAACGTTGGGGTGGGGGGGGGGGGCCTGCAAAAGCATGTTTTCTTACAATATTCATATTCTTTCAATATCATATGATATTGATAAGATAAAGCTTTTTGAGTTGTGGTGTAATCAAAACTTGCCTTTGTGCAATAAGAAGTCACAAAATCAAAATGATCTTTTCCCCATTAGTAAGGGTACAGATGGATAATTTAACAGTAGTTTTATTGTTTACTTTCACTTCTTCATTCCTCCTATTTGTCTTTTGTATTAGCTTCCGTCCCTTTTGGCCTTCCTTTTTTCTTGAGTTTCCTCTAATGTTTCGTGTCGTTACTCTTCTTTGCTGTAGTAATATGTACTCGTTATGTACAGTTTTTAGATGATTTCCACTCTCTGGTTGCTCAACCAAATCAATTGTTCGGCATCCGAAGGGTGTACTCTGTTCCAACACACTTTTGGAGGGTGTAATTTCTAATCGTATTGAGTTGTCAGTTTTCATTTGTTGCAGTGTTGAATTTCTTCAAAAATGTAAACTCTTCCTTGTATATAAGCCTGTTTGTCTCTAGTGAAGTTGCACTAGTTTTTCCTTGGTTTGTGATAGAGAGTTCTAGCCTCAGATCTCTTACCTTAGAATATTCCTCAGGCATCCAATTGGATCTGGAGCATCTTCAGCAGTACCACTTGCACACAGGTAGGTGGTGCAGAAAAGCTCAGCACTTGTCTCGTCCATGCCGGGTGTGACATGCGCATTGCCTAGGTAGGTGCCCCACCAGTACGCAGACATCAGCTTTTTTTCTTTCCTCACCATCAATGCAGATTTGTAAGAGCTACCACAGTCATTTTTTGTCAGCTTTTCCAACTTTTTGTCAACCCTTTTTGGATCTGTTATGCTCCCAGTGTGCGTTAGGGATGCCATCAAAGAAATCTGTGGGTTTTAAACCCAGTGAAGCATGCCACAGATGAATATCTGTGATATACCATCTCTTGGTTTGCATACTGTGCCTAGAGCTGGCCCATGACTCCAAGGACTGCCCTGTTGTGTGATGAACCCCAAAGTTGTCTGGAAGCGTGCTTGGAAGCTCATGGTTGATTGGCACTCGGTGATTCCACATCGATCCATTTCAAAGTCGTGTGGAAGGCTTGCTCTCGAAGTTGTTTCCCCTTAGCTTTCATTGAGGTCAAAATCTTCTTTGGCTAAATCCCAGAATAAGGCAACCAAGTCAACTTCAACTTACTGGATCAAGTCATAAGAGCAAGTGTGAGAATGATGTCACAAGTTTAGGCCCTTTTCTGTGATTTCCTTTGGAGACTGTGAGCCAAGGTCTGCTCCTGGCCTCCCAGAATTTACCTGAGTCACAGCGACCCCCCTCCCAGTTGAAAGATATCTGCAGCTATGCACCTCAACTTTGGGCGAGCCGACCCCTCTGGAGCTCCTTTGGGCCACATGTATTTAGAAGGGGTTCTGACTGGGTTTCTGTTGGTAAGTTCACCCTCTAGGCCTGTCGGGCCCTTTGGATTTGTTACTGGATCTGTACCTGTTCTGGTCACGAGTCCACATTCTTGACTTGAACCTGGCCTAGTGATGCCCTTCCAAGCTCCACTGATGCCGCCTAGTGCCGCAACACTATTGTCGTCTTGACTCAAATACGGAGCTGGTCTGGTGTTTTTTCTGATTTAGACTCCTGCATGGACTGGACCAAGACCTTTCGGTGCCTCCATTTATTGACAGGCCTTATGAGGAAAATGCTAGGCACAGATATGAGGATTGTTGTGGTTATCCTAGCCCCCTTGAGGAGCCCTTCGCCGAGGGTAATTGGTATGAGGAACTGGCTGATGCCAGTGGTCTGGAAACCTTCACCTTGGCAGACACTGGCCTAGACTCTTCTAGTGTGGGTAAGGAGGAAGGAGCTTCTTTTGCCATGGTGGTGAGGAAGGTGACTTAGGTCCAGGACCTTACACTGCCCTTAGTGGTGTCACTGTCTTGATAGAGGTGCTTTAACACTGGTTATTTCCTCTGGAACCTCTTCTTCCCTTCAGTGAACCCCTGAGTAATATCTTGCTTGGGGCATGGGCCAAGCCCCACCCTGGTACTCCTGTATTCTTGGCAGTCACCTGCTGCCACTTCCCTGCTCCGGGGTAGCCAGCTTTCCTCACCCAGCACCCCTCCCTTGAGAGTTTGGTTGTGCAGGCCTCAACCTCCAAGGTTAACCATGGTGTATTTCTTACCGCGCCACCGTATAGGGTATCCAAGAGGCTGGACATCTTTGGTAAGATGTTTTTCTATTCCACCAGCCTTTCACGATGGTCTGGGAACACTGCAGCACAACAAGATGATGGATGGAGTGCTGAAGCTTTTCAAACACTCCTCCCCCAGTCACAGATCTGGGTTAACTCCATTGTTCTTTTGCTCACCATGCCATCCCAGTTTGGGCCCAGCCATATGCAAATCATTCTTGACCCCATGAGAACAGTCAAGTCAAAACTACCAGACCAGGTCCTCGCTGGAAGGGAAACAAGCATCCTAGGACCGGTTTCTGGGTATCACCCCTCATCAGCCAGGCTAGCTTGAATCCGGTTGCACAGAGAGCAAGGGACTCACGTCTGGGCATACCCTTGCCACTTAGGTCAAACATAATACAACAAGGTGACGGACGGAGTGCTGAAATGTTTCTAACACTCACTCTGGGAACACTGCCTGCCTCAGGCAGTTATACCCATACACTGTGGGAATTAGTTGTTTAAAATCTTCCATTGGTCTTCAAGAAGCCAGGCTGTTGCCAGTGGCATGGATGCAGCAAAGTTTGACGCACTGTGGACTGGACACCACAGACTCGCTGTGTAAAGCCATTGTTTCATCTGTGGCCCTCAGCTCCTCACAGGCCCAAGGTCAACTGGCTTCTCAGTGATGTCAAGGCATCCCTTAAGGTCTTGGGCTTTCTTGTCACTTGCATTTTCTAACAACAAGGCAGTTTCAGCACATAAGCTGAGAGCATGAGAGCTGGCCACAGCAGCAAGGGGTTGTGTGGGAGGGGGCTCGTAGGGGTGACATGCTGGGCTGGGCTGGGCTGGGTTGGGCTGGGTAAGGTGTGGAAGGTAGTGGGCACAGTGGACACAGAGCTGGCAGGACCGGCCAGGTGGGGGGTGCATTTGTGGGCCCTCAGTCACACTCCTGGTTGCCTATACTGCCGTCTTGGTTGACTCTGCTGCAGCATTTGTCACCTGCCTCCCTCCCTGTTCCTTGGTCCTCTGGCAAGGTTTCCCCTCCTCCAACCCCCCGCCACTCTCATCCCCCTGTTTGTCCCCGTCTCTGCAAATAGGGGCCTTGCTCCCCCCTTTGTTGTGGGTCTTACTCCTCACCTCCCAAGCTCCTGAGCCTCCCCTCTCCGACCAGGCACCTGGTGGAGCCGACGAGCGGTTGGGGCTGGCAGAGGGCGTCGGAGGGACTTGCAGCTATTCAGGTCAGGTGGCGGAGCAGAAGACCGCTCACCCTTCTCCCTGCCCTTGTCCACCCCACCTCCTGTATTTGCCCCTCCTTCCGCTCCTGCAGCTCAACAGGCCTACTGGTCCCCTGCATTTGGTATCCTGGCCCCTCAGGCCTGGATGCTCTAATCCGGAGTAACACAATCTGACTTCAGCTTCAGGGGCCCAGTCTTGGAGCAGTCAGACCTATTCTTCACCGCCAAGGGTGTGCCCCAGCATCCGCGGAAGCGGCTTTCCTAGCGTGGGTGCGGGTTGCTGATGGCTGGTGAGCCTCACTTGCCAAGCCAGCAGCTCTAGTGCACCAGCCTCTGTACCTTCAGCTACTCCTCAATCTGCACCTGTCTCTGTCCCAGCGGAATCCAGTGCATCCACAATACCAGACTCAACAGTTGACCATCAGCTCCTCCGTGCCACCGCTTCTGCTACCTCTATCTCCTTGCCAGCCGAAACCCCAGGGGCTCGCAGGAGGCAATAGAAGGGAAGGAAGATAAGGGAATATAAGACCAGACGGTCAGGCAAAACAAAAAAAACCACAGTGAGGAAAAAGAAGAGGAGACCTCAAGCTCCGGACAGCCGTCATGCGACACAGAATGTCCCTCTTCTTATTGAGATTGAGTCAGAGCCAGACCAGGAAGGGGAGCAACCCATCTCCAGACTTCATGTTGGGCACAGTCTGGAACCCTAAAATAGCCTGGAACAATACAAAAAAACTTTGCAACACTAACTTCCAACCGAAAATTTACACCAAGTTCTCCTTACTAAAAAAATGTCTGACCTGTCCTCCTTTCAAATAACAATGACACACAAGGGTTACAGCCTCCATTAATTCTGTCAATCCTTGCAGCCACAGTAGAAAGCTCTCCACTTCAAAATAACTGCCACAACGGGGCTGCACCAATCCTAAACCCTACTCAGTCTCCCTTAACTAGCACATTTGTGTTGCCCATGGGGCAACCTGTGAAGTTTTTCAGTGCAGAGGTCCACAAGAAGTCCAGGCAGGCTTCAGAGAACTCTTCGTGGGCTTCCCTCCATCAGAGTTCAACCCACCAAATCCATCTAGCGCTCCGTGGTCTGAAAGCGGCACTGCCCGCCTCCATCAGTAAGGAGGGCCAGCAGCCCTCAGACGCTCTGTCCACATCCTTGGCTTCAGATACTGCTTGTCAGGGATCTGCAACAAATGAAGGATCTCAGCCCCCTTTATATGAAAACAGAGAGTCTTAGTATGGGGACAGATGCAGAAACCCTATCCTACTTAAACATGCAAGAGTGGGAGGACATGCTTGTCGCATACTCCCAAGATTCCCCTTCTGCTACTCGACCTACTTTCGATCCCAGTAGCAGTCTCCAGAAGACCGCGTTAGGACTAATGTGATACTGACACAAACTTCCACTTTTCATTCAGCCGTCTCTCAATGATGGTGTAAGGATCAGAGTAAGCACAGACACAAACGCAGCATCAACTACTGGTCAGGATCCTGTTACAAAACACTGCAATCCGCATATGGATGGCACCTAGGTCTCCCTGCTCAATACCATGCATCTTCTAGTCGAAGCGCTCTATTATCAGTCAGACAAAATGGATGTTCAGCTAACTTTGCTCAACACCTTGGCAGTATTAGTAGCAGGAATAGACAAGAAACTAGGTGACCTCAAATCCCTCTTTGCGCACTCACAAGAAAACCACACGAGCACTCTCACGAGTTGCTCATGTGGACCAATAATAGATAAACTATGCACATTATCTTCCATGCTCACCAACCTCTGTGCGTCTTTAAAAGTGGGAGCCTCCGATCACTACACATACTCATATCACACATCTGACCCTTCCACACATGTCCTGGAAAAAATCCACATGGATCCACCCGATACCACAACCATTGGCCTGGGAACAAGCAGCAATGACCGGTCAAATGGTCCCAACCAGGCAGCTCCTGCAACAACAACCCCTCTCAACGTGACTTCAACAGTAACTGCACCCCAACTTTTAAGGAACCAGCTCCCAATTGGCAGTCCTGTGGACGGTAACGTCATGGTGAAACTGAACGCCAAGCAAAGACTCACTCAGTGGAGGAAAGGCCGCAAGAATGGATTTGCAGGGAACGGAGAGAACCTGGCAGCTGACCCCAAATTCACACTACCCGACATTTGGGCCTCCAATGAAGCCATGTCTCCCGGGTCACCTGCTTCAGAAACAATCTCCTGTGCCCTAACTCCAAACTTGCCAATCAAGCAGAGGTACGCAGCCAAAATGACCCCACAGGGCCAGCAGAAGTGGCGGGCAATGATGGGGCATTGCAATCACAGCAGCTCCCATGCACTGCTGTGGCTTTAACTCCCAGGAGCTATAGTCCACCTACACCAGCAACTTCCTCCATTTCCCTCTGCCCAATAAATGGCCCTTCCGCCGCAGGAACAGGGAGCGATGATTACATCTCCTAGCCCTAATCATCATGTTCAAGTTGGGCACTCCAACAGGTCTAACAGCTGCTGGAATGAGGGAACCTTCCATATCCGCTGCAGAAATTCGAAATTCGACCAGACCCCTCAACCACCAATACATACATTTTTCATCCTCACTACAAATCCAGGGGAACTGGTGATATTTTGAATAGGGGGAACACTCTCCAGCTTCTTTCACATATTTCCTCTACAAGTGGCCTGAACACAACTGATCTCCTAACAATAGAATTTCTTCACCCAACCAACGCTACTGGCCCTGAAGCTACTAAGGCCATATGGAAGACAGGACTAATCACCCAAACAATCTTAGGGGAAAGCGCAACCTTCGAACGCTGGGGCATCAGTATTATCACGCACCGAGAGCTTTGCTACCCAACTCCTTTATCAACACCGGGTCCTGCCTCTGAATCTGACCCCCAGAGCAGGGGAACACGCTCCATACTTAGGAGCGCCCAGGGCTGCTCTCCTGTGACCTCAAGCTACTCCACTACTGCTAGGGGGGAATCTCTGCCCCCAAAACTCCTCACCTCAGCCAGCGTCTCCTCAAATAACAATGACCTAAGGTGGTTTTCAAAAACAATCAACAACTGTAATAGGCCAGGGTGACAAGCCTCAGACAAAAAGAGGGGCTCCACATCGTCAAAGTAGATCCTCACCCTGTGTTCTTGGAATGTGAATGGTCTCCTTTCTAAAGCTTTGGACCATGATTTCATCCAATACATCAGCACTTTTGACATTATACTAATGTAGGAAACCTGGCTGGATGAACCATTCCACTTGAAGGGCGATATGTGCTTTTCTAATCAGCAATCAGGAAGGCGAAATATGGTCACCCTCAAAGTGGCCTGGCCACTTAAATCTCTTTAGCACTATCAGTCAGAGTCACCCCTTTGCCTTCCACCTGCTCCTTTTATCAATATTGTGACAATTGACGGCACGACAAGTGTCTCAACAGCAGAGATAATTCTTGTAAACACCGGCCTTCACTCCACACTCAAGTCCAGTGATGCCAACAATCTAGTGGTACTACTCGAGAATTATATAAGCAGCTGTGGTATAGCCGGCACGACCGATATCGTCTCAGGTGACTTTAACTTGCATCTACTAGGATCCTCCACAGATCAAACCACAATTGCCCTCTCTAGCGCTTGGGATCTTCCTACACAGGAGGCTAACCAACATGGCCGTCCCACAAAGACCAGCAGATCATTGCTCAATGGCTTAGACTTGTTACAGCTAAAATCCCTGAATGGCACATTTATTAAGGACTCGCCTCCAGCAGCATCATATTTTTCTACCACAGCCTCTACCACAATTGACTACACGTTTGTCACTCTTCCACTGTTCAAACAAGTAACCTCTTATCTGGGCAACTTGGGTGAGAGTGACCACTACCCACAGGAATTAGCCATCATCCTGGGGGAACCAAAATGTAGAAAACTAATATTGTACACATTACCACTTTCACCACAAACTGCAAACGGGTCAAATGTGGGTAACCAAACATAGATCTTGTTAATAAAGGAGCAATGGATCTTGCACTTGAATTAGAAACAAACAATGGCAGTGAAGTGCAGAAATGGGAACAACTGAAAACCAGGCTAAGTGGAATTTGTGCGGAGTAAATTACCAACAGGCTACTGCTACCTCCTTCAGCTTTAACTTACCTGGCACAAGCCCACAGGACAGCACTACGAGACGCAAAGAGAAAAATGAACTCCAGTATAAGGCGTCTTTGGGGCAGCCCTGGCAATCCAGACGTACTGGCAGCCTGAATGTACCACAAACAGTCACTAAACAAGCTAAAATGGGCAATCAATAGGAATCGCAATGAAGTGGGCCAGGCTTCACTCGGATGCAAGGAGCAATAACAGTGTACGCTTCTGGCGCACAATATACAACCTCACACTCCTGTATCACTGCGACATTACATCACATATACAAGAAGCTATCTGGGCCTATCATCTTGAAGTCCACTCCAGTGACCAGACCTCACTCAGCAAGGCCACACAAAGCACGACTTCTCCAGGAATTCTCCTCTCATACATGCCCTCATCAAAGACCACACTTATACTACTCACTGACTCGGTTACAATAAAAAATCAGATAGCCAAGGGTAGGAGGGAATTTGCCCCGGGCCCAAATGGACTTCTGCCTGCAGTTTTTAAGTATAACACACCCTTCTGGGAAAAGATGTTCAAACCTCTCTATCTGGAAATAGGTCTGACAGGAACTATTCCACAGTCCTGGAAGGGGTCCATAATCTCCCCCATCTTCAAAACCGGGGACAGGTCACTCCCCAAAAGCTATTGTTTGATTGCCCTAATTTTCAATGACGCAAAGTACTTGGCAGGCCTGCTACTGGATCCTCTGCTTGCATTGACCACTGAAAAGGGAATAATCCCCATGACCCAAACAGGATTTTCTATACAGGCTGGCACCATAACGAACATCGTGGCCATTGCCCTCTTAATCGACAAAGCTATAACACTGAAACCTCAGCTCCATCTATGCTTTTTTGACTTCAAGGCCGCATTT
This sequence comes from Pleurodeles waltl, assembly GCF_031143425.1. Lineage (NCBI taxonomy): Eukaryota > Metazoa > Chordata > Amphibia > Caudata > Salamandridae > Pleurodeles > Pleurodeles waltl. Next base: position 109,727,238 of record NC_090443.1, read on the forward strand.
GACCACGTGGACAGGAATCTGTTGTGGAAGAAGCTCGAAACCTGGGGGCTTCCATATCCATTCCTACGCCTGAATAGCCCTACATTCAGAGACATGGGTCCAGATAAAATTGGGTATAGGCACTCATTTGTCAAGACGCATCCGCACTTCCAAAAGGCTTAAAACAGGGTTGTGTTTTGTCCCCCCACACTGTTCAATCTATATTTAGCAGACTTAGCGGGCTTACTCACCCTCACAAATTCGCACCCCCCAAAAATTGGGGACCTTGGAACTACTGTGTCTCATGTATGCTGATGACCTTGTACTGATCAGTCGTACGGAAATAGGCCTTCAGTGATTGTTAAATGCCACTCAACTCTACTCAGCCACCAATACCTTGACAGCAAACTTTGGAAAAACACGTACATTGTCAGTCAGATCGAAAGCACCTTCAAGAGCATTCGTTTGGGGTAAGACATGACTTGTTCAAACAGACAAGTATAAATATCTTTGAGTCCTTATTGACAAATCTGGGAACTTCGTGTGTCAAAGAAAAAGCCTAGCTATAGCGCTATCCTTACAAAGACTTAAAACTCATCTGAATGGGCCTTTGTACACCCCCCTCTTGAAAGTACTTAAAGCCAAGCTCCTGCCCTCAAAACCATACTGGAGCGAAGTACAAAGAGGCAGGGACATTGATATATTAAACCATGCAGTGAGCAAAGTGTGTTGCATGATCTTCAACATCCCCAGCTTCACCTCTCCCGCCCAACTGAGACTGGAATTTGGCCTACTGAATCAACCCCTGGCACGACGTAGCACATTCATAAACTTCTGGAGCAAAGCCCGTGGGGCCATTCTAGACTCTCTTAATTACTATATGTGGGAAGAGCTCGAACGTAAGAACACCTCCCCATTCAGAATCCTCCTAGACTCACTTAAGAAGACAGGGCTCACCGACCTCTGGAGGATCTCAATTGCGCACCGCGCCTTTAAGAAAGCAGTTGGAAAATCAATTAGGTCTCAGTCCCTACTGGCGGACAAAGCAGCCTTCTCACAGAGGTCTCACACATGGGTGACTGCATACCTACACGTCTCTGGCAGAACCGTCATATCTAGCACAGGGTTTCTCGAGACAAACAAAGGAGCAATTTTTAAAGGATCGTCTTGGTCTCTTACCACTTGCCTTAAATGCAGCCCCTTGGCTGAGAGATGCAACCAACTCTATCTGCCGCCTGTGTGGTGAGGCACGGAAGATCTCCTACATGTCCTCCGGTCATGTAACTGTCTTGCACTAAAAAGAAAAGCCTTACTAAAGAACAAACTAAACGACAAAGGCATATGGACACGAAGACAAGCAGTGCTGGCATGCTTTGCACCTAGGTACCTGCAGCTGAACTGTGCTTTAGTGAAATTTCTATCGCTGGTGACTCAAAAGCAACATTCAATAAAGCAGCTTTATCCTCCTTGAGACTCACAAGAGGACAGTTCACAGCTCGATAACGGTTTCTAAACAGTATCAAACACGCTGTATTCACAATGGCGCAAGCAAAGTTGTAAGTAGCAATTGTCTTATTAGCTTTTAAAATGCATTCATATTGAGCGCATACCCAAATGATTAGAAAACGCGCAAAATCACTTGACAATGATCTAGTAATATCACAAATGTATTTTGTAAGCTTTTGTTTCTTTTTACCTTTGTGGTTTTAAGTAGCTAAACAATAAACCTTTCCTTCCACAAGGACAGTAGGGCATCACCCAGTCCTGGGCCTCACCATGGCCCCACGCCTGCCTCATTCTGCCTTCTGTGGCTACAGTAGTGAACCAACTGCATCCATTTCTACCCAGCCACCATGGCCAGAAGGCTCCCAAGTTGTTTTGTGGCCATGGATGCAGCTCCTACAAGCTTCTTTAATATGCCTTTGCACCAACATGGACAACTGGTTGGCAGCAGGATCAAGCACCACCTGCCGCACTGGCAACCCGTAACTTAGGGCAAGGGGGAGCTCCAGAATGTTACACGGGTTACACCCTTCCATTAATTGAAAACCCTGCCACCCATGCCACTGTCCCTCAATTGGCTGTGGCAGGATCATCTTTCCTTGTTGGGTCAGGAAATGCAGGGTCTTTTTGCCATATAGGCCATCAAGAGTGTTGACGTTGGAACAAGGTTCCAGTTGGTATTCCCGCTAGTATCTGTCCTCTGCCCTTATCTAGATCTTCACCCACAAACTACTTCCTGAAAAATGAGAAATCAAAAATGCTGACATTGGCTCTTGTCCTTCCTGCCTGGGATAATAGCACTGGATTTGCAGGATATATAGTTCCGTATATCTGTCCTGCTGGCCCACAGAGGTCACCTGCAGTTCACTGAGGGCCATGAGCACTTTCACTTTGTGCTTTCCTTTGACCTTGCCAGCGTCATTCGGGTGTTCACTAAAGTATTGGCGTGGATGTGGCCCATCCGCAAATGTCAGGAGCGCAAGTCTTCCCCCTACCACAACTGGTTGTTGAAGGAGTGCTTGCCTATGGCAGTAGTTGCTCACCTCCAGACCACGGCAGACTTCCTTCTTTCGCTGGGGTTCACTATCACTGTGCTGAAGTCACACCTGACACCTTCTCAGATACTCCCTTTTATCAGAACCATTGTGGGCACTGTGTAATTCCACATCTATCCTGGATATTCAGGCTCTGATCCCAGTGTTTTAGATGCTATCCTGGATTTTAGTGAGACTAACTCTGAGGCTGCTGGGGCCCCTTGCCTTCTTCATCCTGCTGTTAAAGCATGCCCACCGGGATATTCGGGCTCTGCAGTGTAACCTGAAGTCACATTGGCCACAGCATCTGGGAATCTCTCCTGCATGGGTCAGATCTCTAAGGGAACTGCAGAAGACCTGCAGTGACGGCCATTGAACCGCAATGGGTCCATGGTAGACCCTTCTCCGCTCCCCACCCAGATTCCACATGGTAACAGAGGCATCACTTCTGGTTTGGGACGACCATCTGGGAGAGGTGAACATCAGAGGGCTTGGGTTTCTGATGGAGTCAAAGCTCCACACCAGCTTGTTACAGTTGAGATAGCTCTGCTGGGTATTGAAAGCCTTTTTCCAATCCATCATAGGAAGGGTGGTTCAGGTAGTCAAGGACAACACCCCCGCCGTGTGGTACTGTAATAAACAGGACCCTGTGGTAAGGAGCTCTGAGCCTCTGGACATGGCTGGAATGTTGGGACATTTTCCTGGCTGTACAACACCGGAGGGGGTCTATGAACACCAGTGCGAAAAAACTTAGCTGTGATGCTTTGCGGATCACCAATGACATCTACATCAGGAGGTGGTGCAAGGTCTCTTCTGTCACTGGGAGAACTTTAGTTAAATCTGTTCGTCACTGCTGGAAATGTGCATAGTTAGCACAACTGCGCACCTCAGTTTCCAAGATGGCTTGTTTTGGGAGATGCATTTTGTTTTGGGAAGGGCTCAGGACCCTTGTACGCCTTCCCGCCAATAGCATTCCTACCAGAGTTCTGAAGAAGATAGGGATGGGCGGTACCAAGTCACTGTTGTGGCTCTGGATTGGGCTCTGGAATCCGGTATCACAAATTCATGAGCATGAGCCTTGTCCTCCAATCAGGCTGCCCCTTCGGGAGGATCTCCTGTTGAAGCAACAGGGCAGGGTTCTGCACCCGAACCTGCGACCGCTCTGCCTTCATGCGTGGAGATTAAGAGATGTCAGTTAAATGTCCCCCACCCCTCTGACCCCTAAAGTCTGTAAGGTCATCTTGCCAGCCATGCATCCCTCCACAAAAAACATATATATGTCCTGTTAAAGTAAGCTTGTGGATTGATGCACTGAAAGTTAAAATCATGTTGACCCTCTTTCAGCACCCTTGTCCAAAGTGTTGCTTATTGTTTTCTTTTGCCTTCAAGATCGTTCTCTGGGCACAGTTATGGGGTGGTATCTTTCATTCATCTTGGCTTTTTCTGTGGTTGCAGTATCAACTGTTCCTGTTCAACTCACCTCTTATGACATGTCACCTAAAGGTTACCTTAATCTACTGTAAGGCAATGCCTTCATGGCATGGTTACCCCTGACCTTTTGCCTTTTGTTGATGCCAGTTCTGATTGAAAGTGTGCTGGGACCCTGCTAACCAGGCCTCAGCACCATTGTTCTTTCCCTAAACTGTACCTTTGCTTCCACAGTTGGCACACCCCTGGCACCCAGATAAGTCCCTTGTAAATGGTACCCCTGGTACCAAGGGCCCTAATGCCAAGGAAGGTCTCCAAGGGCAGCAGCATGTATTATGCCACCCTGGGGACCCCTCAGTCAGCACATGCACACTGCCTCACAGCTTGTGTGTGTTGGTGGGGAGAAAATGACTAAGTCGACATGGCACTCCCCTCAGAGTGCCATGCCAACCTCACACTGCCTGTGGCATAGGTAAGCCACCCCTCTAGCAGGCCTTACAGCCCTAAGGCAGGGTTCACTATACCACAGGTGAGGGCATATGTGCATGAGCACTATGCCCCTACAGTGTCTAAGCAAAATCTTAGACATTGTAAGTGCAGGGTAGCCATAAAGAGTATATGGTCTGGGAGACTGTCAATTACGAACTCCACAGTTCCATAATGTCTACACTGAAATCTGGGAAGTTTGGTATCAAACTTCCCAGCACAATAAATGCACACTGATGCCAGTGTGGAATTTATTGTAAAATGCACCCAGAGGGCATATTAGAGATGCCCCCTGAATACCAGTCTGACTCCCAGTGCTAGGCTGACCAGTTTCTGCCAGCCTGCCACAACCAGACGAGTTGCTGGCCACATGGGGAGTGCCTTTGTCACTCTGTGGCCAAGGAACTGTAACACCTGGTGGTGAGCCTCAAAGGCTCACCCCTTTTGTTTCAGCACACCAGGGCATCCCAGCTAGTGGAGATGCCCGCCCCTCGGGCCACTGCCCCCAGTTTTGGCTGCAAGGCTGGAGAAGATAATGAGAAAAAACAAGGAGGAGTCACCCACAAGTCAGGACCGCCCCTAAGGTGCCCTGAGCTGAGGTGACCCCTGCCTTTAGAAATCCTCCATCCTGAGTTTGGAGGATTCCCCTAATAGGATTAGGGCTGTGCCCGCCTCCCCTCAGGGAGGAGGCACTAAGAGGGTGTAGCCACCCTCCAGGGCAGTAGCCATTGGCTACTGCCCTCGTAACCTAAACACCGCCTTAAATTCAGTATTTAGGGGCACCCCAGAACCCAGGAAATCAGATTCCTGCAACCTGAAACAAGGAGTGCTGACCTGAAAGCCCTGCAGAGACAATGGAGACGACAACTGCTTTGGCCCCAGCCCTACCGGCCTGTCTCCCAACTTAAAGAAAACTGCAACAGGGACGCATCCGACTGGGACCAGCGACCTCTGAAGCCTCAGAGGACTGCCCTGAAATCCGAAGGACCAAGAAACTCCCGAGACCAGCGGCACTGTTCAACTACAGTAACATTTTTGCAACTTTCTAACAACTTTTAAAGAACTCACTCTTACCGCCGGATGCGTGAGACTTCACCCTCTGCACTCGACGCCCCCACTCGAGCTCCAGAGAACCAACACTACAGGGAGGACTCCCAGGCGACTGCGACTTTGTGAGTAGCCTGAGACGATCCCCTCTGGACCCCCACAGTGATGCATGCTGAGAGAATCCAGAGGCTCCCACTGACCGCGACTGCCTGTAACAAGGAACCTGACGCCCGGACCAAGCACTGAACCCGCAGCCCCCCAGGACCAGAAGGAACCGAACTTCAGTGCAGGAGTGACCACCAGGCGACCCTCTGCCTAGCCCAGTCGGTGGCTGGCCCGAGAAGCCGCCCCTGTGCCCTGCCTGCCCCCAGCTGCCCCTGTGCCGCCGAGGGTGTGTTTTGTGTGCCTACTTGTGCCCCCCCAGTGCTCTACAGGACCCCCCTGGTCTGCCCTCCGAAGACTTACCTGTAGGCAGACTGGAACCTGAGCATCCCTGTTCTTCATAGGTGCCTATGTGTTTTGGGCTCCTCTTTGACCCCTGCACTTGCCCTGCGCTGCTGGTGTTGCCTTGAACCCCTAACGGTGGGCTGCCTATGCCCAGGAAGTGGAACTTGTAAGTGCCTTACTTACCTGAGAATCTTGTGGTTCTAAAATAAATAAAGAAAATATATTTTTCGAAATTAAAACTATTGGCCTGGAGTTAAGCCTTTGAGTGTGGGTTCCTCATTTATTGCCTGTATGTGTACAGCAAATGCTTAACACTACCCTCTGATAAGCCTACTGCTCGACCACACTACCACAAAATAGAGCATTAGTATTATCTAATTTTGCCTCTCTCTAACCTCTAAGGGGAACCCTGAGACTCTGTGCACACTATCTCTCACTTTGAGATAGTATATACAGAGCCAACCCAAATGTTTCCGCCAACCCTGTAAATAATGTCCCAGTAGAATTTGAACATGGCACTTTCATTCCTCATTTGTGCTCCTTTTGAGCCTCTTCATAATTGTCCTTTTCAACTACTCAGATTGAAAAACGCCTTCCTTGTGGCCCTCACCTCTGCACGCAGAGTGAGTCCCAGGCTCTTTTTTTCAAAGCCACCCTTCATCTTTGTCCATCCTGACAAAGTGGTGCTTCGTACTAGGGCCTCTTTCCTCCCTAAAGTGGTCATGCCCTTTTATGTAGGCCAATCCATCACTTTTCCTACGTTTTATCTGGTCCCACATTCTTCTTGTGAAGAGGAGAAACTCCACCGTTTGAATCCAAAAAGAGCATTGTCGTTCTAGCTCAGTCGTAGCAAAGACTTCCGAGTGGATGATCAAAACTCTGTGGGTTATGTGGGTGCGAAGAAAGTCAGGCGGTGCAGAAGAGAATCATCTCCAGATGCGTTCTCTGCATCAAAATGTGCTATGCTTTGGCTAAGAACTAACACCCTGAGGGTTTGCGTGCTCACTCCACCGGAGCAACAGATGCAACCACTGTGTTGGCATGCGGAGTTCCAGTTTTGGATATCTGCCAGGCAGCAAGGTGGGCATCCCCGCTCACGTTCACCAAACACTATTGCCTGGACAGTCAGGTCCGAAGGGATGGCTATTTTGGCTGTTTGGTCCAGCATGACTTCCTAGTATGATCTTGGTTCGCAGACATAACCCTGGGGATGGTATTGCTTGGATATCTATTCTAAGGTAAGGAATCTGCAACTAGAAGTCACTTTCAGATGATCAAGTTATTTATCTTCTGTAACAAATTATCTGGTAGAGGCCTATTCTAGTTGCAGATTCCTTTCCGGCCCACCAAGCCTCCCCACTCTGCGAACTGATATCTAGGACAGGGACTCTTTCAGGGCTGTAGTTCTGGCACACTAATCTGTGTTCTTCATGGCTCCGCGCTTGTGGCTTGAAAGGTGTGAAAAGAAACTACAGTCAGTGCGCCGGGATGGCTTCTGTCTACGACCGCAATGTCATCAAGGCGACCATGATGCCATCAACAGACGTGGAGTCGATCAACTCCACCTGATGGCGCGCAAGGGTGCTGCTCGAAGAAAAGTCACCGGATCCAGTCTGAACCTGGGGCAAATTGTAAATTAAGGAATCTGCAACTAGAATGTCTCTACTAGATAATTTGTTACCGAATGTAACTAAGTTGTTCTTCGGCACTGGTGCATTGAACTAGGTTCACTTGCGTAACTCGTGTGTGGGAAAGCAAACGATGTAGAACATTACCAAAGTTTTATTTTATGGAAACTTCTTCCGTACCAGTGCCTCTTTTCTGCTGAAAAGGGTTACACATTTGCATGTCAGCCGAAATATCCCCACACTGCCTACCACCTTTGCTTCACCTCACCACTCGCAGGAGGAAAAAACCTAATGTTTTGGACCTAAAAGGAGTGTTGGCGTTCTACATCGATTTCATCAAAGAACACCAGTTGGGTTTACTGCAGTGAAGAAGTGTTAAGCAGTGCAGAAACAGACCATCTCCATATGGATTGACTCTGCATCAAGCTCTGCAATGCATTGGCCAAAAGGCAAGCCCCTGAGGGTTTTCAGGCTCATTCCACCAGAGCCAAAGCTGCGACCTCTGTGTTAGCTTGCAGAATCCCTGTCTTGGACACCTGTCAGGCTGCGATGTGTGGTTCCTTTCATGTGTTCACCAAGCACTACTGCCTCATTGAATATTGGCAAACCTCCTTATTAGTTATTTGTTTTAGCGTGTGTGTTCATGATCTGAAGAACAGCTTAGCTCCCTTTAGCTACATGGATGTAGTTTTGTAATTTTTTCATAGAGACAGATTGGTATTGGCAAATTACGAGCGGACCTGCTCATTAAATTGTATTTCGTTACTGTTTGAGGCCTATCCTGTTTGGCCATGGAGGCTGCCATACTTTTCTTGGCAGTTCAAGGGGAGTAGAGAACATGTTACATGCAGCTAATTTGTAGGTTCACACACACTGCGCCTTTCAATCAATTATGGATATTGAACTCTTTCCCTATTTAACAGTAGTGTCAACTTCTTCTTTAAGAGTTTGCTTCCTTATTTTGGCCAGTCAGCAGCCCCTCTTGCAGCTTATTCTCAAACATGAACTTTTTTTTTTTTTTTAAATAAATGATGTCTGTGGCTAAACCTCAACTGCTTTGAAGGAGCCCATCTGCTAGTGTTTTCTAGCTCTTCCTGGGTGAGCAAAGTATCAGGATGACTTCATTCAGCAGCATACTAGACATAATCAGTGATGTCTAGTAAAAACGTTGGGCTCAAGTTTCACATTCTTTTTCTTTGTTTGCCGCTCCCAGAGTATACTTCAATACATCATAGTGTTCTAACAATGCAATGTTGGTTTGCGCATGGGTTGCGGTAGCAAGGGAAGGCAATAAGTTGGTCATTGTATGAGAAGTGCCACTTGAGATTTTTTTTCTGTTTTTCAGTGACACAATGGCAATATCACTTGATGGGTTGTAAAGAAACAAAACAGTGGTCAATGCATAATATTCGCACATTCGTACATAAGATGAATGACTAGTAAATCCAAAATCACTGAAGTTCTTGTGGGTGCCAAACCTGGTAGTAACACCCAATCACCACGGGTATTTAGTGCACTGATCAAAAAGGATTTTGAACTGTGGGGTAAAGTATTTTGAAAAATTATACCAGGGCACTCCAGAAAGCAGTCCAAACAATATATTCCAAAATGGAAATAAGAGTCCAAAGTTCAATCAAGGTTGTTTTCAAAACTGGGTAAGCTTTTATTCCTTGTGAAGTATGTACATTCCATAAACAGCCAACACGTGTTTCATCCAAAGGACTTTTTCAAGGCAAACTTGCGCATATATGAGATTCACATGTATAAGGTGGAAATATCAGGTAATCCAAAGGTATCCTGTAGTAGTCCAAATAGGATGTTCAAGTATGTTGTAATGCAGTGACCGAGAAGCGAGGGCGTTGTGACGCATATGATTCAAATCAGGTTATGGAGAAAAAGGCCATGATAAGCCCGTAAGAAAACAAATCACAGCATCGGTCTAAGTGCTCGGACGTGTCGGGAGATGTTATGTTTTTTAGTTTTGCACTTAGTGTGAAACAGCCTTTTTAAACCCAACTGAGTATAGCCTCCTTTATCAGGATGGGGTTATAGAGCTTTTGTTTTTGCAGCATTGGCTAACCCAAAGTTGATGTTTTGGTAATGGTTACACAGCAAAATTAAGAACTTTCAAAGTTGATTATGGTAATCATTAGGCTTTTTGTCTTGATTGAAGAGTGGTTGATATATCTATTGCTTACTAAGGCTTATCTTAGATTGTTTGGTCCTGGAACTGCTCTAAGTGGCCTACAGGAGTCTCTTGTGAGCTTTCACCACATTGAATTGAGTAGTCCAAGTAACACTTGTTGATTTTTCAAGATCTTACAAATGTTAGGGATATCTAGAGTATTAAATTAGCAGATCTTGATGTGCATCAATCTATGTTGTTATGTAGGAACTGACTTTAAAGTTTGATTTCTCAAGGTTTTGAGGCAGATTTGATTAAAAATAACTTGGATAGCTTTGATTATTAGAACAGCTAAAATGAGATATATGCAGTTCTTCATACAGCTTGATTTGCATTCTTAAAATGTGTTTTTTTTAATGAAAGTCTGTGCAGATCCCAAGACAAACCTTTTTAGTCGATTGTTGGTCGTTCAACAGTGTGCTTAGGTATGGAGCCTGTCCTTTTTAGGTCTCACCTATGTAGTACTTGTGCAGTCTCTTCGAAACGTATTGTATTTAGAATATGGGTTTATTCCACCCATCTTTGTAATTGGGTTGTTTTATTGTCTTTCCTAAATGCTTTCTTTGATTGGTGCAAATGCTTAATACTTTCTCTTTGTGCACTTTCGTAACCTCCAATCAGTACTGCCCCTGTTCATGTGGGCTTATTCTTTTTTTTTTAAATGTAGGTTCCTTTGTTTGCACTTCTTTTTTTTTTTTTTTCTTTCTTTTTTCTTTTAGTTTGCTTCGGCTCGTGTATCAGCACAGCACCCACTTCATGGATGCCGTGCTTCATGTTTCCGATGGCATTTGCATTGTTGAACGCTTTTGTATGTTTTTTCCTCTTCCTTGTTTTTGCCCATCTTTCTGTTTCTTTGCAATGTCTGGGGATTCTTTATTTCCTTTTTTTTCTTTTGGAGAGCAAATACGGCATAAAGATATTGGAGCACTTTATTTTTTTTAGCACTTTTATGGCACGCAAACTCGACACAAAGGTATTGGAGGGCTTTACATGACCACCGCTTACATTACACAAGGACACATTCATTTTTGGTAGCAAGGGGAGATTAAATGATTTGCCTCGAGTCACAGTACCTTTAGCTGGCTCCAAGACTTGAACGGTGTTCCCCTGGTCCAAAGTCGGCAGCTCTGGCCCTTATGCCACATCCTCTTCCTAAGGTTCTTTGTCTGGTGCGTGAATGGGTGGGGGCAGTCTGCTCTTGGGTTGCAAGTATCACCGTCCTTGAAGCCTCGTCTCAGAATGGAGGGAAGTTGGACTGCAAACAACTCGTATAGAACGATAAAGGTCTGTTAAGAAAACCAGTGATCGTTTGTAAAGAGGTCATTGGCAGGCGACATTTAATCAGACAACGATCTCCCTGGCATCTGGCATTCTAAGTAACCAAACACACATTTTACTGCTGCTGCTTCATATTGCAGTCTACATGGGGTTTCATTGCTAACCTCTACTTTTGCTTACCATTACTCATTGTTTGCGAAGTGTAACATTCAGCAGTTACCTTGTCTCTTAATGCGTTGCGCTGTCAGAGGTTATGATTAATAAAGGAGAGGTTCACTACTGTGGAATTTTGTTCCAGTACCACATTGGTATCTGTGGGTAGTTTGTGTGGTGTGGTGGGGGTTATCTTAACAAATGTTGTTTTAAGGGTGAAGTTAATGTGTCCTCCCCAGCATAACGTCAACAATGCTAAGTGTGTAGTGGACTGTCTATTTATACATCCTCTACACGCCAAACCAAGACACATAGGTAAATGACATTGTAATTTACAATGCCAATAGATCTAACTCTCACAAATGCGAGACCTGTTGCACTTCAAATGCTTGTTTTACTTGCCAAGACAAAATGCGTGCTGTGTTCTTTTGTCCTTGATTGTTTGTTTTTTCTGCTGTATTTTCAAGTCCAAATTTTAAACAAAATATTGTCAGTGTTTATGCTACTATTGATTCTTTATAACAGCATGTTACTACTAAGGTACGTTTTGTCTTTAAAACGAATGGTTAGGAAGAGCACCATAAGAAGTTTTTAGGTTTAAGCAGCACTTAAAAAAAGCTTTGTGTAGTGGCACTATTAGGAAATGTTAAATGAGTGGGAAAACATGAAGATGAGACCTGGAGAGCTGTAGGAAGTCCACAAGTGGTCCGAAGTCTTTGAAGTAAGGTCTCCGGTATGTGCATAAAGTACAGGCAGATGGTTGTGAAAGTTTTAACAGTAATGCAAGGCCATTTTACATGTGTGACGAGTTAGAGAAGGTCTTAGGTGTGGGTAGCAATGGGGAGACAGGCTCAGTGTTGGGTAATTTGGGAGAAGGTCCTGTGTGTTGGTAGCCTTTTAAGGTCCCAAAAGAGATGACCAGCAGTGGTCTCAAGTAGTTTTATGAGCACTGGCAGAATGTCTGTATGAAGAACTACAACAGTCGGGGGTCTCCAACCTTTAATGTAGTAAAACATGCTTATGTGCATTGAAAATCATCCTAAGCTGCAAATATGAGCATGTTAATACTGACCACATAAGCCAGGTTTAGATTTGTGTTATGAATATACACTTTTCAGTTTTTGTTGACTACTAATGTGTAGCTCGAGAGCTAGTAGCACATGAGCTACTCGTTGAAGACACTTGCATAGCGTCTCTTCTGTGGGAAGACCTTGGAGACCATGGATGTAAGCAGTTGTTAGTCACGATATGGGGAGTACTGGAAGAAGATCTTGTGTGAGGAAATTGTCAGAGGTCTTCAGTGGGTCACGTCTCTGAAACATCAGAGGAGTACTGGGAGAAGTATGCCATGGAAGTGCAATTTGGTGACAAAAGGTAAATAGCATTGAGTGGGGTCGTTTGTGCTGTTAAAAAAAGGTGTGGTGGCATCTCTATGGAATGATCTTTCCCACTGTGTTTTTTTTTTTTTTTTTTAACTTGAGGTCATGGTGTTCATATTTGGTAGAGTTCTAGACTGGGTAAGGCTCTTGCTAAATGTAAAATTGTACATTCTAACAATCTAATTTTATCTCCACAGAGTCCAGATAGTAAGAGGTTAGAAGGGTTATCGAAGCAGCTGGACTGGGATACCAGGAAAATCCAACGATGGTTTCGAGATCGACGGAATCAAGACAAGCCTAGCACACTCACTAAGTTTTGTGAGAGCATGTAGGTGTGCATTTGTCAGTCTCTGTAATGCATTTTCTGCTTTATTAGTAACTTGTATCTCCTTTTAGAACTGAAGGCTAGCAACATTCAAATCAATTGTCAAGTGGCAAAAGAGAAATTCCTATAATTTTACATATTGGGTTTGGCCCTTAATTTGAAGTTTACGTTTAGCAGCATTTTGCACTCAAGTTAACGCGATGAGCAGAACGACATTCGTGTTGCAAAATGTAGAGAAGAGCCAACTCTTCTGATAATTCTGAATCCTGTTTACTTTGTAATCTGCAGTTTGGGGGAAAATGCTCCACATTTCTTGACACTGAGCTTAAAAAGGGTCCCCCATTAGGCTGATTCTAGCTCTGTTTACAGCTGATACAATTTCTTCCCTATTGGATTATATTGTGTCTATTTCGTAATTGAGTACAGTGTGACATTTGATCAATATTTGTTGAGTTCAGGGTTCACTCAGTTGGGGCTACTAGCTACACATCTGAAAGTGAGGCTTTGATTAGTTTAAAGTCTTGCAGTGCACATGATCTGTTGTGGTTACCATATTTACATCTTAATGACCTGCAGTTTAGACATGTCTGCTGTTTGCTAATGTGTTATGATCCTTTGTTTTCCCTTTTCAGGTGGAGATTCACATTTTACTTGTATATATTCTCCTATGGATTACGCTTTTTGTGGTCGGTGAGTTAAAATCTTCAATCCAAATAGTTATGGATTGGCTAAATAAATAAACTTCCAAGGTTTGTGTTAAAGTGGTTTTTTTTGTGGGCAGGGCCACAGACAGCTTGTTATCATCCAATTAAAGCGTTACGTATGGTGGATTAGATCTCAAGTATGATTTTAGTTTCCAATTTTAATACTCATTTTGCAGTACAATTGTAACTTTAGTGGTTATTTAATGTAGGAAGTATTACGTCCTTGGGTTTGAGGTGGGCTGCATTGAGTGATGGGGGAGTCATGGAAGAAAGGTCAAATGTGTTGCCCTTGATGTCTGAGGTGTTTTGTATGTTGGCATCTGCAAATGCATAGGAATAGTATAATGTTTTCTACTATGCTTTTTCTCTGCAGACACCTTGGTTTTGGGATACTCGACAATGCTGGTACAATTACCCCTATCAGGTATTTAGACTTATTAAACCATACTAATGAGCATGAAAGTGTGGTACACGTGATACAATCTGTTTGTTGTTAAGAGTTCTTTTAGGTTTGTATATCTAGTAAAACACTATTAAATGTGTTAGGTACATGTATTATGAGCAAAATAACATAGGCCTGTCTCATGAGGAAAGTAATTTGTGCAACCTAAGTGAAGGTACATCAGGCTACTTTTGTCTAGGGATATTAAAATGATCCATCATGGAACGTTTGATGAACTAAAGATCATCCATCAAGCAAAACAGGGAAAGCTGTATTCTAGTAGGAAAACTGAGAGACTTGCATCAGGAGAGTTGAACCCCCCTTTCCTTGTCAGGTACTACTGTAGTTTGTGTTTGAAAGAGAAGGAACATTGAGCTTTGTACATAAATGATTATTGCAAAGACAGGTTTTTTGTGTGATGTAATTAATTTTCTTCTTTTAACAGGCTCTTACTCCTGACCTATACTATTATTATATTATGGAGCTGGCCTTCTACTGGTCTCTTATGTTCTCACAGTTTACAGATATTAAGCGAAAGGTAAGATGAACATTTTGTTGATTGGTCCTGCTGTGTTTTTGTTGGCATTTGAGGCTTTCTGCCTAGACACAATAGTAAATAAATAGAAAATCAGAACTCTATCTATAATAGAGTCTTTATAACCTACCAGCTTTCAACCGTTAGTCAGTGTGTTACATCTGGCTATTCACGCTTTGAACCGGGACACACAATGAAACTAGCTTTTCCCAGGAGGCATTAAAGAACCTGCAACACACACCACAATTAGTTGTAGAACAGGATCCCTTTGCCTTTTTACCTAGTCTCTCAAAGATCTGAGAGTGGCAGAACCAGAGAATAAAGTTGTTCACAAAGAGTGTAAGCTTTCATTCACCCTATCATTCTTGACTTTAATCCATTGCTAATGAATACCAGCTGCCTCTTTTGTCTTCGTACTCCAGCATTATTCCGCTGTTTGGATGAGCATAGACATATTTTGTAGACATTTCTAAAAAGGATATTACCTTGATTGTGATGAGTGGTTGGAGTTCCACTGGACCGCTCTTGCACCTTTTCCAAGGTGCCATGTCACTCTTAAATTTCCAGTGTGTATTCAGTGGCTCACGTTGGCAGATGTTTTAAAAGTTTTTATTTCTTTGAAGCGCAAGGGGTCTTGAGTGTGATGTTAAAGAAATATCACTCTTCTGATGGATACAACTACCTGTGGGTTCCTCACCTAATGAATACTCCCATGGCGCCAGCATTCAACGGAAATCTTCTTACTAGTCTCTGCACGTCGACGAGGACGTCACTCTAGCCCACGCGACGCCGTCTGACGTCATACAGGCAATAAGAGGTCCTCGACGACGTGCGGACGTCAGTTCCCTTTTTTCCGTGCATTCGAAACGGTTATCTTCGAGGGAGCAACTGTTACTTTTGTGGTTACAGTGTATTTTTGCTGCGTAGTCTTTCGCTGTGGTAATAATGTCGCAGAGAAAGTCTGGATTTAAGCCTTGTCGTGAGTGTGGAGGCAAGATGTCGGTGACGGATCCTCATTCCGATTGCCTTTGGTGTTTGAGCTCCGACCACGACGTCTCGACTTGTGATTCATGCCAGCACATGAATCCAAAGGCCCTCAAGGAACGTGAGGCGAAGCTGTTTATGGCAAAATCGAAGGAGAAGCATCACAAGAAGTCTTCTTCTCCAAGACATCGGCGTCATCAAGACTCCCGGCGCCGTAGAGAATCTCGGCGTCATTCGAAGGAGACTCGTTCCAGGTCTTCGGATCGGCGCCGAAGGACATGGGAGATCAGTCCCACGGTTACGCCGCATCCTTCGACGCCGTTGCCCTCTCCGGCGTCTCCAACTTCACCTGGACAGGCGTCGGTGATTGAGGTATTGGAGCCTCACGTGTTTTCTCCGGCGCAGACGTCGAGGCCGGCGTCGGGGTCGCCTCCGAGACAGGTACCTCAGTATCCGGCTTTTCCCACCCCTGGAGCCGATAGTTCCGCATTCTTGAATGCGATGTATGCCATCTTCCAACAGATGGCTCCAGGGGGTGCTCCGGCTGGGCCTTTGGCCTTTTCTTTGGGTGATCCTGCGCCTCTTCGGCCGGCACCTTTTATGCCCTTTCTCCCTTTTGGGAACGTGGGCTCGGCGCCAGTGTCGGCGCCGGTGGCCGCTCCGGTGGCTTCAGAAGGATTGGCCCCGGGGATTTCCATCCCGTCGACGTCGGGATTTCGGCCTGTGACTCCGGTGGGTCCATCTGCTTCAGCTGCTCTTTCGTCGGCGCCGAAGTTACCTGTGGCGCCGGACGCGGCGTCGGTGGCTTCTGAAGATCGGCGCCGATCTTCGACTTCGGCGGAGGCATTGTCGACTCCGCGTATTGAACAACGACTTCATTCGAGGAGACGTGCTCTCCGTGTATTAGAGGAGCAGGAGTACCAACGAGCCCTGGAGGGAGGAGAGCTAGAGGACTCGGGTGATGGGCTGCGTGGTCTGGAGTCGGCCAGTGGGCTGGACACTTCCCCTGAGTGGGATCTTTCGTCCCCGGGAGAATATACTGAGGAGGCTGCTTCCTTTCATGCAGTGGTACGGAAGGCAGCTAGTTTTTTGGACCTGCCTTTGCCGGTGGTGGAGGCTAAACAAAACCTTTTAACAGAGGTGCTACATCCGGCCTCAGCTGCGGCGGAGCCTCTTTTGCCATTTAATGACGCTCTGCTGGATCCGGTGTTAGAGGTGTGGAAGAGGCCGGCATCTTCCCCAGCAGTTCACAGAGCCATGGCCAGGAGGTATCGGGCGGCTCCGACTGACCCTGGTTTTCTATCTAGGCACCCTACGCCGGAGAGCTTGGTGGTGCAGGCCTCCTGTTCATCCAAGTCAGCGCCTGGTTCTTTCCCGACGGTGCCTGGGGACAGAGATTCAAAGAAACTAGAGGCGCAGTCCAAGAAGATTTTTTCGTCCTGCAGTCTGGCGTTAAAAGCCACCAATGCAACCTGTATCCTGGGGAGGTATATTCATGCTCTGATGGATGACATTTCCTCATCGTTTACAGAGCTTCCCCAGGGTCTTTTGGATCTTGTTTCAAATGCCCAGGCTGCTGCGACCCAGATTATCCAGACGGGACTGGATACCACCGACTCGGTAGCCAGAGCAATGGGCACAACTGTGGTGGCAAGGAGACGGGCCTGGCTCCGTAACTCGGGCTTTTCTGCGGATGTACAGTCCACATTGTTGGATCTCCCGTTTGATGGGGACAAACTGTTTGGAGCCAAGGCTGATTCGGCCTTGGAACGTTTTAAGGAAAGCAGGGCCACGGCTAAGTCGTTAGGGCTCCAAGCTCCTTCTTCCACGGCCTCTTCCAGATTTTTCAGGAGGTTTCGTGGATTTGGGCGTGGCTCTTCCTCCTCTTCCTTTCGGGGAAGATATCAGCAACCTGCCTCTTCCCATCCCTATAGATCTTTTAGGGGGAGAGGTAGGGTCCGCACCAGAGGAGCCTCTCAGCAGCACTCTGCCTCTTCCTCATCCTCTGGCGGGGTGCAGCAGGGGAAGCAGCCTTAGGCTTCCACCATTTCCCCCTCACTCCTCTCCTGTAGGGGAAAGATTACAGCATTTTCTCACCAAATGGAAGACTGTTACAACGGACACTTGGGTTCTCAGTATTGTGGGAAAAGGCTACACCCTTCCCTTTCGGGAGTTCCCGCCCCTCATCCCGCCCCGCCCTTCTTATTGTTTAGAAGAACACCTCCTGTTGCTAGAACAGGAGGTACAAGTCCTCCTTTCAAAGGGCGCGGTGGAGTTGGTCCCAGAGCAGGAAAGGGGTCGAGGATGTTACTCAAGGTATTTCCTGATTCCCAAGAAGGATGGTCGTTTGAGACCAATTCTGGACCTGAGGATCTTGAATTGGTTCCTCAAGCAGGAAAAGTTCAAGATGCTGACCCTAGCACAGGTGCTTTTGGCGTTGAACAAGGAAGACTGGATGGTGTCTGTCGACTTGCATGCTTACTTTCATATCCCGATACTCAAGTCACACAGGAAGTATCTCCGGTTTGTGGTGGGATCGCAGCACTATCAGTTTGCGGTCCTTCTGTTTGGTCTTACTTCAGCACCTCGAGTCTTCACGAAGGTGATGTCGGTGGTTGCGGCACAACTCAGAAGGAAGGGGATAGCAGTATTCCCTTACTTGGACGACTGGTTGATCAAAGCCAAGTCCCCGGAGCTTGTGTCGCATCATCTGCAGTCAACAACCCAGTTGTTGTTCGACCTGGGTTTTTCGGTGAACGAGCCCAAATCTCACCTAGAGCCCTCTCAGCGCCTCCTGTTCATAGGGGCAGTACTGGATACAACATTGGGTCGGGCCTTTCCTCCGCCTCAGCGGATTCAAGATATTCAGGATTTGGTTCCAATGTTTCGAAATGGAGCGGTAGTTCCAGTCATCAAGGTCCTTCGTCTGCTCGGTCTGTTTGCCTCCTGCATTCTGTTGGTCACGCATGCTCGCTGGCACATGAGGGCTCTTCAGTGGTGCCTCCGAAGGCAGTGGTCTGAACACAAAGGGGATCTAGAGGGTACTGTCAAGATCTCCAGAGATGCTGCTGTGGATTTGAAGTGGTGAATTGCAAGCAACAATCTTTCACAAGGAAAGCCGTTCCAGCAGTCGCCACCAGTGGCCACAGTCATAACGGATGCTTCCACTCTAGGGTGGGGAGCTCATCTGGGGGATCTGGAGATCAAAGGTCTTTGGTCTCCAGAGGAACAGATGTTTCACATCAATCTGTTAGAGTTACGGGCTGTACGTCTGGCTCTCAAGGCCTTCCTCCCTTCCCTTCGTGGTCAGTCGGTACAGGTCCTAACGGACAATACTACCACGATGTGGTACATAAACAAGCAGGGAGGAGTGGGGTCGTACCTTCTCTGCAGAGAAGCTCTTCGACTATGGTCCTGGGCAAAGGACCATCAGATTTGCTTGATAGCAAACCATCTGGCCGGAGTCTTGAACGTGCGTGCGGACAGTCTCAGTCGCCATTTCTCGGCAGACCACGAGTGGCGTCTCCATCCAGATCAAGTCCGTTTAATCTTCCAGAGGTGGGGGTTTCCTCGGGTAGATCTGTTTTCCACTAGAGTGAACGCCCATTGTCCGTTATTCTGCAGCCTCCAGTATCCGATGCAGGGAGCGTTGGGGGACACGTTTCAAATAACCTGGTGCGGCCAGTTGCTTTACGCGTTTCCTCCCATACCCTTGATTCCTCGAGTATTGAGGAAGATTCGCCAGGACCGGGCTCTAGTCATCCTAATAGCTCCGGATTGGCCAAGGAGGGTATGGTACTCCGACCTTCTCCAACTCTCAATGTGCCCTCCGCTCCGTCTCCCTTTCAGGGCAGACCTCCTCTCGCAGTCGCAGGGGCAGGTTCTACACCCCAACCTCCAGAGTCTGCACCTACATGCCTGGAGATTGAACGGGGCAACCTGAGTTCCTTCTCTCTCCCACCTGAGGTAGTGGATGTTATATTAGCGGCCAGGCGACACTCCACTAAATCTATCTACGCTAATAGATGGTCTAAATTTGTTGCGTGGTGTGGAGAGAGGCAGATTGATCCTTTGCATGCTCATCTATCGGACGTTTTGTCTTTTGCTCTGTCTCTAGCGCAGAAAGGTTGTGCAGTGGCTACCATTAAGGGTTATTTATCGGCCTTGTCAGCCTTCATATGTCTTCCAGACCAACCATCTTTATTTAAATCCCCTATTGTTATCAGATTCTTGAAAGGTCTTCTAAATAAATATCCTCCAAAGCCATTCGTTATGCCGCAATGGGATTTGTCCTTGGTCCTGACTTTCCTTATGGGGTCCCCTTTTGAACCTATGCATTCTTGCCCCTTAAGGTATTTGGTTTTAAAAACAGTCTTCCTGATAGCTATAACATCAGCAAGGAGAGTGAGTGAGTTGCAGGCCTTATCAGTAAAGCCCCCTTATACAACTTTTTATGGGGATAAGGTGGTGTTGAGGACCAAGGCTGCTTTCCTCCCGAAGGTTGTTTCACCCTTCCATTTGGCTCAGGCAATTACTTTGTCCACGTTCTATCCTCCGCCTCATCCTTCTAAAGAGGAAGAAAGACTACACCGTCTGGACCCAAAGAGAGCGTTGAGCTTCTTTATTGATAGAACAAAGGATTTCAGGCTGGAGGATCAGCTGTTTATTGGATACGTGGGCAAGAGGAGAGGAAAGGCAGTCCACAAGAGAACACTATCCAGGTGGGTTGTTCTTTGCATTAAAATCTGTTACTCTTTGGCAAAGAAGGATCCTCCTGAGGGCATTAGAGCTCATTCCACCAGAGCTAAGTCGGCCACTTCGGCCTTGGCCAGAGGTGTTCCTGTGGTCGACATCTGCAAGGCCGCAACTTGGTCGTCCCTTCACACTTTTGCAAAACATTACTGTTTGGATTCTGAGGTTAGAAGGGACGGCCATTTTGCACGGTCAGTGCTGCAGGATTTCTTGGTTTGACCATTTAGGCACCCACCGCCGGGCGTGGTACTGCTTTGGGACTCTATTCATTAGGTGAGGAATCCACAGGTAGTTGTATCCATCAGAAGAACGAGTTACTTACCTTCGGTAACGACTTTTCTGGTGGATACATTAGCTACCTGTGGATTCCTCACGGTCCCACCCGCCTCCCCGATGCCTTTCTGGTCTTGCCAAGTAATCCTTGAGTACGCTCCTCTTGGTCTTTGAGGATGCAATGGACGTTGTATATATTATATGTATATATGTATATATCTTTGTGTATATACTTGATGTGTAGATATATATTAAAAAAAAAAAAAAAAAAAAAAAAAGAGTTATATATATATATAAAAGATTTACAGTTATTCCTGCAATGTTGTGTATTTTTACAATGTAATGGGATGTTGCCTTGCTCTTTCATTGCATTGCCTGGTTGTTCTCATGCACGTAAAAAATGATTGGTACTGACGTCCGCACGTCGTCGAGGACCTCTTATTGCCTGTATGACGTCAGACGGCGTCGCGTGGGCTAGAGTGACGTCCTCGTCGACGTGCAGAGACTAGTAAGAAGATTTCCGTCGAATGCTGGCACCATGGGAGTATTCATTAGGTGAGGAATCCACAGGTAGCTAATGTATCCACCAGAAAAGTCGTTACCGAAGGTAAGTAACTCGTTCATCTATGGTATGAAATCCATTACAGGACAGTCGTACTTGCACCACTCTTTTTTAGGGCATGACTTTGCAGTTTTTCTGGTAAAATATCTCCCTCATGTTTATGAAGAGTATGGAACTGTGGTTTAGGGTAAAACATACACTCCTGGCAATTCATGTGCCACCATTTCAAGCTCTGTGAAATCTAGTAATGTGTGCAGTTTAAAAATAACATAGGTGACTTTGAAAGTGAGACTACTGCTAGATAGAGCAAGTTTTTGTTTTGAGAACTGCAATTACTCTACTTTTTTTTTTATACTTGGAGGTCCCATTGTATAAAGTACTTATTGTTCAAGCATTAGCCGAGTCTGGGGCAAGGATATGACCTCTTTAGAGGTGTACATTTTTTAGGACAATTCTTAATAAAGCCAAAGAGTTGCCTGCTACTTCTATATTATGAAATATGCACTTTCACATGACCCCTAAGTAGCACTGCCTTTCTACAGTATCTCGGGATTCTTTTCAAGAGAAGATTGTATTTTTTTTTAGCATTTGTTTCTGTACATACACATGCTTTACATATATTTGCATATTTCTGACATCTAGTGTTCATTGCAGATGCTGCAAGTTTTTTTTTTTTTGAAGCCCTCGTCTTTGTTGCAATATCTTGCGAACTTCTCCATTATCCCACAATGTACCAGGATAAAAAAGAACACCTCAGATAGTTTTTTCGGCCATCTGGTTCAGATGTGTCCTGGTCTAGCTTCAGGGCCATTGAGGATCCTGATCCATCCACAGAAGAAGCATCAACTTCATTAGTATTTTTTTTTTTTTTTACCCTTAGGCCTCAGGCCTCCGATTGTGTTTGTGAGTGACACTTGGCAGAGAATGTTATGGAGAACACACTCTTCCAGTTTTGCCCACACTGTAATAATAGATATCTGTGGTTGGACCACCTTCAGATGTGTAACCTCGGTCTATCCCCAGAGCACAAGAAGCCGTTGTGCTCAGATTGCAAGGCTTTCAAGAACATAAAGATCATGGGATATCACAGAGAATGGTATTGGGCTCATCATAAAATGTAATATTAGATCCATCTGACATACCCTGACCCCTTTGAACCTGAGGATATAGAGGGAGCGAAATGAGAGAAGGGAAGTACATCTGTTATCCTTCCTGCTAAAGGAGATCAGAGCCCTGAGGTTCTGTCCTATTATGTTCAGAGGCTGAGGACATTTTATTGCAATAGATCACATGGCCCAAGACTAAAACTATGCCCAGAGTCTCTGTCCCTCCACACTTGTTGAGGGCTGATCTACCTCGAAGGAAGTATTGTATCTAGGTCCTAGCACAGCTCTTGATGGATTCAGCCGCTTCAGACATAGTCTTTCCTAGGAGTGGGTTCTCAGCTCAGTCACTGGGAAAGCATACCTCAGCCAACCTTGGATCAAAGCTTTCCAGTCGTAACTGCCACTAAACGGTTGGCATTGTCATATTACTCCTTGGCATGATGGCCTGGGTTTATTGCTGTAGTTCCCCATGCAAAGCTATACATGCATCCGCCACCTGAGTGCCTAGCAACACAGTGGTCACAAGAGGAGGGTCACTGCGAAGATCTAGTGTTGATGTTGGCCAGCACCAGTTGCTCCCTGCAGTGGTAAAACAACAAATATCTGTCGCAGGGTATGTGGGAAACCAATCAGCTGAATTTCCACATCAACTAACTGAAGCTTTTGCCATCAAGTTGGCTTTCTGAGCTTTCTCATGGCTCAAAGTAGTCCTCATCCAAGCAGATAACATGGCAGCCATGTATTACCTTCAGATACAAGGTGGCACACACTCACAAAATCTGTCAATGTTAGCACAGGGCGTTCAGGGACACTCCATCACAAGATTCAGCTACTGGGGGAGTACCTTCCAGGTGTAGACTGAGACTTTGGTCTTACTCAAGTAGCTCTGTTGTGGTTCCCTGACATAACCTCTTTGCCAATGCCGAAAACACCAAAATGTCGCCTCCAGGTTCCCAAACCCACAGTCCATTTGCAGTGCGCTATGGATAAACTGATCAGGGATATTTGCCCATGCTTTTCCTCCTCTTTCACTTCTTCTGTACATAGTCTGGAAGCTTCAACAATATTTCCCCACTCTCATCCTGATAGCGCTCACATGGGCCGGCAACCCTGCTTTACCACCTTTCTCAACCTCTCCCTAGTACTCCATGAGAAGCTGCCCAGCCCGTCAGGCCTTCTCACCCAGAACTAGGACACAGTCAGGAACCTGAACCCAGGCAGCTCAGTCCTGAGATTTGGCTTCTGAAGTCTTAGAATCTGGGTGCCTCAATCTGCCTCCCTAGTGCATGTCCATCCTTAAGGAGGCCCGCAGACCCACTATGTGGGCCTGCTATATGGCCATAGGGAAAAGGCTTGTCCGTTACTGTCTTCCTAAACACATTGACCTATTGAAACCAGCAGTCCAAGGCATAGGGTCTGATTTAGAACTCGGCGGATGGATTATTCCGTCTGCCAAAATCTAAATCCCATAGATAGAATAGGATTTAGATTTCAGCAGATGGTAAATCAGTCACCGTTGTGACAGAGTTACCCATCCGGCCAGTTCTAAATCAGGCCCATATTTTGCTACCTGCTTCATCTTCAGATGTCAGACCTCACATATAAATATAGCTGTCTCCACTGTGGCTGCAGTTGCAACTTACCTTAAGAATAGGGAACATTCTGTCTTGTTCAGTGTTGGACAGTGTCGCTGTCTGAAACCTCCCAGTTTGTCCTCACTCTACTCCTGGGGCCTCCTTGCGAGCCACTTCGTTTGTGCCTTCTACAGTTTTTCTTGAAAGATGGCCTTATTAGTTGCCATTACATCTCTCAAGCGAGTGACTGAGTGTTAAGCTCTTACCCTTGAGGAGCCCTTCTTTCAGTTGCACAATGATAATTGTCCTTAAGAATAATCCAACATTTCAGCCCAAGGGAGTATCTTCTTTCCACTTAAACCAAGCTATTGAACTTCCGTTCTTCTTCCCACACTCTTTCTGTTGCACAGAGGTCTCTTCACAGACTAGACATCGAAAGAGCTCTAATGTACTACATTGATACAACAAAGCCCTTTCACAAAACTAAACAACTTAGTTTCATTCACAAAACTACAGAAATGCCATGCTCTTTCCAAAGCAGGCCTTGCCAGGTGGTTAGTCAAATGTATTCAGACTTGCTACATTTAAGTCAAAAGGTTACTGCCTACACCACCCACGCCCCACTCTGTCTGCAAAAATGGGACCTCCATAGCTTTCATTTGTAACATTTCCATAGGTGACATGTAAAGCAGCTGCTTGGTCCAGTCCACACACATTCATTAAGTATTACTGTGTGGATGTTTTTGCACACCAACAATCTATCCTCTCGCTGGCCGCCACTTAAAAGAGAACTGCATTAGTGTATGCAGAGCATATGTGCCTACAGCTGCACGTCACAAATGGAGAAGGTTTCTTTGTAAGCATCTGTAGGAAGTTGGCTCTGTATGCACTATTTCAAAGTAAGGAATAGTATGCACAGAGAGTCCAAGGGTTCCCCTTAGAGGTAAGATAGTGGCAAAAAGAGATAATACTAATGCTCTATTTTGTGGTAGTGTGGTCGAGCAGTAGGCTTATCAAAGGAGTAGTGTTAAGCATTTGTTGTACACACACACAGGCAATAAATGAGGAACACACACTCAGAGACTTACTCCAGGCCAATAGGTTTTTGTATAGAAAAATATATTTTCTTAGTTAATTTTAAGAACCACAGGTTCAAGATTTACATGTAATACTTCAAATGAAAGGTATTGCAGGTAGGTACTTTAGGAACTTTGAATTAGCAAAATAGCATATACAGTTTTCACATAAATCACATATAGCTATTTTAAAACTAGACACTTAGTCAACAGTTCCTGGGGGGAGTAAGAGTTTTTTAGTTTTTGCAGGAAAGTAAACCACCTACGGGGTTCAAGTTTGGGTTCAAGGTAGCCCACCGTTGGGGGTTCAGAGCAACCCCAAAGTTACCACACCAGCAGCTCCGGGCCGGTCAGGTGCAGAGGTCAAAGTGGTGCCCAAAACGCATAGGCTTCAATGGAGAAGGGGGTGCCCCGGTTCCAGTCTGCCAGCAGGTAAGTACCCATGTCTTCGGAGGGCAGACCAGGGGGGTTTTGTAGGGCACCGGGGGGACACAAGTCCACACAGAAAGTACACCCTCAGCGGCACGGGGCGGCCGGGTGCAGTGTGCAAACAAGCGTCAGGTTTGTAATTGAAATCAATGGGAGACCAAGGGGTCTCTTCAGCGATGCAGGCAAGGGGGGGAGGGGGGGGCTCCTCGGGGTAGCCACCACCTGGGCAAGGGAGAGGGCCTCCTGGGGGTCACTCCTGCACTGGAGTTCGGATCCTTCAGGTCCTGGGGGCTGCGGGTGCAGTGTCCATACCAGGCGTCGGGTTCTTGGAAGCAGGTAGTCGCGGTCAGGGGGAGCCTCGGGAATCCCTCTGCAGGCGTCGCTGTGGGGGCTCAGGAGGGGCAACTCTGGCTCTGGTTGCCGGGGAGTCCTCCCTGAAGTGATTGTTTTCCACAAGTCGAGCCGGGGGCGCCGGGTGCCGAGTGTCAAGTCTCACGCTTCCGGCGGGAAACGCAAGTTGTTTCAAAGTTGCTTCTTTGTTGCAAAGTTGCAGTCTTTGGTGAACAGAGCCGCTGTCCTCGGGAGTTCTTGGTCCTTCTAGATGCAGGGCAGTCCTCTGAGGGTTCAGAGGTCGCTGGTCCCTGAGGAAAGCGTCGCTGAAGCAGTGTCTTTAGAAGTGGGGAGACAGGCCGGTAGAGCTGGGGCCAAAGCAGTTGGTGTCTCCGTCTTCTCTGCAGGGTTTTTCAGCTTAGCAGTCCTCTTCTTAGGTTGCAGGAATCTGAGTTCCTAGGTTCTGGGGAGCCCCTAAATACTAAATTTAGGGGTGTGTTTAGGTCTGGGGGGTTAGTAGCCAATGGCTACTAGCCCTGAGGGTGGCTACACCCTCTTTGTGCCTCCTCCCGAGGGGAGGTGGGCACATTCCTATCCCTATTGGGGGAATCCTCCATCTGCAAGATGGAGGATTTCTAAAAGTCAGAGTCACCTCAGCTCAGGTTGCCTTAGGGGCTGTCCTGACTGGCCAGTGACTCCTCCTTGTTTTTCTCATTATCTCCTCCGGCCTTGCCGCCAAAAGTGGGGCCGTGGCCGGAGGGGGCGGGCAACTCCACTAGCTGGAATGCCCTGGGGGGCTGTAACAAAGGGGGTGAGCCTTTGAGGCTCACCGCCAGGTGTTACAGTTCCTGCAGGGGGAGGTGATAAGCATCTCCACCCAGTACCGGCTTTACTAGCCACAGAGTGACAAAGGCACTCTCCCCATGTGGCCAGCAACATGTCTGGGGTGTGGCAGGCTGCTAAAACCAGTCAGCCCACACGGGTAGTCGGTTAAGGTTTCAGGGGGCACCTCTAAGGTTGCCCTCTGGGGTGTATGTTACAATAAAATGTACACTGGCATCAGTGTGCATTTATTGTGCTGAGAAGTTTGATACCAAACTTCACAGTTTTCAGTGTAGCCATTATGGTGCTGTGGAGTTCGTGCATGACAGACTCCCAGACCATATACTCTGATGGCTACCCTGCACTTACAATGTCTAAGATTTTGCTTAGACACTGTAGGGGCATAGTGTTCATGCACTTATCCCCTCACCTATGGTATAGTGCACCCTGCCTTAGGGCTGTAAGGCCTGCTAGAGGGGTGACTTAACTATACCTGTAGGCAGTGTGAGGTTGGCATGGCATCCTGAGGGGAGTGCCATGTCGACTGTAAAGAAATGGCTCCCTGTTGCAGTTACCCCCCACTTTTTGCCTGATACTGATGCTGACTTGACTGAGAAGTGTGCTGGGACTCTGCTAACCAGGCCCCAGCACCAGTGTTCTTTCACCTAAAATGTACCATTGTCTCCACAATTGGCACAACCCTGGCACCCAGGTAAGTCCCTTGTAACTGGTACCCCTGGTACCAAGGGCCCTGATGCCAGGGAAGGTCTCTAAGGGCTGCAGCATGTCTTATGCCACCCTAGGGACCCCTCACTCAGCACAGACACACTGCTTGCCAGCTTGTGTGTGCTGGTTGGGAGAAAATGACTAAGTCGACATGGCACTCCCCTCAGGGTGCCATGCCAACCTCGCACTGCCTGTGGCATAGGTAAGTCACCCCTCTAGCAGGCCTTACAGCCCTAAGGCAGGGTGCACTATACCACAGGTGAGGGCATAGGTGCATGAGCACTATGCCCCTACAGTGTCTAAGCAAAACCTTAGACATTGTAAGTGCAGGGTAGCCATAAGAGTATATGGTCTGTGAGTCTGTCAAAAACGAACTCCACAGCTCCATAATGGCTACACTGAATACTGGGAAGTTTAATATCAAACTTCTCAGAATAATAAACCCACACTGATGCCAGTGTTGGATTTATTAAAAAATGCACACAGAGGGCTTCTTAGAGATACCCCCTGTATTTTACCCAATTGTTCAGTGCAGGACTGACTGGTCTGTGCCAGCCTGCTGCTGAGAGACGAGTTTCTGACCCCATGTGGTGAGGGCCTTTGTACTTTCTGAGGACAGAAACAAAAGCCTGCTCTGGGTGGAGGTGCTTCACACCTCCCCCTGCAGGAACTGTAACACCTAGCAGTGAGCCTCAAAGGCTCAGGCTTCGTGTTACAATGCCCCAGGGCACTCCACCTAGTGGAGATGCCCGCCCCTCCGGACACAGCCCCCACTTTTGGCGGCAAGTCCAGGAGAGATAATGAGAAAAACAAGGAGTCGTCACTGGCCAGTCAGGACAGCCCCTAAGGTGTCCTGAGCAGAGGTGACTCTGACTTTTAGAAATCCTCCATCTTGCAGATGGAGGATTCCCCCAATAGGATTAGGGATGTGCCCCCCTCCCCTCAGGGAGGAGGCACAAAGAGGGTGTAGCCACCCTCAGGGCTAGTAGCCATTGGCTACTGCCCTCCCAGACCTAAACACACCCCCAAATCGAGTATTTAGGGGCTCCCAGAACACAGCAAGATAGATTCCTGCAACCTAAGAAGAGGAGGACTGCTGATCTGAAAACCCCTGCAGAGAAGACCGAGACACCCACTGCTTTGGCCCCAGCCCTACCGGCCTGTCCCCCGCCTCCTCCCCCCCCCCTTCCCCCTTTCTGAAGAAACTGCTCCAGCAACGCTTTCCCCAGGACCAGCGACCTCTGAATCCTCAGAGGACTGCCCTGCTCTAAAAGGACCAAGAAACTCCTGAGAACAGCAGCCCTGTTCACCAAAGACTGCAACTTTGTTTTCAAAGGAGCAACTTAAAGACAACTGCGTTTCCCGCCAGATGCGTGAGACTTGCAACTCTGCACCCGACGCCCCCGGCTCGACTTGTGGAGAAACAACACTTCAGGGAGGACTCCCCGGCGACTCCGAGACTGTGAGTAACCAGAGTTGCCCCCACAGCGACGCCTGCAGAGGGAATCCCGAGGCTTCCCCTTACCGCGACTGCCTGACTCCCAGATCCCGACACCTGGTAAAGACTCTGCACCCGCAGCCCCCAGGACCTGAAAGATCGGAACTCCAGTGCAGGAGTGACCCCCAGGAGGCCCTCTCTCTTGCCCAGGTGGTGGCTACCCCGAGGAGACCCCCCCCCCTTGCCTGCCTGCATCGCTGAAGAGACCCCTTGGTCTCCCATTGAAACCTATTGGAAACCCGACGCGTGTTTGCACACTCCACCCGGCCGCCGCGTGCTGCTGAGGGTGTACTTTCTGTGCTGACTTGTCCCCCCCCCGGTGCCCTACAAAACCCCCCTGGTCTGCCCTCCGAAGACGCGGGTACCTACCTGCTGGCAGACTGGAACCGGGGCACCCCCTTCTCCATTGAAGCCTATGCGTTTTGGGCACCTCTTTGACCTCTGCACCTGACCGGCCCTGAGCTACTGGTGTGGTAACTTTGGGGTTGCTCTGAACCCCCAACGGTGGGCTACCTCGGACCCAAACTTGAACCCCGTAGGTGGTTTACTTACCTACAAAAACTAACAAATACTTACCTCCCCCAGGAACTGCGAAAATTGCACTGTCTAGTTTTAAAATAGCTATATGTGATTTATTTGAAAAGTATATATGCTACTGTGATTATTCAAAGTTCCTAAAGTACTTACCTGCAATACCTTTCATTTGAAGTATTACATGTAAAATCTGAACCTGTGGTTCTTAAAATAAACTAAGAAAATATATTTTTCTATACAAAAACCTATTGGCCTGGAATTGTCTTTGAGTGTGTGTTCCTCATTTATTGCTTGTGTGTGTACAACAAATGCTTAACACTACTCCTTTGATAAGCCTACTGCTCGACCACACTACCACAAAATAGAGCATTAGTATTATCTCTTTGTGCCACTATCTTACCTCTAAGAGGAACCCTTGGACTCTGTGCATACTATTCCTTACTTTGAAATAGTGCATACAGAGCCAACTTCCAACATTGGTGGATCAGTGGTGGGGTACAAGACTTTGCATTTGCTGGACTACTCAGCCAATACCTGATCACACGACTAAATTCCAAAAATTGTCATTAGAAACTGATTTTTGAAATTTGAGCTATTTTTCAAAATTTTTAAAAGTCCTGCTAGGGCCTTGTGTTAGTCCCTGTTAGCATTTCTTTTAGAGTTTAAAAGTTTTGTGAAAGTTTGAATTAAGTTCTAGCGATAGTTTTAGATTCTTAAAAAGTATTCCAACTTTTAGAAACATAATGTCTAATGCAGAAGAGAGTGTGATGGAACTCGACCTCACACCTTACCTCCATCTTAAAATGAGGGAGCTAAGGTCTCTCTGCAAAATAAAAAAAATAAAAATTGGCATAAGCCCTTCCAAAGCACAGCTCCAGGAGCTGCTGGCAGAGTTTGACAAAGCCAACCCCTCTGAGGATGACCTCCCAGAGGATAAAGCTAGTGACTTGGAGGAGAATTCCCCCCCTCCAGTCCTAGTTAGGGAGAACAGGGTCCCTCAAACCCTAACTCCAACTGTGATAGTCAGAGATGCTGTTTCTCTCACAGGAGGGTCCAGCACCTCTGGAATCACTGAGGATAGCCTCAGTGAAGATGACCTACTGTTAGCCAGGATGGTCAAAAGATTGGCTTTAGAGAGACAGCTCCTAGCCATAGAAAGGGAAAGACAAGAGATGGGTTTTGGTCCCATCAATGGTGGCAGCAACATAAATAGGGTCGGAGATTCTCCTGACATGTTGAAAATCCCAAAAGGGATTGTAACTAAATATGAAGATGGTGATGACATCACCAAATGGTTCACAGCTTTTGAGAGGGCTTGTGCAACCAGAAAAGTAAACAGATCTCACTGGGGTGCTCTCCTTTGGGAAATGTTCACTGGAAAGTGTAGGGATAGGCTCCTCACACTCTCTGGAAAAGATGCAGAATCTTATGACCTCATGAAGGGTACCCTGATTGAGGGCTTTGGATTATCCACTGAGGAGTATAGAATTAGATTCAGGGGGGCTAAAAAATCCTCAAGCCAGACCTGGGTTGATTTCGTAGACTACTCAGTGAAAACACTGAATGGTTGGGTAACTGGAAATGAAGTGCATGACTATGTTGCGCTTTATAATTTGTTTATGAAAGAACACATTTTAAGTAACTGCTTCAATGAAAAGTTGCATCAGTATCTGGTAGACCTAGGTCCAATTTCTCCCCAAGAATTGGGAAAGAAGGCAGACCACTGGGTCAAGACTAGGGTAACCAAAACTTCCACTGGGGGTGACCAAAAGAAAGGGGTTACAAAACCTCCTCAGGAGAAAGTGGGTGACACTAGAAACAAAGAAAAAGAGTCCTCTGTAGGCCCCCAAAAACCAGACCAGGTGGGTGGGCCCCGAGACACAACCCAAAACAAAGGTGGGTACCAGGGTAAGAACTGGGATGCCACTAAGGCATGGTGCCATAACTGTAGACAGACAGGGCACCACACCAAGGACACTTCTTGTCCCAAAAACAAACTCCCTAGCAAAATCCCAGGGGTGACCAGTGTAGCCATTGGGGATGACTCCTCAGATGAGGAGGTCTTCATAGCCTTCAACTGGAAAAAGGGCCCAACAGGTGAGTTGGAGATTCCAGAGGGGAGTAGACACTTCCACCACCTACTGGTGAATGGAATCCCAGCCACTGCCCTGAGAGACACTTGTGCCAGTCACACTATTGTGCATGACAGGCTGGTGTTCTCCAACCAGTACATCCCAGGTGAGGCTGCCAGAGTAAGAGTTAGCCCAGACAGGGTCACTGATAGGCCTGTGGCTTTTGTGCCCATAGAAGTGGGTGGGACTTTTAGCTGGAGAAGGGTGGTAGTCAGTACAGACCTCCCCCTTGATTGTCTCATTGGAAATGACTACCCAGAGGTTAGTCAGAGCCCAAGAGAGGAACTGGTCCAGTGCCAGTCCTCTCCCAAGGATTCTGGAGGTCCTGCCCCTGCAGTAACTGCAAGCAGGCCTCAGAAGAAAAAGAAAAGAAAACAGTGTAGGAAGGGCGGACAACCTTTAGCCCAAGGTTCCAGCAAGCCAAGGAGATTCTGCTCCAGTAGGGGAGAACTCCAAAAGTGGCACTGATAAAGTCCAACCTGTCCCACAAGAAGTCCTGGCTAGTCAGGCAACTGTTAAGCCTGAGTGGGTGGCTCCTCAGCTAACAGAAGAAAGAGTGGAAGAAGGGTGTTTACTACAAGATGTGGTAACCCCCCACTCTAATACAGCAGACAGGCACCCTGAACCCAAAGAAGCCTGTAACTTAGCCCCTTCCCTTGTAGGTGAAGAGCTAAAGGTGTGGTTCTGGGCACTGACCGCTGTCAGTGGCCTCTGCTGGGTGTTAGCCTTTATGGCTGCACTATCCTTGGCATGGTGGTCTGACCCCATGCCAAATAGCAAGTTAGGCCCCCTGACCTTGTTGGTCATGGTGGGATTACTCCAGGTCTGGGTAACCTCTTTGGTAAGCTAGGGGTGACACTGGCTAAGATAAGATTAGCAGAGGTGGATACCTCTAACCCCAAAATAGAGAGAATGGGTGGAGACATTAAAGGCACAGACAAGAGGCAATTCAGACTAGGTCCTATAACTGGAAGTGGGTCAGTTCCCCATAGGGAATGACCTGAACAGGAGGATGTAAGGCAGAGTAGGCCCTGCAACAAACCAGCCTATTTCCTTTACTCTTCCTTGCCTGACAGACTAGGAAGACTCTCCCAGCTTTGGCTGAGTCTCCTGGCCTGTGGGCTGGGGGGGGGGGGGGGGGCTTGTGTAAAGAAATGGCTCCCTGTTGCAGTTACCCCCTACTTTTTGCCTGATACTGATGCTGACTTGACTGAGAAGTGTGCTGGGACTCTGCTAACCAGGCCCCAGCACCAGTGTTCTTTCACCTAAAATGTGCCATTGTCTCCACAATTGGCACAACCCTGGCACACAGGTAAGTCCCTTGTAACTGGTACCCCTGGTACCAAGGGCCCTGATGCCAGGGAAGGTCTCTAAGGGCGGCAGCAAGTCTTATGCCACCCTAGGGACCCCTCACTCAGCACAGACACACTGCTTGCCAGGATGGAGGATTTCTAAAGGCGGGGGTCACCTCAGCTCAGGACACCTTAGGGGCTGTCCTGACTGGTGGGTGACTCCTCCTTGTTTTTCTCATTATCTCCCCTGGACTTGCCGCCAAAAGTCGGGGCTGTGTCCAGGGGGCGGGCATCTCCACTAGCTGGAGTGCACTGGGGCATTTTAGCACGAAGCTTGAGCCTTTGAGGCTCATGGCTAGATGTTACAGTTCCTGCAGGGGGTAGGTGTTAAGCATCTCCACCCAATGCAGGCTTTGTTTCTGGCCTCAGAGAGCACAAAGGCTCGTCTCTCAGCAGCAGGCTGGCACAAACCAGTCAGTCCTGCACTGAAGGATTGGGTAAAATACAGGGGGCATCTATAAGATGCCCCCTGTGTGCATTTGTTTTATAAATCCAACACTGGAATCAGTGTGGGTTTATTATTCTGAGAAGTTTGATACCAAACTTCCCAGTATTCAGTGTAGCCATTATGGAGTTGTGGAGTTAGTTTTGACAAACTCCCAGACCATATACTTAATATGGCCACAACTGTACTTACAATGTCTAAGAATAGACGTAGACACTGTAGGGGCATATTGCTCATGCAGCTATGCTCTCACCTGTGGTATAGTACACCCTGCCTTAGGGCTGTAAGGCCTGCTAGAGGGGTGACTTACCTATGCCACAGGCAGTATTTTGTAGGCATGGCATCCTGAGGGGGATGCCATGTCGACTTTGCCTTTTTCTCCCCACCAACACACAATCTACAATGGCAGTGTGCATGTTTTAGGTGAGGGGTCCCTTAGGGTGGCACAACATATGCTGCAGCCCTTAGGGACCTTCCCTGGTCACAGGGCTCTTGGTACCACTGGTACATTTTACAAGGGACTTATCTGTGTTCCAGGGGTGTGCCAATTGTGGAAACAATTATACATTTTAGGTGAAAGAACACTGGTGCTTGGGGCCTGGTTAGCAGGGTCCCAGCGCAATTCTCAGTCAGCATCAGGCAAAAAGTGGGGGGTAACTGCAACAGGGAGCCATTTTCCTACAATAATGAACTACCATTGGGTCAGTGGCAGACTCCTCTCCCTTCCCCAACCAGATCTTACAGTGGTGATGGATGTGTCACTGCTGGGATTGGGTGGCCATCTGAGAGTGAAGATCCGAGGACTCTGGTCTCTGGTGTAATCCAGAGTCCACATCAACCTGTTGGAGCTCTGTGAAATTCAGTTGGCATTAAAAGCCTTTCTACCCTTCAACGAGGGAAGGCTAGTGCTGGTGTTCATGGACAGTACCACAACCATGTGGTACTGCAACAAACGGGACGGGTGGGGTGTGGACCCTATGTTAAGAGACTTTTTCTCTGGACATGGCTGGAATGTCAGGGATGTCCCTGGTGTTTCGACATCTGATGGGCTCTCGGAACGCCAGGGTGGACAAACTTAGCCGAAGATGCCTAGCAGATCTCAAATGGTATCTCCATCTGGTCTCTTTCAGAAGTGGGGAGAGCCTTGGTTGATTCTGTTCACCACCACCAAGGACTCCCAATGTCAGCAGTTCTGCAAGCGGGAGTTTCCAAATTGGCTCTCGTTCTGAGACGCTTTTCATCTCGAGTGGAGCCCAGGCCTCCGGTACCTCTTTCTGCCCGTACCTCTTCTGCCAGTAGTTCTCAAAAAGATCAGGAACTACTGGGCCCAAGTCCTTCTTGTGGTCCCGTACTGGGCACGGAGAGTTTCGTATCCTAAGCTGTTCAACATGGCCATCGATCCTTCGATTAGGTTGCCCCTTCCGGAGAATCTTCTGTCACAGCAGCATGGGAAGGTTCTCCACCCAAATCTGTCAACTCTTCACCTTCTTGTGTGGAGATTGAGGGGCAGTTGACAGCTTTCGAGCTTCCTCCAGAAGTCTGGGAAGTTATTTTGGCCTCCAGCCCCCTCCATTAAGACATTTGAGCCTGCCATTGGTAACAATTTGTGGCATGGTGTTAAAAATTGATCTCCTTTGTGTACCTCTTTCTCAAGATTTGATTTTCCTACTTTCTCTCACCCAGCAGGGCTCTGGGCACTTTTAAGGGCTATCTCTCTGCTGTGTCTGTTGTGTTACGGTTGCCTGATCAGCCATCCCTCTTCAAATTCCCTGTTGTAAATAGATTCTTGAAATGTCTTCAACATATTTTCCTTCCTTCCTTCTCACTTTATCATGCCTCTGTGGGACCAGAGTCTTGTCTTGACATTTCTCTTCTGCGCTCCCTTTGAACCGCTTCCTAAATGTCTGCTCAGGCTACTTATCATCAAGATAGCCTTCCTGCAAGCTCTGCTTACCTCACAATCTATGCTAAAAAAACTGGTGCTTCCCAGAAGAGCCTCCTTTCTCACGCAAGTGGTCATTCCATTTCATGTATGCCAATCCATCACCCTGCCTTCTTTTTACCTTCCTCCACATTCCTCCAAGGAAGATGAGCAACTCCACCATTTGGGTCTAAAAAGAGAATTGTCATTCTGCCTTAACCAAACATGAGTTCCCGGTGGACGACCAACTTGTCGATGGGCGTATTAGGCCGTGCAGAAGCAGACAATCACCAAATGGATCGTGTTCTGTATCTGATAGATTTCTAGATTCCTTACCTTAGAATTTCCTCCCAGGCGTCGGACTGGATCTAGTGATTTTTCTTCTAGCAGTACCCTTGTGCGCCATCAGTTGGTCGTCGATCGTCTCCCTGTACATCGCTGGGCTTGTGGTCCCCGTGATGTTGCGGTCGTATATAGGTGCCACCTCAGTGCGCTGACGTCTGTTCTTTTCTTTCAATGCACTGATCGTCCATTGTTGACTAGCTTTGATCTTTTTATAGGTTTTTTTTTTTTTTTTTTTTACATTTTGGTGAGTCGAGAATGTCATGGAAGACTGGGTTCAAACAATGGGATTCCTGTCTCTGAATGGTGACGGATCCGCACCTCGTGTGTTTGTAGTGTCTGGAGTGTGACCATGACCCAAGGTTGTGCTTCGAGTGCTAGGCCATGAACCCTAAGGCTTTGAATGATTGGTCCTTGAAGTCCATGGCGGCCCAGCGCTCGACTCCACATCGCTCTGAGTCTTTCTCAAGAAGGTCTCGAGACTGCCCGCGAAGTCATTACCAATCTTCGTCGTCCCATTCCAAATCTTCAGGACACTCTGGTCATAGGAAGAAGTTGTTGAAAAATGCCAAACGTTCTTTGACTTAGCCCCGTTGCCTGGCCGAGGCGACGTGGGAAGAGTGTCAATGTTCTAGACCTCCGTCTGCAAGACATATTTCTGGGTCCGCTTCACGCCTCTCCGGGATCCAGAGCCACTCCTGCCTAAATAAAGGAGTCTTACGAGGCCATGCACCTCATCTTTGGGCAGACCGACTCCCCTTCAATGCTGTTAGGTCCTAGAGGATTGGATAGGGGCCCCTCTGGTTCAGTGTTGGTGGCTTTGGCTGAGGCCACTGAGTCCCCCTCCGGATAAGTTGTTGAATCCGTGCCAGCGTCTGTCGTGCCAACGTGACCATCCCAGATACCGGCAAAGACATCGATGCTCCCGAGGCAGGTTAGGCCCAGAATCAATGTTGTCCCAATCCTCATCCCCGACGACCTGGAGTCGAAATGGCGACACTCTATGCCCGATTCAATTTCGATGGGGTCTTCTCATCTCAAGTTGGATTCTGAACCGTTTTACTATGGTCATAAATATGGGGAAGGTTTGGAGGGGTCGCTGGATCCTCTGGAGTACCAGCTTCACAACCCTGACATAGAGTGGGCACAGGAATTGGGTGAGGCTAGTGGTCTGGATACTTCTCCAGAAGCTGGCATGCTTCCTTCCCCTACTGTGGCTACGGCTGAGCGTCATATTCTATGGTGCTAAGTAGGGCAGCCGAGGTTCTCGGCCTCGAGCTTCCTTCTGTGGTGGTCAGGAGTAACCTCCTGGCTGAGGTGCTGCAGCCTGGGGCTTCCACTTCAAGACCCCCTTTACCCGTCAGTTAATCCCTCACAGATGTTATTCTGGGTACCTGGACCAGACCCAGCACAGGGGTGTCTATGAATAGGATAGTCGCCCGCTGCTATTGGCCTGTGCTGAACGACCCAAAATTCCTCTCCCAACACCCTACGCCTGAGAGCCTTGTCATCCAGACTTCTTCCTCCGACGCATTCCCATCTGCTTCCCCGGATGGGGAATCAAAAAGAATGGATCAGCTTGGGAAGAAAATGTTTTCTTCCTCCAGCCAAGCATTACGATCCATGAACATCTCATGCCTTTTGGGCCGCTGCACCCATTAACTGTGGGATATGGTCGCACAGGTATTGCTGCAGGTTCCGGAGGCCGTTGGCTGGACACGACCAACTCATTGGGCGGATCGGTTGTGTCGACGGTGGCATTGAAGCGCAACGTCTGGTTTTTCGGGGGATGTCCATTGGTTTTTCATGGACTTGCCCTTCGGTGCCACTCGTTTCTTGGGAGAAAAAGCAGACTGAGTGCTTGAGAGATTCAAGGAGTCCCTGACTACAGCCTGGTCGCTTGCCTCGCGGCTGCCCCTCACCCAACACAGTCTGCTTTTCGCCCCTTTCGTGGTCACGGAAAGGGCTCCCTGTCGGCCACCGAACCGTGCATGCTGCTCAGCCACTACACGGCAGGGACGTGGAATCCCACGGGCTCATGGGTCAGGGCACCAGAGGTCTTGCCCACTCCACCCCTGCTGCTGCCTCCAAACCCTCCTAGTCCGTCACCATTTCTGACGTGTTGGGGGCAGAATCCGCTATCACCTGCCCCACTGGGAATCTATCACGATGGACAGGTGGGTTTTGTAAATAGCCCGAAGGGGCTACTTTCTCCCCTTCAAGACTGCCTCTCTGGCCATGCCTCCATCCTATGGCCACTTACTGGAGGATCATCTAGCGCTTCTCTGTGATAAAGTTGTGGCTCTCTTGGCCAAGGAAGCCATACAGAGGATCCTTGCACCAGAAGTAGGTTGTGGTTGTTATTCTCGCTGCTTTCTGGTGCCCAAAAAGGACAAGGGCCTATGTCCTATCCTAGACCTTGAGACCTTCAATCTCTTCCTCAAGAAGAAGTTCAAAATGCTCACTCTGGCTCAGGTTCTGTCTGTCTCAGACCCAGGAGACTGGATGGTAGTGTTGAACTTGCAGAACGCTTACTTCCATATACCCATCTTGGCTGCCCACAGATGTTACTTGTGATTTGTGGTACGTCACGAGCACTTTCAATATAACCGTGCTCCCCTTCGGCCTTTCCAGTTCCCCTCCGGTGTTCACGAAAGCCATGGTGGTGATTGCAGCTCATCTGCGCATGCTAGGGATTTGTCTTCCCTTACCACGACGATTGGCTGTTAAAGACGAACGCACCCCAGAAAGTAGTCTCCCACCTTCAGACTACGCAAACCTTCTGCGCTTGCTGGAGTTCACTGTAAACAAGTCAAAATCACAACTGATTCCTTCTCGGACGCTCTCCTTCCTCTGAGCTATTTCGGACACTGTGTAGTTCCGGGCCTATCCTCCGGAAAAGCGAGACCAGGATATTCAGGCTATGATATTGATGTTTCAGCCTCTATCCTGTATTTTGGTGAGAATGACTCTGAGGCTGCTGGACCTCATGTCCTCCTGTATACTGCTGTTGACACATGCCAGATGACATATGCAGGCTCTGCAATTGGACCTTAGGTTGCAGTGGACGCAGCATCCGGGAAATTTCTCTGACATAGTCCATATTTCGGAGGGAAATGCGAAAGACCTGCAGTGGTGGCTTTTGAATTGCAGTTGGGTCAATGGCAGATCCCTCTCCCTTCCCCGAACCAGACCTTACTCTAGTGACAGATGCATCACTCCTGGAATGGGGCAGCCACATGGGAGAGGCGGAGATCAGAGGCCTCTGGTCTCCTGTAGAGTCCAAACTCAACATTAATCTTTTGGACCTCCGGGCGATCAGGCTTGCATTGAAAGCATTCCTTCCTTCTCTAAAAGGGAATGTGGTGCAGGTGTTCATGGACAATACTACCGCCATGGGGTACTGCAACAAGCAGGGCGGAGTGGGTTTGTGGACTTTGTCAAGAGGCTCTTCGTCTCTGGACGTGGCTGGAATATCAGGACATAATCCTGGTGGTTCAACATCTGGCAGGCTCTCTGAATGCCAGTGCAGATGTACTTAGCCGTCGATTCATATGGCGTCTCCATCCTGAGTTGGCGCAAGGCTTCTTTCAGCAGTGGAGAGAGCCTTGGTTACATCTGTTTACCTCCGCAGAAAATGCGCAAAGTCAACTGTTTTGCACATTGGAGTATCCAAAGCGGCACTTGCTCGGCAGTGCTTTTTATCTTGAGTGGAACTCAGGCCTCCTTTAGGCTTTCCTGCCTATACCACTTCTGTCCAGAGTTCTGAAGAAGATCAAGAGCTACCAGGCCCAAGTAATACTCGTGGTCCTGAACTGGGCACAAGTAGTATGTTATCCAGAGCTACTGAGCATGGCTACAGATCCTCAGATCAGACTGCTCGTTTGGGAGGATCTTCTGTTGCATCAGCAGTATGACGATTCTCCACCCGAAACTGTCCAGTCTCCGCCTTCGTGCTTGGAGATTGAGCAGCGGCAGTTGACAGCTTTCGACCTTCCTTTTGAAGTCTGTGATGTTGTTCTGGCAGCCAGGCGTCCCTCCACCAAAACTGTGTACACCTATCGTTGGCATTAATTTGTGGCATGGTGTACCAACAAGTCTATTAATCCCCATTCTGCACCTCTTTGTGAAGTTCTCTTGTTCATTCTTTCTTTGGCCCAGCAGGTCTCTGCTTTGGGCACCCTTAAATGCTACTTATCTATTTCAGCCTTTCTTAGATTGCAAAATCAACCTTCCTTATTCAAGTCTTCCATTGCTGGAAGGTTCCTTAAGGGACTCACCCAATTGTTTCCTTCAACTCTTTTCATTATGCGCTAGTGGGACTTGAACCTGGTCCTAACTTACCTTATGCGTGTCCCTTTTGAGCCACTAGGCAACTGTCCCCTGCAACTCCTTACAATCAAGATTGCTTTTCTTGTTGCTGTTAACGCGTCCCTCTATGATTAATTTATACACTTTGGGACTCGTTTTAGGCCAATGAATCTTTTGACCTTGATTGAAGACACCTTAGGACGAGATAGCTAATCAACATGTCAATCAATAAGTCAATAATGTCATCAATATTTATCACAACAATGCATTTCACCTTAGTCAATGACATTTAATTTAACTCAAGACACCACCATGACCTTTCAGTCAGGAATAACCACACCAGTTTAGTATGATTTTGTGATATTTGTTCCCTATTGATTACAATTCTAATAGCATGTTTATTAGTCTCAAAACCAAGAAACACATTAGCATAGTCACAATATGGCAACTCTGATAAGATTTCATCAAAGCAAGAATCACGAACATCAGAACATAAGACGTGAACATAAGTTATCCTTAGCAGAGTATCATTAGCACGTTATTCAACAAAGCATAGATTCAGTCAATTGCTGCCACCACATCGTTAGACACAGAGTTCCTGTCCTGGATATCTGTCAGGCAGCAACGTGGGCATCCCTGCACACATTCACTAAACATTACAGCCCAGACTGTCATGTCCACAGAGACGGCTACTTTGGCCATTCGGTCCTGCAGGACTTTCTAGTATGATCTTGGTTTACAGTCCACTTCCAAGGATGGTATAGCTTCGGTATCTATTCTAAGGTAAGGAATCTGCAACCAGAAGTCTCTACCAGATAAACAAGTTACTTCCCTTCAGTAACAGTTTATCTGGTAGAGACATATTCTAGTTGCAGATTCCTTACCGACCCACCTGTGGGCATCAATTTACTGTACAAATGACGGTTTTATGGACAGCAGAAGTAATGACAGCAAATCCAATGGTACCAGTGAGAAAATACAATACTAATATTGAAGAGTGTGTTGTGTGTGTATACACCTCTGTGGTTAATGTATACATATTTGTCAACAGAACAAAAAAAAAAAAAAAAAAGAGGAGGAATAAACTAATGTGTAGTATATTTCCAGCCTAACACCCAGCTGGCAGTGGTATTACAATGGTGGTGTAGGGGGTTGTGGGTGATGTAATTATCTATGCGAGTACGCGGCAGGGAGGAATGAGGTCTGTCCTCAGTGTGGGCATTGACAGATTCCCTGTCTGTGAAGACCTTACTTCCAATGTGGGTGTCCCTGCACTATGGGGCATGAGTGTCTTTCAAGGTGGTTTAGAGTCCTATTTGGCCTCTACCTTCTATAAATATTGTTGCTAGTTCAGTGGTCTGGTTATGGGTCATGTCTTGTGCTCCAGCTGTTTGCAGTGCCTCCTGCTCTGCTAGTACACCGGCGTTCAGGTCAGAAATCCACAAGGAGACCGGGGGAAGGGAGGGAGGTCAGATTTCCAGCTCATGGCTTTTCTTTGTTTCGCAAGGACCGTTGGCAGGTCTATACATTTGTTGATGTGTTTGCATGCAGCTGTGCGGGTAGTAACACCCAATAGGCAGTGGAATGCTTGTGGTTTTTGGAAGAAATCTAGTCACACACCCCTCCCCCCAAACAATGATCAAGCAGGGGACAGTACCACACCATATTTGCGAAGTCATCTACGATGGCTTTACAGCGGAGGACAGGCGTCTGTAGGTCAGGGGTACATGTGGGCCAGTCGTCCTGAGGTAAGATAAGTATGATGCAAATAGTTGAATTGTGTATATTTCAGTCTGGCATTTGTGGATATGTATTTCGGTGACTCTATGCATTGAGATCATTGCTTATCTGTTAGTGTGGTGGCTGGAGCAGTATCACAGTAGGTATGGAGCATGTGAAGAGGGCGTTTCCTGGCCATGCTCAGAGAGCCATAAAGGTGCATGACAGCTTTGTGTCCTCCCTCATGTGCACTGGCATCCTGTGTATGTTAAGTGCTTGTGTAGTATGTGTATATTTGTAGGGCTCTGTGTCTAAGTGACGCTGATTACTGAGGCCAGTGGGATCCATTTTGAACATTTTTGCCTTGGCGTAGAATAGGATGGAGCTGAATTCCAACCCATCGTTTTTTTGCTACACCAGACAAGTGAGCCCCAGTCAGGGCGAAATTGATATTGAGGTGCTTGTGTTCTGATTCAGAGAGAACCTGGGCTGGCAGTTCGGGCTAAACTGTTAAATTGCATATAGCTGGTTGCAAACTGAGTTGGGTTGGTGAGTGATTGCCAGTGGCTGAGATTAATTTAAGCGTTCCATCCTTCACCTTGTTGTTTTACATTTGATGCCTTAAGTGTGTAGGGTAGGCCCAGATGTGGGTCCTGGGCTCACTGTGCCACTGGAACCAAACTATACCTGTCTGAAGAGACCTAACAAAACTGGTCCTGGTTTGCTTGTGGTCTGGTCAAGGGAGGTCCTGGCTTGGGAGTTCAGCAAGACTGTTCCCATGAGGAGCAAGGTCCTGACTGATTTGTATATAGTTGTGTTCAAACTGAGGTATGGTTGGAAAAATGATGGATTGGGATGCTGCCTGAGTACTTGGCAGAGGCTGAGTTTAATTCAAGCATTCAATCCATCATCTTATTTTCTATTTGATGTCTTAAATGGGCCGGGTATTCCCAGATATTTTTGCCGGGCTCAATGTTCACTGCTGGGGCATGGAAAATAGTAAAATATCTACTTATCCATGGGACAGGTTGCTATATAAATCAATTGTCCTGTGAAAAAAATCCACGTCTCTGGTGCCATGTAGTACGTTGAAAAATTATGGCAGCAATCCCATTATAAAAAAGCTGTGATAACAGCCTCTCTGATTATGCTGGGGCTCCTACTATAGTAGGGTTTGAATGCTAGCGATTCTCTTATTCTGCCACTTTTCTGCAGTTCTACATAGTGGGGCTGGAAGTAGTGGTAGCAATAGTTCCAGGGGTGGATTGCTGTTTTGAGTCTGTGCAAACCCACTAACTCAAATGTTTTAGGGATTTTCACCAGCTCTTTTCTAATCTTTTCCTGTACTGAGAAGGTTGGAAATTTACTCCTGATAAGGAAGAAGTAAAACTTCTTCCAGTGTTTTAGGAGGGAGTGGGGGGGGGGGGAGGGGTGTCTGCACTGAGGCATATACCTTGGGTGCACTTTTGTGACTTGCTTTTAAGAATTGGGCCCCTAATTAGATCTGTCATCAACCAAGACCTTTAGATTTTATTAAAATTCTATATCTCTACCTATTGCTTGGCTTCAGTGTGAGTGACAGCGTTATGCTCTTTCACTAGGAGCATGTCTACACTAAATAAGTAAATCACCTTTTTTGTATACATTTTTAAATTTAAATACTATAGCCATAAAAACCATTGTATCCGATTTACTGTTTTCAAATTACATCAGTATTTTGCTGTGAGATCAGTTAAAATTAAATTATGGCCTGACTCACTCAATCTCTTGGGTGCATGAGTTGTAAAAGAAAAACAAAAAATCCACATTACTCATTAAAAGCATTGAAGGATGATGGGGACGCGCACATCTCGGCACAGGAACACAGGACTTTGTTTCCCTGGAGGAGGCTGGTGGAGGAGAGGGCAGAGCCGGAAGGAGGAAGCGCTTTTTAGCAGCTGGGCCCCACCTCTTAGTTCTGGCATAGGGGGTAAGTGCGTAAATTAAGATTCTATACAGACCTTTTGCACTAGCCCTCTTTTAGCTAATCCCCAGGGTGGAGAGAGGCTCTTTGTTTTGAGATGTTAGCAATTTCATATTGTGGGTGCTTTTTGATCTGTGACAGACTTGAGAAGGGCCCCAGTGGTAATCCGTGAGGATGGACAGGAGAAGGTCATTGCTTAATGGGGATCAGAGTGGAGGGGAGAAGGTGAAAACAAATTCAACTTTGATTTCCTTTCTTGTGCGTGCTGTTAGGGTAGTCACGAGGGAGATCGACCTGGCAGAGAGGAGACTCTCACTGGAGATGGGTTACTGGCAACAAGCTCCCGGAGAAGATGGGGGTCTGGGGATCTCTGAGGTTGAGGATGGACAGCTTTAGGTTGGCCAGGGGGAATCTCCCCAGCGCAAGCAGAAACAGGTGCCTTAGGGGCATCAGCGGCAAAGGGCTTGGAAGAGCAAGAGGCTTTTAATGGTTTCTCCTGCTGCAGCAGTAGCCCTCCTTCGAAAAATAACAAGACTAAAAAAAAACTTGGGAAAAAAACAAAATTGCCTCTGTCTGCCAACCCTAACCTGATCCCCCTAGGTTTTGTGGGTCGGTGCCCAGGTCTCTGTTTGGAAAATCTATTGGCATAGTTCAAGGTCATGATTGAGTTCTGCTTGGCCCCGATTATGGAGAAACTGCAGGCGCTTGAA
Organism: Pleurodeles waltl; assembly: GCF_031143425.1. NCBI lineage: Eukaryota > Metazoa > Chordata > Amphibia > Caudata > Salamandridae > Pleurodeles > Pleurodeles waltl. The sequence continues at coordinate 109,771,352 of NC_090443.1, forward strand.
ACTGCAGTTTCCCGGATGAGCAGTAAAGAGAGGCCAAGGTTGGCTTCTGCCAAAAGGGGCCTTCTGGATTCCAGGTGTCAAAGTAGTTTAATCAAGGGGGTGCTTCAACAAGAGGAAAACCCTAGCCCCCTGTTGAGAGAGACCCATCAACCTTTAAGCTGTCCCACCTTGAGGGCCAGTGGACACTGTGTGGAGACTGCTATGGGTGACTTCTCAGCGACCGCTGGGATAAATCACGGGAGGGGGGATGGTCGGATACTTGGCAGCAGGTATATGGGCACTATGGGAGGGACACAAGATAGAAGTGTGACTCCAAATCAGTATTTGCCGAAAGACCCCTCCCCCCCCCCCCCCCAAATCCCCCCTAACCCCACCATCCCCCCTACACCCACCCCTGTTTGCTTAGAGCTTCCTCCAGACTGTGCACCCTATGTAGTGGAGCTCACCAATGCCCCCCCCCCCCCCCCCCCTTAGCGTTGGGCATCAGCAAATCCACGGTCCAACTGAAGAACAAGACCTGCCGTTGGCTGAAGAAAAACTGTGATTTTGTCTGTAAGGATTTTGAGGATATTCTGTTTGTCAGAAGAATTGATTGGGTCGGGCCTTGTGCAAAGGATGTTAATGGGGATTGTGTATTTGTAAATTGAAGCTACCCAGGTCTGGCCTAGAGGATCCTTTTGTCACAATGTCTGGCATTCAAGCTGAAGAGTAAGATTGGTATGGTCCCTTTTGGTTTTTTCTATAACCATTCTCAGTTGTGTGATAATATTTCAATTAGGAATTCTAACTCAGGGCAGGGTGCCTTACAGCCAAATAGTATGGGTAATGATCTTTTTACCTCCCCCGATCTGGAGAGGGTAGATTGACGCTATCTACAGAGACACAAAGAGGGGGTGATAGAATCTCCTTCCGATGCCCTGATCACTGAAGGTAGGGATGGTTCACACGCGAAGTGTTGTCTTATTTCTTGGAATGTAGCAGGGTATGATTGTCAGCTTTTGGACAGCATTTGGCTGAAGATTGTGGCACACTATGCTTTCATCTTACTCCAAGAGACCTGGTCGGATGGGCTGGCTGAGTGGGATGGTTTTCAAAGATTTGCAGTCCCGGCCTTCAGGTCACAAGGTGGTCGCCCTATAGGGGGCTTAGTCACCCTAATTCAGTTTTCCAAAATAGCGAGAGCCTCTCAAATTACCTGTAAACATCAGGGCTTTTTAATTACCTGGGTAGTTTTCTCAAATAAATTTAATGTTGTATTGGTTAACTTCTACAATGCTGATTGGGACTCTGGTTGCCAAATCAAAGTCCTTTTTTCTATTTTGCAGAAATCGAAGTGTAGATTGGAGGGGTTTGGGCTGGATTTCTGTGCTGTGGTGTCAGGGGATTTTTAATGCCAAACTAGGGAGTTACAGTACTACGACGAACCCCTTTGAGCAGGACTATGAGATGTACTCAGCTGAGGGATCACACAATGTGAGGGGTGGGGCTCTGATCAAGGGCCTAAGGAGTTTGGGTCTTTTAAACACTTGCGACCTGGAAGTGGTGGGTACACTTCAGGCCCCTACTTTTGTAGGTAGGGGGACAGGGACAACAATTGATTATATTTTTGTGTCCCCACCTATAAGGAACATGGTCAAGGATGGTGAAGTAGTAGTGCAGCATTTTAGTGACCCTAATCCCTTCAGGATTTCTTTTAATTTTCCTGAGACTATGTGGAAATTAGTGTGGGATGGGCCAGTCTTGGTGAGACCCAAAGTCAGGGTAGACGACTTGGCTGGAAACAGGTTAATATTCAGCAAGTAACAGAGAAGGTGGTGGGTAAAAATGTAAACCTGATTTTAGGTACTCTCTTGGCTGACTCCTCCAATCTAGGGGAAGTCATGGATGCCATATTCAAAGTTAATGAAGCTATCAAAGGAGGGATGATCGCAGCTGTCCAGCCTCTGTGTAAGCAACAGGGTGGTTGGTTCATTAAGCCCTTCTATAAGGCTAAGAACTCTCTGAGGAAGGCATTTAAGGAACAACCAAGAGAAACAGTTCTTGTAAGAGATGTGAGGGCCCACTATAAATCTGTTTTAAGAGCTAGGAAACAACAGCCTAAGGAGCGGGCCTGGGAGGATTTGCAACATGCATGAATAGATAAGAACCAATGCCTGTTCTGGAAGGTGGTCAGCAGGGGCTCTTTTAAGACTGAAACCTCTGAGGGTTTGGGCTGTAATATTGCCCCTGAGTCTTGGGTGGCCCACTTCTGTAGGATTTTTTCAGGGGGGCCTTATAGGGGACCTTAAGGGCAATCGCCTTGGACACTCCCCAGACTTAGCCATTAGATTTAACCTTGAGGAGTTAAGGAGGCGCTGCACCGCAGCACTAGCCATAAAGCCCCGGGCCCTGATACTATCCCTTTGGATATATACAAATATTGCCCACAGCTTTGGGCACCTATTTTGCTGAATGTCCTTAATGCAGTGGTTAGTGTAGGAATCCGGCTACTTGGAGATCGGCATGTATAGTACCTGTCTATAAAAAGGGCAATGGTAATGACCCGACGTCCGATCTCATTACTTCCTGGGTCGGATTATATTAAGGCGTATTGAGGTTTGGATGTCTGAAAACAAAATCTTGAGTAGGGTTCAGTACGGCTTTAGGGAAGGGTTAGGCACCCTGGAGCAGTGCCTAAACCTGCTTATGCTGATTGGCAAATATACACAAGCTAAGAGGGGTACCCTGTATCTTGCCTTCATGGATTTAAGGTGCGCCCTTGATAAGGTCAATCGCAGTAAGCTTTGGGACAGGCTAAACAAATTGGGCATGGATTCCCACATTGTGGAGTTGCTTTGTTATCTCCACTCAGGAACTAATGCTAATGTGAGGGTTGGACAGCATGGGGAAAGCTCTGAAACGTTTTAACTAAATAGAGGCGTGCAACAGGGATGCATCTTAGCCCCTACCCTTTTTTTATTATATACAAATGGGGGCTGTATGATTTTTAGTTGATTAATGTAAGGAGGCTCCTAAAATCATTGGCAAAAGTATCCCAGTACTGATTTACGCGGACGATGCAGTTCTTATGCCCTGTACCATGAATGGACTACGTGAGGCAGTTAAAGCTTATGAAATTTCTATGTCAGCCTTAGACTTAGAGATAAACTGCAGCAAATCACATTTTATGGTTTATGGAAAGCCACTGAGTAGGGTGGGTGTGCTGAAAATAAAGGAGCAGGTAATTGGAAAAGTACAAAACTTCCCTTATCTAAGGGTGAACTTTGATGAGAAGGGCACCTGGAAACCACATTTCTCTAAGAGAGGGAGGCTTTCTAACTCCACTGTAGGCACCACGTTTGAGTTTGCTGCTAGGGTGGGCAATAAACCTATTAAGCCCTTGCTCAAGGTCTATAGGCGTAAATGCCTTCCAGTTCTGATGTATGGGGCCCAACTTTGGGGCTATATGGAAAATAGGGCCCCTGCGATTGAGGAAAATCGTTTTTGTAGAAGGTTACTAGGGGTGGGCCAAAACATTCCTGGGTTTTGCTTGCATGTTGAGTTGGATTTGGATTTTATAGAAGATGCCATTAAAATAGCTCCCCTTTTATAGTGGATTTCAATTTGGACTAATGAATTTGTGTCCCTCATCAGGGTAATCCTGCAGGATTGCTTGCTATGCGATCACGCAAAGGAAATTCCCTGGTTGGCTTATATAAGAAAGGCAGCCAGTGTATTGGGGCGTTCAGACATTTTTGATGCACCAGAGGATTTAACCAGCTCAGGCAAACGGTGGGTGAAGGAGAACTTCTTAAAAATCTTAGGGGCCAAGAGGGAGGAGGTAGAGCTAAGGAAAAAATCTATGAGGGACTTTATTATGATAAAGATGGGGGTGGACCCAGAGACCTACCTCTTGGAGGTTAAAAATGTATGGGAAAGGACCCTCATCATGCGATTCCGTTTGGGAGTAATTAGCATTAATTTGTTTCTCCCGCTAGGGCAGTTTGACCAACATTCCATAAAATTGTATCCGTGTGATGGTGTATCCCCACAGACCTTAATTCATTTTATTATGTTTTGTGAGTTTTATGCACCTTTTAGGAAGCGCTTGGGCCGGGGTTTTGTGCAATACCGCCCAGCCTTTATGTGGTTGTGTATCACTTCTGATGCTTTGGTGTGGCAAGGGATTGGCTCCTTTTTAAAGGGAGCTATAATATGGTGGAGTAGTGTTAACTTTTGACTTTTGTTAGTGTTTTTATAAATTTTTAATTTCTTTTGGGATCCATCACTTGAGTACTGTAATTTTGAATGCAATTGTCTTTTTAATTGTCTTTTTAATTGTTTTTTTGAAAATAATTGGGGGTTATGGGGTTTGAGAGATATGTGATGTTTATTTAAATTATTTTTATGGTTGAAAATTTTCTAACTGAATAAAGTGATTTGATTTGAAGGATGATGTGAATGAATATGTATTAGCCTGTTGCTCTTCTACTGCCAAACTACATTTATGTTCAGTTAAGTATATTTAAACAGTTTTTCGATGGACTCAGTAATTGCAAATTCTTTCGATTTTTAGTTTTTCATAGGATTTGTCCAAGAATCTTTTCAAGTTCCCATCTTATAGAGACATTAAGCCACAGATTCCTTACTTTAGAATCTTCTCCAGGGTCCAGAAACATTTTTCTACAGTACGTCTGTGCCTCAGTAGAGGGCGTCATGGGACTCTGTATCGGCGTTGTCCACTGGATGTGACGTCAGTGGAGTCCATACAACTCCTAGGCCGACATTGGTTCCTTCTTTTCCGTGCTTGCAATGCAGATCTGGAAACAGTCGGTCAGGCTTTTTTCAGCCTGCTTTGATGTTTTCGGCCTGCTTTGATGTTTTCGGCCTGCTTTGGTGTTTTCGGCCTGCTTCGATGATTTATCATCTTACAACAGTCAAACAAATGTCCGCTACGGACCTCCATCCAGTTTGCATGTGGTGCTTCGACGTGCACCTTGACGCCTAGGAGTGTTACTCCTGTTTTTCAACTTTGGCCAAAAGCTCCACGAAAGCACCAGATGAAGCTTATAGCAGCACAGCTGTTGGAATCATCTTGGTCTTCCTGTCGAATGAGGCCTCCTTGGACTGACAATCGTTTAATGGGCCATTCGAGGAGTCATTCTCGTGGACACCATTCTCCATCAACGTCCAAAGGTGAGTCTTGCAAGTGGTCGAAGTCACAAAAGTTGTCTACTTCCCTGCATGCGACCTCCCGTCATTCCTCAGTTGAGGAGACGAGGTCGGAATCTGTCCCGTGTCTCCCTCCCATTCCAGGAGAAAGAGCGACTCTAGACCGAATGTGTAAATATTATGATTACCTTCATGCTATCCTTATTCATTCACCTCCCTCTAGAGTGCCTGTGAGTCCCAAGGAGTTGTGACATGCCTTGACTGTATCCAAGCCAGCGGGTTTGCCCTCCACTTCGTTTAGGTCTTTGACGTCAGTTGATGAAGCCTTTCGGGTTCCGGTGCATAGTCCTTCGAGGTTTCAACCTTCAGCGCAGGTATCCGATCAGCTGACTTTGTCGTCGCCGATCGAAGTCGAATCCTTCTCTCCATCTGAAGTTGAAATAGATGTTGAGGTTTTGCCTTCTCAATGCTGGTCAGTGTTTGGTACGGCGCCAGTCCTGCCTGTCATCCCTGGTCTTCCTCCACAAGAATACCTTCATGTTTGTCCTACTGAGGGAAATGGTGGACAGGCGGTAGAGGTGTTGAAACCTCATAGAGACAACAGCTGGTTAACTGATTTAGCTACGGCTAGTGGCTTGGAATTTTCTCCAGCTTCTGGCTTACTTTCACTCCCTGAACTTTCTACGGAGGTAGTCTCCTCGTTTGTAGGATTGCGAAAGTGTTGGATCTTGCTCTTCCTTCAGTGGCAATAGCTTCATATCCCCTAATTGATGTCTTCCATCAGTCCTACTAGGGTTGAACCAGTGCTTCCTTACAGCGAAGCACAACATGATGCCGTGTTGGAAGCTTGGGCTAAGCCTGATACAGGGGCCCCTGTTGACTGGGCTATATCCCATAGGCACCAACCTGCCACTGGTGATCCACCTTGTCTAATAAGACATCCTACTCATCGAAGTTTGGTGGCACAAGCAGCGATAGCTTTCCATGATTCTCTTCCACATGTTCCACCTGATAGAAAGTCCAGGAGTCTAGTAGTCTGTGGTTGGCATATTGTTTCTCCACAAGTTCTTCTCTATGCTCTGTGAAAACATCATGTGTTCTTGGGCGTTTCTCTCATTCTTTATGTGACTCATTAGTAAACATTTTACCTTTGCTTCTGGAAGACATTAGGAGTACTAATACTCCTATGGTTCAGGGCAGACAGCACACAGCTAAATTTAATAATTTGCTGTGGTATGGATACCACTGACTCTGTGGGTCGAATTATGGCTTCCTCAATTGTGCTGCATCACCGTGACTGGTTACGTATCTCAGGATTTTCAGAGCCAGTCCAATCTACATTTATTTGGTGCACAGGCTGTTTGAGCTTTAAGGTGTTTTTGAGACAGTAGGGGTGGAACACCGAATTAGATGGTTCATCTCTATCTTTTGGCTAGTTCTTAACTTCTAGACTGTAAGTATGGTGTTTCTTGCTCTTAAAAAAAATCCACAAAAGAGCCTTGCTTTAGCAGGTCCAGAAGTCCTTGAGGGTGTTTTGTTATTAGTGATATAGTGCCAAGGAACCATATGGAGCTTTTCAAGCTTGATGTTAAAGGTGTATTTTTTGATGTAAAGTAATGACTTTCTACTTCAAATTTGTCAATAATAAACTCTTAGAGTTATAACGTTTTACAACACCTGAATCAAGGTGATATTGTTTACTTTTCTTTGAAGAAAAGCTTGTGGTTAAGAGCCGTTACCTTTAGGGTATACGCTATGCTCTAAGTGGAGGATTTGAGTATTTGCCAGTATGATAGAGAGCATTTATGTATGATGTACAACCCTTAACTTGTGAGCTATAACACCTTCAATGAATTATATAGAATTGCTTCCTCTGCAGAAAGTTGGTGTTTGATAGCATGTGTGGCTGTAGACACAAATGCTTTGCATTATCCTGCCATCTAGTGTTTGGTCCGGAGTGTTGCAAGTTGTTTTTCTTCTAAGATGTTTTTCGAGTCACAGGATCAAGTGACTCCTTCCTCTCCTTGACACTATGCATGGGCATTGAGTCCTTTGTTAGATTGTTTTCTCTATGCCGTTGGGTTCGGATGTGTAATTCTTCACCTAGACATTGACTCGCTCCGGCCCAAGACTATCCCTCCGTCTTTTCTATTAGACGGTATTGTACATTCGATCAGGGTTTCTGACTCTCACATCAATTATTTTCTTGCGTATCGGTTGCAGTTCTTCGATCGTGGCCCTTCGAGGCGGAGGCCCATCAGGCTGTTAGGCCTTGAAACACTTGGCATCAGAGAGAATGTAAGCCTGATGCAAAGGACGCATTCCAGTTTGTCCTCAGTGCCATTCGAAGTACCCCTGTACCGATCATCATCCGTAACTAGCACCTCTCTCCAGGCCATCAAGAGGCTATCTGTGAGGCATGTCGATCGTTCCGATCCAAGAAGACACCCTAAGACCAAAGAGCTTGCTGACTAGAGACGCGCAGATCTCCAGATGGTACTCTGGATATCTTCGGGGAAGAACATGCGCTGGAGCAGCCCCACCAGGAAGCAGTCTCCATCAAAGGTTTGGATTCAGACATCTAGTTCAACTTTGAGAGCATAGAACTGACTTTGCCTCAAAGTGTGAGTACAGTGGCCCCACCCCTAACCATAAAAAAAACTCCAAAAAGTCCCCTCATCAAGATCACTGGACCGCCACTGCATTCAAACCATGGTTGGTCTCTGAAATAAATTTCAGATGCCCCGTCCATTGGCTCAGCACCCAAAACAATGAAGACTGCGGCTGTATTTTTGACCTCATCTATTTTGGTTTGACCTTTCACCAGCAAGCATTTGGCACTGACCCCATCAGATGTAAGCTGGCAATCTTCAGATCTGAGCTCAGTGCCGAAAAAGATCTGCCCGAAAAGTTTGGTGCAGAAAGCAAAGGAACATTTGGACCCAAGACAGTGTTCCACCACACTTTCACCTATTGAACCAATGTTAAAGACAATGGATGCTAGACAGGGCAAAATATATATTCAGGAAGACACCGGGCGAATTGTAGCTTCCCCTATAGTTACATTTAAAAGGAAGCTAACTTTCCAGGAGGCACTGTACATCTCCCCACCTAAAACACTCCCTAAGGAAAAGTCTGCTTCCACAGAGGAGCTTGTTTGTCCTCTTCTTCCTGCTCTTCATCCTCTTACTTCACCTCATTCTCCCACTTGTCCAACTGAGGAAGGCCAAAAGGCTACAAATGGCACACTCAATGCAAGACAGCACCCCAGATATTTTCAGGGAAGAACACACACAAGAAGAGCTGGAGCAAGAACAGGCATTCTCCATCAAAGACTCTTACTCAGACATTGAATCCGACATTGAGAGTCAGCACATCACTCCGGCGCAAGTTGTGAGTGAAAAACAACAACCCCCCCCCGCTGCCTCTAAGGACAGTAAAAAAAAAAAAAACTTACAAAAGATGGCCTTGGGCCATAATAGGTCTCTGAAACTTGCTTAGGCTGCCCCGCCATCTGACTCGACTCCGAAATCTGTAAAAACTCGCTGGGCCTGCACAATCGACCTCTATTACTACGTTCTGAACAAAAGCATCCAAGACTTCAGAACCGAAAAGTCTGGGATTGACTACTTCAATGCTTTCAACATTGGCACTGAAAATTTCCGTACCGAGCGGAATTACACCGTCTGTTCCTTTGGAGTCAAAACAACATAAAAATTTCTGCCCCGAAAACAACTGAGTCAGACCAATCTTCATTGTTCCCAATTGACCCTATTTTGGAAATTATGGACGCCAAGCAGCGACAAATTCAGATTGAAAAGGACACAGGAAGACTTGTGGCTTCACCCACCATCCCTGTTCAAAAGAAGCTTTTTTTTCCAAGAGGAACTTGACACCTCACCTCCTCCTAAAAAGCAACATAAAGAGAACGCTTCTAAGTCTGCAGCAGCTGGTCCTCTTCTAGCTGTGCCTACGTCTTCTGCACCTCCACCCCTACTTCCCCTCCACCTCATTCACCTCATTCTCAAATAGAGGAACAGTATCACAGGGTTCACCTGTATTGGTGGGGAAAACATAGTGGGGAGGGGGGTCCACAAGACCCTAACCCCTGGGATACCTATGATACAGATCCTATTATAGGTACAGACCCAGATCTATATCTGCCCGCCCCTCCCCTCCAGAAGACACTACAGGGTACTAGCTAGCCCTGCTGTATATTACAATGTGCTATTACACAAGAATCCCATGGAAGAAGGTTTTCTATTTGGTACCCTCACCGCAACACACAGAGACATACAATTGCTCCCTATGTTACCAGGATTGATTAGTCATGTGCAAGACATTTTTAAAGAGCCTGCACATTCCTCTGTAATTTAGCCACGGGTAGGTAAAAAACATAAAGCTGCTCCATCTGACCCAATATATATCGGGTCACAAGTCCTTCTAGATTCTATTGTCACCACCACAGCCAGGAAGCGTAATTAGCAAGGCTACCGGAGATTCTTCTCCAGAGAAAGAAAGTAAAAAAATTGATGCACCAGGGAAAAGGGTTGCTGCACACGCGGCCAGTCATTGGTGAATTGCTAATTCCCAAGCACCGCTTGCAAGTTATAATAGGGCGCACACTAGGACAAAATGGAAGACCTTCTTCAACACCACCTAGAAGAACACTTTAAGTGGGCACAGTAAATGTTCTCTGAAGGTCGGACAATTGCAAATAACTCAATTAGATGTGCACTTGATGCAGCTACCACAGCTGCACAAGGGTTCAATACCAGTATCCTCCTTAGAAGACATGCATGCCTTGTTAAGATGTTCTGGTTCCAAACCAGAAATCCAACAAGCTGTCCGTAATATGCCTTTTGATGGAGAGCAACTGTTTGGGTCCAGGTTGACACCACCCTTGAAGAACTAAAAAAAGACACTGACACAGCTAAAGCTGTGGATGCTCTACAAAATCAGCCAAACAAAAGTATAGGGGTGGCTACAGAGGGACCACATCCTCTGATCAAACAAACTCACAGCAGTGTCACGCCCCTTCCTCCTACTCTAAAGGGTTTTTCAGAGGAACATACAGAGGAAACCGTTCTAAGAGCAAGGGAAAACCACCAACACTCGTGGTGTACCCTTTGCAGCCAAACATTGACTACCTCCACATTACCCCTCCTCATTCCACACCATTAGGGGGACGTCTTCATTTTTTCCACCAGCAAAGGACAGAGAACATCGGACCAATGGGTCCGATCCATTATCCAACATGGTTATTGCCTAGAACTTATGTCAACACCCCTAAATATTCCACCTCGCAGAGACAAAATGTCAAGTCAACAGAACATCTCTCTTCTAAAAGGTACAATCTCTACTATAAAAAGGAACAATAGAAATTGTTCCCATACAATATCAAGGAACATGTATACTCTCTTCTTTCTCATTCCCCCAAAAGACAACTCTTGAAACCCATTTTAAATCTGACTACTGAACCAATATAGTCTCTCTGAACATTTTCATATGGTTAACCTTCAAGATGTAGTTCTATTACTAAAAAAGGCACCTTCAGGACTGCTCTAGATTTAAAGGATGTCTACTTTCACATTTCAATTCATCATGGACACTGCAAATATCTAAGATTTGTAGTGGCAGGACAAGGTTATTAGTTCATAGTTCTAACTTTTGGAGTCACAACCACTCCCAGGGTATTCATCAAGTGTCGCAGCACATCTCAGAATGCAACGCATACAAGTATTTCCGTATTTGGACAATTGGTTGATCAAAGCCAACACTTTGTCAGTTGCACACTCAAACAACAGTAAGCCTTCACAAATTAGGGTTCACCACAAACATCCAAAAATAACACCTACAACTTCCCAGATTCAACCGTATCTAGGAGCAATACACAACACACAGTTAGGGCTTGATTACCCTAATCCTGCACTTGTACACAGTTAAAAAAAAATAACATCTCAAATGCTAGTCAATCAAATGTACACATTCAAAACACTGATGAGACTTCTAGGCATGATGGCAGTGTCTCCATCGGCAATGGTCACAATCTCAGGGTCATCTTCAGGAGCCAGTGTTGGCGGATCGCATAGCTTACAACTCTCTCCTGTGGTTGATATCCAACAATCTACTCATAGGGCGACCGTTTCAAGGCCCGGTTCCCCAAGTAGTTCTAACCTTGGATGCCTCCCTTACAGGATGGGGGGGCTCATCTCAACAATCTCAGTGCAAGGATCATTTTACTCCAGTCATCAAACCTTACACATCAGTGTTTTAGAACTTCAAGCAGTCTTTCTAGCCCTAACGGCATTTCTGCCTCACTTAATGCACAAATCTATTTTAATTCACACCAACTTTGCTGCAGTGTATTATATACAAAAACTGGTAGCACAAGCAATCTGGAGGTAGGCTCATCATCACCATATTCATCTTCTGGCAAAATATCTCCCAGGGACAGACAACGATTTGGCAGACCTGCTAAGCAGGACACAGCAACAAGTCCACAACTGGCAACTCCTCCCGGTAGTCCTTCAAAAGTGCTTTTAAAATTAGGGAAAACCTCACATAGACCTATTTGCCACAGCAGAAAACTCAAAATGCCAAAACTTTGCATCCAGGTACCCACACCCACACCCCCAGTCAAAGAGCAATGCCCTATGGATCAACTGGCCAGGGATACTTGCTTATGCTTTTCTGCCTCTCCCACTCATCCCATTCCTGGTGCGCAAACTCAGACAAAATTCTCTCAAACTGATCCTGGTAGCACCCACATGGGCTTGGCAGACTTGGTTTACGACGCTACTGGATCTCTCCCTAGTACCTCATGAGAGATTCCTCAACTGACCAGACCTTCTCATGCACAATTCACAACAGATAAGACATCCGGATCCCAAATCACTCAACCTTGCAATATGGCTCCTGAAGTCATAGAATTTGGTTATTTTCAGTTACCTGCAGAATGTATAGACATTGTAAGACAGGCACGTAGACGAACAACTAGAGCCTGTTATGCATCAAAATGGAAACTTTTTGTATGTTACTCCCAATCTAAACAAATTGATCCACTAACGCAATCAGTGCAAGATATTCTTTGCTATTTGCTTCACCTGCAAAAAGCTAATGTGGCTTATACATCATTTTGGTTGCACTTAGCTGTGATTGCAGCACACGTAGAAAATAGACAAGATACTTAGTTATTTAAAATACCAGTCATTAAAGCTTTTGTGGAAGGTCTTAAAAGGGTAATCCCACCTAGGCTACCCCCAATGCCTACCTGGAATCTTAATATTGGGACTCATGGGACCTCCATTTGAGCCCCTTCATTCATGTCAGTTACAATTACTTTCTCACAAAGTAGTTTTTTTAGTAGCTGTTACATCACTCAGACATGTTAATGAGCTACAAGCCTTAACGTTAGAAGAGCCTTTCTTTAAAAAATACATTAGGACAAACTAGTCCTTCGTACAAACCCTAAGTTTCTACCAAAAGTTTTCTCACAATTTACATTAATCGAACTACTGGGTTGCAGTTTTTTCTCACTACCAGACTCTGTGGCAGAAAGGGCACTACACACATTAGATGTTAAGAGCTCTCAAGTATTACATTGAAAGGACAAACAAATTCAGGAAAACAAAGCAGATTTTTGTTGCTTTCCCACTACCACATAAAGGAAATGCTGTTACAAAAAAACAGCATCCCAAGATGAATTGTAAAGTGTATACAAATGTTATGCTAAAGCAAAAAGACAGTTACCACTTTCTCCTAAAGTGCATTCCACAAGGAAAAGGGGTGCCACTGTGTCATTTTTAGGAAATATTTGTTTAGATGAAATTTGCAATGCAGCTACCTAGTCTACTACACATACGTTTACAAAACACTACTGTGTAGATGTACAGGCTCGTCAACAAGCCAATGTGGTACAAGCTGTCCTAAGAACACTTTTTTAGACAACTGCAGCTCCCAGATGTTGACCACCACATTTTTAAGGAGGGACTGCTTTACAGTCTATACACAGCATGCGTATCTACAGCCACACATGCAATTGAATGGAAAATGTTACTTACCAGTAGACGTCTGTCTGTGACATGTAGTGCTGTAGATTCACATGCGCCCTCCCCCCCCACACACACACACACATATATATATATATATATATATATCTCCACAAACACATCATTTAAACACATGCAAATAATTGCATATAATGAACCCATAATAATAAATGAGAATTCTAGGAGCATCATACGTAGCCTTACATTGTTAAACTTTTTGAATGTTGTATACATGTTTTTAAACTTGAATCAGTCAGTAGTGCAGTCCAAGCATACAATATTTCCTTGTAGTGATTATCCTAATAATAAAGGCTTTTCAATAATGATTCATAATGACAAGTTCGAACAGCATTAATATAGGGACACAAATATTACCTTAACCTCTGGCCATGCTCTTCCGTGATCTGTAAAGTAGTACTGTAAACTGGCAGCCAAAAGGTTTGTGAGGAAAGGGCCCACTTGTCCCAGGGACAAAATAAACATGAAAGCTTGTTGTCCTTCACCCCCAAAAAATATGCTCTAGTGGTCAGGCCATAGGAATTCCATACCCCTGCACTGAAAACAAGCACTACCTGGCTGAAGACCCTTATTAAAGGCAGAATCGGTTTGGGGATGGTTGTGTTCCATTTCGTTGAGGACCTGGCCTGGCAGTTTGGGCTGGACATGAGGAGCAGGGTCAAGACTGAGTAATATATTTTTTGGTCCAAACTGAGTTGGCGTGGTGGGTGAAAAACAATGGATTGGGAAGTGGCCCTCAACGATCGCCATTGACTGAGATTAATTCAAGCATTACATTCATCACCATGTTGTTTTGCATTTGACAATTCATGCTTTTTCCGTAACTACTTGAGAAGGCCTAACCATCTCGGGGTTACCTAGGGAGATTGTAGTATGAACCGGGTCTGCATGTGTAGTGCCACAAATGGAGATGCACCACAATGTTAACTGGCTTGCGCCCACCGTTAAATGGTATGGTATGGAGTGTTGCTGTGTAATTCAAAAAGGTTTTCCCTAAAATAACAGCACTGGGCTGGTACTTGAGGTTATATATGTCTGTTGGGTGATAAAATTCTGAGCATGTGCACCCACATGATCTTCCTGAGAAGCATGTGGCTGTTTGCACTTGCAAACCTGACAGTTAAGTGCAGAGGGGTTTTTACTTTGCTTACTTTGCAGAGCCATAGTAGGATGGGCTGTAGGTTACTTGTGGTACGTGACCTCAGTCACCATTGTTTGGGCCCAGTAGCCTCTTTCTGCCCTCTGGCTCCATGAACAGGGTCCAGCAAAACTCTTTCATGGCTGTATGCATTTGATCCCAGTGTTGATTGTGCCCCCCAAGAACTATTCATAACCCAGTCATGATGTTGTTGGTGACCTCGAACTTGACAAAAAAAACTTTTGATCACAACAGATATGCTTCCTGATTTAGTTTTTGTGTCTGCGGTGAAGAAGCAACAAGAAAGCTTAAATACTAGATGCTGTGTTGAAAAGATGTTTGGTATCTTTGCCATAGTCACAAAGGTGTAATGTTCCACTGCTGTCCCATGGAGATGTGTGCAACCTCTGTGGGAAGCAGTTCAGAAGTTCTAATTGTTAACTATTCCCACTGTACATTCTTTCTTGAGAGTGCATTTTGAGTTTTACAATAGTGAGGATCCAGTTGTACCGTGGTCCTGATGTGGGAGACTTGCTGCTGCAAAAGGTTTAGAATCAAGTTGATGAGATAAATAGTGTACCTGATCCACCGGCTTCTTAGCCACGAGAGGCACCGGGTATCAAAGTTGTTTCTTTGGCGGGGTTGTCTTGGGAGGCCATCTGGTAGTTATATCAATTGTGTTGCCGACAGTTGCTGCATCTTGCCCAAGCTAGCATACGTGATGCTTCCTTGTATGGGTTCATCCTCTTCTTCCTGAGAGGGCTCACTGTTCATCTTCCTTCTTTCTGTTATTGCTTTGAGGCTGTATTCTGTGGTATTCCACACTCGTCACTTCCCTTAGTCCTACCTTGTTTAATCATTATACTACACCTTTGATTCTTATTAGGATCTTTGTTTTTCCTGATGTCCTGCACTGATGACACTCAAGTTATTTATATCTTCTGTTAAGACTTGTAAACTGCAAATTATAGTGTCTGGAAAATCTTTAGCAGTAGCCATGTGCACCAGCAAGGGGTGCCAAAGTCTCCTTTTCGTAGTTAATTTGATATAATGTGTACTGGCTGATATAGGCACCACCTATGTGTGTTGACATTGTGATGTTCCTACCCCTGTCCTTGATGTTGGTGAGTTTGCATTGAGGCTGCTGGGACTGAAGTACCAGTTGGAACAGCACCAGTGTGATCTCTCTGACCAAGTCTAGATTTCCTCGAAGGCTGCAAAAGATCTGCTGTGTTGGCTGCAGGGATGTGATTGAGTCTGTGGCAGATTTCTCTCTCTACCCCTACCAGAACTGACAGTGGTGACTGATACATGGCTTCTGGCTTGGGGAGGCCATCTGGGAGAGGTGGATATCAGAGGCCTTTGGCCTCCAGAGGAGGTTGGCTCCACACCAAAATGTTGGAGGTGAGAGCCATCCACTTTGAGATGAAAGCCTTTCTGAAGTCCATCAAAGGGAAGCTGGTACAGGTGTTAAAGGGCAATACCACTGGCGGCTGGTCTGCAACATGGAAGGTGTCACCACACCTTGCACTCTCTCAGGAGCCCTGCTTTTTTTGGATGTGGCTGGAACAATAAGGGATTTTCCTGGTGGTGCAGCGCCTGGTGGAATCTTTGAATGCCAGGGCTGGCAAATTCAGCCATTGATGCCTAGGGGGATCACGCATTGCAGTTGCATCGGGGGTGTTGCAAGGTCTCACTCGCAAATGGGGAGAACCTTGACTCAATCTGTTCAACACAGAGAACGTGCAGTGTCAACATTTCTTTTTTTGGGAGTTTCCAAAGTGGCTCTTGTTCGGAGATATGTTATGCTTACAGTGGAACTTAGGAATACTACACGCCTTCCCACCGAAGCCACTCCTGCCCTGAGTTCTGAAGATATGGGACAACAGGTCCAAGTCATCTTGGTGGCTCTGGACTGGGCACGGAGAGTATGGTATCTCAATTCTGTGCATGAGCATCTATGCTTCAATCATGATGCCCCTTAGGAACCGTGCTTGGAGATTCAGGCAGTTGAGTGTCTTTGTCCTTCTTCATCTTGGCTGCCAGGTGTCCCTGTTCTCGCTTAGGCCCCCATAACTTTTTGTTCACATAAGCTACCCACGCCAAATTTGTGTCCTCTTTTTCCAACATCCTAGGGATTCTAGAGGTACCCAGACCTAGTGGGTTCCCTTGAAGGAGACCAAGAAATTATCCAAAATACAGTGAAAATTTCGTTTTTTAAAAACAAAAGTGGAAAAAAGGGCTGCAGAAGGCAGCTCGTGGTTTTTTCTCTAAAAATGGCATCAACAAAGGGTTTACGGTGGTAAGATCACCATCTTCTCAGCTTTCAGGAACAGGCAGACTTGAATTAGAAAACCCAATTTTTCAACACAATTTTGACATTTTACTGGGACATACCCCATTTTTACTATTTTTTGTGTGCTTTCAGCCTCCTTCCAGTTAGTGACCAAAATGGGTGAGAAACCAATGCTGGATCCCAGAAAGCCAAACATTCCTGAAAAGTAGACACAATTCTGAATTCAGCAAGGGATCATTTGTGTAGATCCTACAAGTGTTTCCTACAGAAAATAACAGCTGAAATAAAAAATATTGAAATTAAGGTGAAAAAAACAGCCATTTTTCTCCACGTTTTACTCTGTAACTTTTTTCTGCGATGTCAGATTTTTTTAAAGCAATACACCGTTACGTCAGCTGGACTCTTCTGGTTGCGGGGATATATAGGGCTTGTAGGTTCATCAAGAACCCTAGTTACCCAGAGCCAATAAATGAGCTGCACCTTGCAATAGATTGTTATTCTATACCGGGTATACAGCAACTCATTTGCTGAAATATAAAAAGTGAAAAATAGGTATCAAGAAAACCTTTGCATTTCCAAAATGGCCACAAGATAAGGTGTTGAGAAGCAGTGGTTATTTGCACATCTCTGAATTTCGGGGTGCCCATACTAGCATGTGAATTACAGGGCATTTCTCAAATAGACGTCTTTTTTACACACTGTCTTACATTTGGGAGGACAAAATGTAGAGAAAGACTAGAGGCAATAACACTTGTTTTGCTATTCTGTGTTCCCCCACGTCTCCCGATAAAAATGGTACCTCTCTTGCGTGGATAGGGCTAGCGCCTGCGACAGGAACTGCCCCAAAACACAACATGGACCCATCACATTTTCACAAAGAAAACAGAGCTGTTTTTTGCAAAGTGCCTAGCTGTGGATTTTGGCCTCTAGCTCAGCCGGCACCTAGGGAAACCTAGCACACCTGCGCAGTTTTGAAAACTACACACCTAGGGGAATGCAACATGGGGCGACTTGTGTGGCTCCCAACAGGTTCTGTTACCCAGAATCCTTTGCAAACCTCAAAATGTGGCCAAAAAAACACTTTTTCCCTCATATCGGTGACAGAAAGTTCTGGAATCTGAGAGGAACCACAAATTTCCTTCCACCCAGTGTTCGACCAAGTCTCCCGATAAAAATGGTACCTCACTTGTGTGGGTAGGCCTAGCACCCGCAAAAGCAAATGCCCCAAAACACAATGTGGACACATCACATTTTCACAAAGAAAACAGAGCTGTTTTTTGCAAAGTGCCTACCTGTGGATTTTGGCCTGTAGCTCACCCGGCACCTGGGGAAACCTAGCAAACCTGCGCATTTATGAAAACTAGACACCTAGGGGAATGCAACATGGGGTGACATGTGGGGCTCTGACCAGGTTCTGTTACCCAGAATCCTTTGCAAACCTCATAATGTGGCCAAAAATACACTTTTTACTCTCATTTCGGTGACAGGAAGTTCTGGAATCTGAGAGGATCCACAAATTTCTTTCCACCTAGCGTTCCCCCAAGTCTCCCGATAAAAAATGGTACCTCACTTGTGGGGGTAGGCCTAGCGCCCGCGACAGGAAAAGCCCCAAAACACAACATGGACACATCACATTTTCACAAAGAAAACAGAGCTGTTTTTTGCAAAGTGCCTAGCTGTGGATTTTGGCATCTAGCTCAGCCGACAGCTCTGGAAACATAGCAAACCTGCGCAGTTTTGAAAACTAGACACCTAGGGGAATCCAAGATGGGGTGACTTGTGGGGCTCTGACCAGGTTCTGTTACCCAGCATCCTTTGCCAACCAACATTTGGCCATAAAAACACTTTTTCCTCTCATTTCTGTGACAGAAAGATCTGGAATCTGAGAGGAGCCACAAATTTCCTTCCACCCAGCGTTCCCCCAAGTCTCCCGATAAAAATGGTACCTCACTTGTGTGGATGGGTCAGGTGCCTGCAACAGGAAAAGGCCAAAATCTTGTAGAGATTGAGGGGATAGCACAGCGAGTTAATAAGTTTATAAGCACATATTTTTCTTTTATACATCTTTTAGGCTGACTCTGCTTTGGGGACCCATGCAAGTGAGGTATCATTTTACTTGGGGGACTGAGGGGAACGCTGAGTGGTAGGAAATTTGTGCCGCAGCGGTGATCCTACAAAGAAAAGTGAGGAATATATGATTTTTAATGCAAATTTTGAGGTTTGCAGAGGAGTCTGGGTATGAAAATGTTGGGGGATCCAGGCAAGCCACACCTCTTTGGACTCCTTGGGGTGTCTATTTTTAAAACCTGTCTGGGTTTGGTAGGTTTCCCTAGATGATGGCCGCACCTGGGACCAAAAACATAAGTGCCCCCCCCCCTCCAAACACAGGTAGTTTTGCAATAGATAATTTTGGTGTGTCCACATACTTATGTGCTGTTCCAAACACTAAAATTGTGAAAAGAAACACACTTAGATTATGTTAAAAAGACCCCTCAAACACCAACTAAGTTGGTGGCATGCTTCATCATCGGGGTCCCACCCGGGACACCTAGCGTGTCACAGGTGTGCTGCGACGCCTGATTACAGCGGAGCAGGTTTTGTCATTTTTACCACACATACTGGTTGGATTTGGCACAAGGGTGAGTGATGGTTCAGTGGATCAAATTTTATTAACAAGAGATTTCACAAAAATGAAATGCACTGTTACTAACTGAAAGGCCAAAAAACTGAACCAATGACTCACAGCTCGTGAGCTTGAAAGCCACAGCAAGGCACTAACCGCTTTACAGTCAATTCACACACCTTTCATACATGACATGCACAAGACCATACACGCCGCCAGCCACGGGCCCAGCACATTACAACACTTGCATCGACAGACAGCGCCACTCAAGGGCCCATCACTTACATACGCCCACATGCCTGATACAGCAATCTCACCACCTAATGGGAGTGTGTGGACTGGCGTTTGGCTGGCAGTGTGTTGCAGTAGCCAATAGCAAGTCAATATGCACACCCTCAGCCAAGCGCCACTCCACACACAATGGCATCACTTTTTTTTGTTTTAAAAACAAAGAAACCACTAACTAATTAGAAATAATTACAAAACTACAAACACAAAAGCTCTAACTAAGTACATGACAGAAATGCCAACTATGAAACTGAACACATGGAAATATAAAAGAGGCAGTTCACACTCATGGTTGTTCCCAGTAATTCTTCTGGGTGTGGTAATTCTTGCAACAACCACCCACACACAGCCCAGGCTTTGAAGGACAATCTGGGCAGTACATTTGAGTCTCCCTCCGGATACCCCTTCGAGCACGGACTCTACATTTCTTAGCTGGAAAGTCTTTTTTGGGCGTGGGAGGAATGTGCTCTGCAAAGTGGCGATCTATCAATCTAGCCACATCCTCCACCACTTCTTCTGTAGGAACCCTTGCCTGTTCCACCACAATAAGGCTCTTTATCACAGTCTCCTGAAATTTCACAAATGTCATCTTTGACTCTGGAGACCTATCCTTAAACACAATAAAAACATTAAAAGTTGCCAAGTGTAAGAGGTGAATTGCTAACTTCTTATACCAAACGTAAGACTTACGAATAGCAGTGTAAGGTTCCAACCTCTGATCAACGCTATATCTACACCTCCAGTGTGCTTATTATAATCTAAAATCCACACTGGTTTGCGCACTTCAGCAACCTGGCCCCAAACAGTCACGGGGGAAGTACTCTCATCATGGATTGTACTTAGCATGTAAACATCCTTCTTGTCTGAAAATGTCCAAACTAGCAGCTCATCATTCCGCAA
This sequence comes from Pleurodeles waltl, assembly GCF_031143425.1. NCBI lineage: Eukaryota > Metazoa > Chordata > Amphibia > Caudata > Salamandridae > Pleurodeles > Pleurodeles waltl. The sequence continues at coordinate 109,791,817 of NC_090443.1, forward strand.
GGCACTGCACTGTCCCCTCAAGTTTTTTTTTTTTTTACAGACAAGCTCCCTTGGATAGCCTTTCCGGTTACCACGAATTGTGCCACAAGCAACAGTGTCCACACTAAACAACTCCTTGAACAACTGCACTCCACTGTAGATGTTATCTACATACAAATGGTGCCCTTTTTGAACTGTCGTCTACCAAGTTCCCACACAATTTTCTCAGTAACTCCAGAAGTGGGAGGACAACCAGGGGGGGGGGGTCTGGGGTCGGTTCTAAACTGGAATCCCTACCAGTGTAGACACGGAAACTATACACATATCCTGTACTACTTTCAATTTAATTCCATATTGTGCCCTCTTGCTAGGACTGTACTGCCTAAAAACCAAACGACTCTTGAAGAGGACCAAAGACTCATCCACAGCTATTTCTTTTCCTGGAACATAGTCCTCTGAAAACCGATATACAAAATGATCAAGGACTGGCCTAATGTTAAAATGATGGTCAGAATCAGGGTGATCTGGTGGCAAGGCCAATGCATTGTCAACAAAATGCAGCATCCTAAGAAGAAGCAAATACTGATTACGACTCATTGTTGCAGGAAATACAGCTGTTGCCATCAAGGGACTAGTAGACCAATAAGAAGCCAGTGATGGCTTTCTTATCAACCCCATCAAAAGAGTCAAACCCAAAAACCTTTTAATCTCTTCCAAATTTGTGGGAATCCACTGGGTAGCTCTAGAGTGTGACCTAAGTCTAGCTGCGTTGTCCCTCAAATACTGCTCCGCATACAAATTAGTCTGCTTAACAATCTCTTCCAAAAACACATCATACACAAATAACTCAAAGAAATTGACAGGCAAAAAGTTTCTGTATTGACTCTACACCATGGGAGACCAGTAAAGGCAGGCAGCTCTGGCTGCTCCATGTTTGGGGAAACCCAGAGTTCAGGACTTCTAACGAGAAACCTTTCAGCCATAGGTTGCTGCACTAATGGCACATCAGTGTCCTCCTCTAAAACAGGCCCTTCATCTGCAGTGAGAGTGACTTCCTCATCAGAAGATTTCTCTCCGACAGAAACTTCACTGCCAGAATCTCTCACTTCCTCCTCTGCCTCAGATGCAGAGTCATTCTCATAATCATGATCAAACAATGACTCAAAAAACATACCAACCACCTGCTGAGCGCTCATCCTGCGGCTAGCCATGATCTTTCCTACGAAAAGTAACTAGAAAAATCCACCACCAACAACCAGCACTGTCTAAGATAAGTAGTAAAGTGTAGCTTTATCAGTAAGAGTTATAAACTCAAAAACTATACCGCTCACTTGCCTGAAAAAGATTGACTCACCAGCAACTACTCTGCACAGACACAGCAATCACCAATGATATCCCACTAAAAAGAAAGAAAGAAAAGCAAATTAGAAATAAGACAATACAAATATCATCGTGCTCAGATCTAAGGACAATTTCACACACAATCCTGCATTTAGTACACCACCTACAAACATGTCATTCCTTTATGGCAACAATACTCCTTTGGAGTAAATTGTTTTTACTTACCTAAAACATGCAATGATGCAAACCGCAGGTCAACCACTGCCAAAACAGAAAGAATCCACAGCAAAGAAAGAAAAAGCTTTGAACTAGAACAAAAAGGAGAAAAAAGATTTTTCACAAATGCTTCACCAGTTCGAAATTGGTGCCTAAGTGTATTCTGCCCCCCATAGGGGCAGATGGGCCTACTAAAAAATAGGACTGTTTGCCCCAAGGGTGGCAGAAAATACATTTAGTAGTGTTTTCCCATGGGGAGCGACCCTTGCCCAAGGGGCCACCCCCCAAACAAACAAAAACACACACACTATCCCTGGTGCCTAAGTGGCTTCTGCCCCCTATGGGGGCAATGGGCTTAAAAAAATAGGCAGATCTGCCCCCAAGGAGTGCAGAAATGGCGAACAGTTCTATGCCCCCCCCCACCTCCCCCCACATAAATAAATAAAAAAACTACCCTGGCGTTCCAGTGGTTTCTGCCCCCAAGGGCAGAAATGGCCATAAAACACATGCCCCCCCCAAAGGGGAGCGATCCGTGCCCAAGGGGCAGCCCCCCCCATCCACTAAACACCCATACACACACTATCCCTGGTGCCTAAGTGGCTTCTGCCACCCTTGGGGGCAGATGGGCCTAAAAACAAATAGGCCAGTCTGCCCCCAAGGGGGGCAGAAATGCCCAACAGTTCTATGCACCCCCCCCACATAAATAAACATAGCAACAAACATTCCTGGTGTTCTAGTGGTTTCTGCCCCCCTGGGGGGCAGATCAGCCTAACAATACTAGGCCGATCTGCCCCCAATGGGGGCAGAAATGGCCACAGTAAAATTGCCCCCCAAAGGGCACCGACCCTTGCCCAAGAGGCTGCTCCCCGACACAGAAACTAGAACATGAAAAAAAAGAAAAACCCTGGCGTCTAGTGGGCATTCCTGCTGCCCGATCGCAATGTGAAACCCTTTCCTTTCCCCCGATGCCTCTTTGATTGAAACCCACCTGCCGGAGGAGAAACTCACCTGTTTCCCTGAGGCCTCGCTGGAAGCAAATGGCTTCCAGTGCGACAGGCACCCTGTAATGATGTCAGCGTGCCGTCATTAGGGAGGGTTGGGGTGGGCGGGGTGGATGGGGAAAGGCTTCCCCTTCCATCCATAACTTTGGGGGGGGGGGGGGGGAAGCCTACAGAGGGAGCGCTAGCGCTCCCTCTGAGCTCCATGCCGAGGACGTAATGGTTACGTCCTCGGCACAGGAGCACTGTGCCGGTGGATGTAACTGTTACATCCCGGCACAGAAGGGATTAATAAGCCACAGACTTTACAGAATGCGGTGGCTTGGCTATTGCTGCGTTTTCCCAAACTCAAATCTGTCGCAATCTTTAGCCTAGCTGCATTGACTTCCTATTGGGAGGCAAATTGACTTCAAGGTTTTATGCATCGCCTTCAGGTCTCTGCATAACATAGGCCCTGCATATCTTCAAAAAATATTTTTGCACTACTTTCCAGCTAGGCCTCTTCGATCTGCATCAGCAGATAATCTAGTGGAAGGAATGATGTAGAAGTGGAGCCATCTGGGCCAACACACAGGGGGGGGGACTTATAATGGTTTTCTGTTTCCTGCTTGACGGGGGAAGTAGTCAAAAGGTGAGAATTCTATGGGTAGATAGTCTCTGCCAAAAAGAGTGTTACTGAAGGTAAGTAACTTGTTCTTTAAGTTAAAATAATTTTTTTAAAAAAAAATCATCAAAATACGGTACACTACACAGTAAAATGCCAACAGGTTGCCTTATATCCACTATGTATATACCTTGCAGTTTATAAACAGAGTATTTTGGATAGAAGAATCAGCTGTGTAATTCACACAAGAAGTTGGATTAATCAGCAGGGTATTTATCTTTTAATGATAACTTGTGTGTGGTTGTTCTCCATTCAAAGCTTGTTTGATGGCAGTTGCTCCTTGGATGAAGATCATCAGAAATTAAACTAAGGGACTTGGATACCCTTCTATGTGGGTTTCTGTTTGGAGGCATACAAAATTGGACACATTTGAGCCCCCTGAATTATCTGTGGTCTTTTATGATTCTTCGGAGTTGGATCTTTCATACATCCACATGCTTGGGGTATTCTTGTCGAGCTTGGAGACCCAGGGTAAAATATGAGTAGTTCTTTGTTAAAATAATCCTGAGTCTGAATCAAAGACTGTCTAATAACCTAGTCAAATCATTAAAAAAAAAAAAAAAAATTCATCCAGCCAGACAATCAGCCTGAAGTCCCATACCCCGAGATGCCACCATCCTTCAGATTTTTACTGCATGGCTGTATATATTTCTTACAGATAAGTGATTTTTCTCACAACTTCAACTTTCATTATTCAGTGAAGACTTCCTCACATTACTGTGGATTTAGCTTCTAAAAGCAATGACATTACTTTGAAAAAAGTTATATTTAGCGCTTGTGGGAATTGTGGCAATAAAAGACTAGCCTGAAAGCCCTCAGAGTGTATGTATGTTCTCTGCCATAACCATAAAGTCAAGGAGTGTAAAATATGCTGCACTTTCTCAAAACCATAAAAAACAAAGAGGGAAAAAATTGTATTTGGTTACAGAAGGTGTGATCTCAGTGAGCACCATCTTATGGAAAAGACTCAAGGTTCACTTACAAAAACTTAAACAACATAAAAGGGTAGAATCAGGAAAGAAACACCAGAGTCTTCAAGACTGGAAAACATTGCCCTCAAAAGAACCTCCAAAAAAGGTTCAAAACAGGTGACTAAAATTCTCTTTCAAAGGATATAGTTCGCATTGGGAAGGCAAAACCTAAACAGTAGTCTAAACCATTGATGCCAAGACAAAAATCTCCTCAGATTCTTGGCAGAAATTCATCGTTGTCAAGACCTTCAACAATGATATAGTTGATGAAGATGTTGATAGATGGGCATGAAAAGCCTTTACAGCCAGAAAAGCAACTGCTGTAATACTTCGGCTACTGCATCCTCTTTTGTACCGCTGCTCTTGCTTTACCAACCACAATCTCATTTCCATTACCTCCCTCAACATTGTCGATGACACGACAGTCACAGCCTACATCATAGTTGATGATTCCACAGTCAACGACCAAAAAAGTGTCATCTCTCAAAACTTAAAAGAAGTATAATTTTCTACAAATTTCAAAGAAAGGTACTAAACTGTTCTAATACCACAGCACACGTCTCTCCGTGAGGTGTTGCCAAACCCTCCACATGTCCTTTTTAAATCTGAAGACACTGGAGATTATAGACTGTCTAGGTCCCCATACAGTTCTATACATCTCAATATAAATTATCAGTACCAGAATGATGACAAATGTGATAACCTCAACAGATCTATGAAAGGGAGTAAGACATCCCTGCATTCAGACTTTCTTTTCAAATGTTCCACGAACACCAAGAGCAAGAATGGCACTTTAGGGACAAAACCTATGAGGGTTGCACACAGGTATCAGATCAAACCATGATGCAGATTCCCATAAACACGTTTAATGCTAGTGGATTACTAATCAAGATTCCATTTCTTGAACCAGCACCACTGCCTCAGAGAAAACAAATTCATTTGCCACGTTTGCCACCAGCTGTGGTACCGGAACCCAGCCCACCACTCCTCTCAGGAGTACCACTTAGACTGCCTAGGCCGATTCACTCACCAATGGCTTCCCACACACTACAGTTTGGGCAGCTGACAGTGATGACAGCTAGATGGAAAATCCATAGGAAGAACAGTAATTTACATATTTTTCTCCTGGTGACACTTCCTGAATGGATTGATCATATTTCTTTGGTGGAAGGGAATATGGCACTAACTCGATCATCCAGATGATATAGGTGCTCTCCACATTCTAATGGAAGGAGTGTCTTAAAGATTTGACCTTTCCATTCCAGCTGAGGAGCAGATTGCTTTTTGTATGACTTCAAAGAAGAAGAAAAAACTAGGAAGATGCTTAGAGCAATCCCGATAATAAACCACTTCCAGTCAGAAGGCATCAAAACAATGACTAACCCAGCAAATGTTGCAGCTGTTGTTTTTCAAATCTGGATTAACCACATATAGACCATGACAATACACCAGTGTTCCTGATCGAACACTTATGCATATTCTGTGATAATGCAAGTAGGACAGAGAAGATCATATGTGCCAAGGGCACCTTGTTCTGCTGCTACGGGCAGGGAGGGGAGACTAAACCAGATAACATACATAAAAGGTTCTCCGCTATGGTGGCCATTACTGTAACATCATTTAATTCCTTAGCAATTTTAGCTTGTATCAACAGGCAAATGTGGTCTGACATTGCACCATTCTTGAAGGTGCTGCCTGAAAATATGACCTCTGGCGCTAAAGCAATCTTGCAAGAGGAACAGAGGACTTACTCTGCTATTATTGATGCCTCCATAGGCATTGCCACAGCCTAATGTAGGCAATTTGCTGGTGCAGTGGAATTAAGAATGCAAGGGTGGTTGAAGTCAACATTATTTTGACCAGAAGTGCTGTTGAATGTTGGATTTGCCTTATTATAGTGACTTGTTATATAGAAAGCATGTTGATGAAACAATTAAAACAGACCATGATGCAGCATGACCTTTAGGATTGCTACAACATTGTCGAAACTAGCCATTTCAAGAAGGGTGAGGTAGGCGCCAGTTTAGTTTTAGAGGTGGATATGTCGCGTAGGCTCTCATTATTCTATGAGACTACTGGATTTGAGTGTCTGAATCGCCTGCGGTTTGGGAGACTGAGTCTTAACCCACTACAGGTGACACCTGTCACCCTAATCTGGGTTTTGCTCCGGCTAACTAGCAGTGCCTCAGCTGTCCCTGAAAGCCCTTGTGGCAAAAGCAGGGCCCTGGTCTGAGTGGAAAGCCGCAACTGCATATGTACAGATAAAGACTCCCACATCTTTAATAACAGTCCGAGCGTCAGCCGAGAGTTGTGGCCACACCCATAGAAATCTGGAGCAGGAGTCAACAGCGACTAAAATGTATTTGTATGCACCGTCCGGTGTTAGGGGACCACAATGGTCCAAGTACACACATTGTAATGGGTTGTTTGAAATTAGGAGGGGTGTCTGCGGTGGGCGTTTAGCAGTGGAAACTTTAATTTGTTGGCAGATGTCACAACAAAGGACATACTACTTGGCCTCTTTGTATAGGCATGGCCACCAAAACGGGCTTGTAACAATGATATTGTAGCCACCACACCAACATGGGCAGATGCTGCCCCCTCATGCACTGCTTTAATCAACTCTGGTCTTATGTCTTTGTTGGGAATTTCTCGAACCCCTATGCCTGGTATCTTTACCTCAGCGTTTAGGCAGCCTCCCATTCAGTAGGAATATTTAGCAGGAAATGCTTTTGGGTAGGGCGTACCTTCAGCAGTAGCTTTCAACTCAGCCCATATATCCTTGTCCGGTTTTGCACCTAAGCGGGTTACTGCAGTAACAGTTGCCGTAGCTACTGCTAACTTTGCGGCTTCATCAGCCAGTGTATTCCCAGCAACGTGTATTCCAGCGCGCTGGTGTCCAAGTGTATGTACGACATGGACATTTGGTAGCGTTTCCTTCACATCCACTACTTCCCCCACAGAAGTCTGTGTTTAATGATGTTGCCTTTAGAATCTCGGAACCCATTCTGGCATCCGTAATACATTAATTGAAGGACTGGACACAGCAGTACGAATCACAGACAATCAGTGTTAGCTGTGCAGTATCTGTGTGTTCCAGTGCCATTACCAGAGACTTTAGCTCTGCTAGTTGTGCTGTGCAATCCCCTAGGGCTTGCGTTAACGTATGTTGGGGACAAAATGTATTATCCTCCATGTAGCCACTTAGAACTGCGCAAGCAGCGGAGTATTAATGCTGTGTGCCAGTTGCAGGTTGTGCTGAGCCAGCGGTGTACATGACTCTTTGATATTGATCAATAGGTAGTGTGTTTGCTGGAACTGGGTATTTTAGTTCATTTTGCAAAAATTCTTGAGTTTGTATTTTTGGGTAAAAAATGTAGTCTACATCAGTGGCTGTCAAAGACGTTGCTCGTTGTATACATTGTGGATGTAGTGCTTCAGCTTTTGGAACGCTAGCTTTAGTAACAGCCTCAAGGGCTGGAATTGGAGAGACAACAATAATGCGTTTACCCTTGGCCAGAGGTCTTTCTTTAATGACAGCCATCTGAACAGCAGTGAGAATTTTCTCAGTGGGAGCAAAGCATTGTTCTGCTGCTGAGGGATTTGTATGCTATTGGGACTGTCTCACCCTCATTAAAAGTTACATAGGTGAAACCAATGGCACCAGCAATTACTCTGATTAGCAAATTTGCTTGTTGTCCCTTCTGTGTAAATGTTGTGCTGCAAGCATGTCTGTTTGGAAAGCTCCGAGTATACGTGTGTGTTCGTGTGTCCAAAATTTACTTGAAAAGTCAGGATGTATTAAGTCATATAAAGGTTTTGTGCGTGTTGCATAATGAGGAATGTACGTTCTGCCAAAATTTAGGAAACCCACTAGAGATTGTAGGTTTTTAATGATATTTGGAGGTTGTAATTGTGCGCATTTTTCCAAGAATTGTGGCACTAGGCTCTTTCCTTCACTCGATACCTCATATCCCAAAAACAGGACGCTAAGGAATGCTATTTTTGTCTTTTTGAAATTTAATTTGTAGCCAAACTCTTCAAATTCCACAACAATGCGGGCTACCCGTCCTAAATGTTGCAGTGATTAATCATCCGTGAGATAAATATCATCTACATAGGACAATGCTTCTGGGTCAATGTCACCCAATATTGAAGCCACTCAAGCTGCAAAAAGTCCTGGACTGTTCTTGTACCCCTGGGGTAAACAACAGAATTTTTTTCTGGGAGCCTAGTGCGCTGAAACTTGTTAAGTCTCTACTCTCAGGCGCTAAATTTTGGCAGAAGAAACCATTGGAAATATCCAGTGTTATTTTGTATTTTTTGCGCACTATGTTGTCCATAAGTGCTATGCTACGTGAGTTTTGTATAGCATATGTGCATGTATGACTGTTTAAATTTCTGTAGTCTAAGAGTATTCTGTACAAATGGTCCGGTTTAGCTACTGGGAATAAGGTATTATTCATAGGTGAGGCACAGGGTTCGATTACGCCCTGGTACTCCAATTCTGTGAGGATTTCCCTCACGGGTGCTTTAGCATCATGTTTTATTGGATCTTGGGATTGAGGTTGGGGTTGTTTTTTAATTGGAATTACATGGTAGTGTCGCGTGGGCTCTCATTATTCTAAATGAGACTACTGGATTTCTAGGTAGCAGGATCTATAACGGTGTGGGGGACTGAGTCTGACCCACGTGTAAAGAACTCTGTCACCCTAAATCCGGTTTTTGCTCCGGCTAACTAGCAGTGCCTCATTTCTCCCATTGTGGAAGGAATGATTCGGCAGCCGAGCGCATGACATCTTTGGAACTTCTCAGGGAAGTCGTGGTTACTCAGATCCAAACCAACTCTCTTATTTCCAATATGATCTCATATACAAATGACAAAGACAGTATAAGTTTTATATAATGTTTTTAATAAAACGACTGTATTTTAGATATTAAGGCGTGAGCCGCAATAACCAGTACGATACAACACAGTAGGATTGAAATAGTCACCAGGAGAGTAAAACATAAGAACAAAGCTATCATATTGTCTAACAGTTTCTACTCTCCCTCTGCTTGTTCTATTTAGAGCACAGCATGTTAAGCTTCTAGCTTGCCTATTAGAATCACTGTGGAGACATCAGCCCTCATACCTGAGCAAAGACCTGTGATCTTGGTTCAGCATCTGCAACGAGGCAGTCAGCGTCTAGTTGTGGTTCCCTGGTCGGAATCTCCCTCTTGCGTGTATTGGGACAAGGAAGTGATTTTATAACTAACATGTCATCGTGATCACAAAATGTCCCTACGCAGGAATGCCAAGTCTAAACTCCTACCACGTCTATCGGCAATGTACCAGACTGTATCCTTGACTGAAGCACAGAGTAAATATGTTATGGAGAACTCCAGTGCTGAAGTAGGCAAAACAGTGTGATATGAATAAAAAACAACACCGTAGAACTGGCTATTTGAAAAATAACAGTACGAAGCCTAATAAAAAGCATATAGAGCAAAGTGCACAGAGGCTCTAAGCTGTCAGCAAATGAATAAAATATATTCAGGGCAAAATGCACAAAGGCCTAAAGCCTGAAGCTAAAGCGCAATGAATACGTAAAACTAACCACACCACACCCTCCCCTTGTCGGTAGCAAGTGGTTCCAATAATATAAAAGGATGCCCTAAATATAAACAATACCTAAAACAATTATTTCGACAAGGTGAGAAGACAACAAAGTCATAAATTTAGGTAACATGTGATCATAAAATCAAATTCAATATAGTGTCAATTTCGTAAAAATCCAATCGTCAGATAGAAGCAATAGAACGTAGGAGTTCCTCCACTTCGATATATGTCAATATCGGAAGATCCACGCCACAAAGTACCATGGAGCAGGTGTGATCCAAAGCCCATAAACCATTCAGGGCGGCACCCCGTGCAGGGCCTATGAAAGAGACAATACCATCTTCCTCCAGGAAGGGAATCTCATAAACCGCCTCACGAAGCAAGCGCATCCGTAGCACACAAGTCTGGGAATGAGCCCTAATCGGGAACATCAACAGATCAGTATCGACCATCGGAGGGCGCTGCAATGAGAGACAGAGAGCCAGTGCATGTTCAAACGAGCACCAAAGGCATTGAAACACGGGTTGCACACAATCCAAAACCGGTCTGAATGACAGAGACCAGTCGCACTCCAAATGTCCCAGGAGTGTCGCTCCAAAATGCTGCATCATGCGTTCACGACACAGCTGCGCTGACGGGAGCAGCAATAAAGGATCTCGTCGTGACGGGACAGCCATTGCGAAAAAATAGCAACAACAGCAAGACTGCAGCCAATAAAGCCAAAGTAATCGGGAAACCCCCAAAAATGCTTCTGAAAATAGAATGTATAGCCGAAGGTATCAAACCGAATATGGAAGAGAAGGTATGAGCAAAACCAACACCAACGACTTTGAAAAAATGTGCAATACCAGCAGTGCTGGATGCATTAAATATACGTCCCACAAGTTCACCGAAGTAATTCGGAAAGTTAGTATTCAAAAGGGACTGTATCTCCGCCGATGACCTCGCCACCTGAAGTGCGTAGGTCTCGCTAGCAGATGTAAGGGCCACATGCTTTTGAAACAATAAAGCTTTTAGCCGACTCAACTTGTCGAAATCAACCTTGGAAGTAGCAATATGAGGCCAGATGTCCGCTACCTCCCTAAATTGAGTGGGGGGAAACAACACATTCCCGCAGCACGTAACGGCCTTGTTGACAACGACGATGTAAACTATTCCGGCACGCATGCCACAGCAGCCGTTAGAAAGCACCTGGAAAGTGTTCTTAATAACCGGGACTGGAACTCCCTTCAGATAACAAGCTAAGTTAGCAATCGAAGCGTTACACGCCCGTGCAAGGACAGCTGTTTACAAACCATTGAATGGCTGACAGAAGCTTCGCATTCGCTGCCGCTAAGAAAAACCTCCTTCAAACCATTAACACATCTGTACTGAAAGGGAAGGTCCCACACCTCGTGTATGTAACTGTCTCCCAATAGTTCATATCTACCCACCGGAATGTGCTTCAAACACGAAGTAAATTGCAAAGTAGAGATAGGCAAATTAATAACCCCATGAATCAACCATTCAGCTGACGGAATCTCAGCTACCGTGAAAGGCAGTTTCTCCAATTTCTCAATATTTAACATAACATATGTCGCTTCCTTTTTAGCCATCAGTTGTTGTTGACGAGTCAAATTAAAAGAGATAAAGATCTCTCTGGCACGAACGTGCTGCCATGGAACGCGACCCGCCTTCAAGGTCTGAAGAGTCCAACCCAGCTGCATGATGGACCACGTCTGACTCTGCCCATGATATAAAGACGACATGTCCGATTTAATAATGTCAATGGCAGAGGAAACAATGCTGTCAATCGTGTAAACACGGTCAGAAAGGGTATGCATGCCATTATCAACAACAGACAAAGTCCGCATCAGATTTTCCTGATCAATCTGCCTCAACCGGGCTGCAGCCTCTTGTTGTGAAAGCTTCCAAATCTCATTATAAACCTCGTATAAGAACCTTTTCTTCCGTGGTACTTTGGGACCTGACAAAAAATCTTGTAAATCAGTATTATTAGACAGTAAAGTGAGATGTGACCTAACTGCATCCAGCGTGGATGACTTCAACCATTGCTGACAAAGCTTCCCCACACTGTATGTAGTTATAATATCAGCATGTTCTGGTGAAACGTAGCGAGGGTCTGCCCTACTAGTCCTGAACCCCCCTGAAGAGGTGACAAAACGTTGATGACACATATTAGTGTCCACAGGCCATAATAACCACCCGCCTGGATGTAACGATGAAGTGTTAAGTGTACCATTCTGGGCCCAATGTGTAAAGTCACTGAAAGTAGCATTCACATAGTGCTGCCAATTTTTGAATTTAGAAGGGACAGGTATACTAGGCAAAGTCAACTCCTTAATTGTCGCTAAGCCCAAACAGCTAGTCTGTTGTACTGTGTCATTGAGGAAAATCATTTGGACCGGGATAATACATGCTCTAAATAACGTGTCCCTGCCCGCATATGCCAATTTTTCGAACCCCAAACACTTTTTAAGTCAACAGTTTTAAACCAGTATTCATATCCCTCGACCGAAAGTTTAGATACAAACAAATTGGAATACAGTAATTTAGTATCGGTCAATAACATTTGCTTATTAGAATACGGTGCAACTTTAAAATAGTAGGACTTAGCATTACGTTGATCATGCCCAGAAAAATATGCAAATTTATCATAATACGTTTTCGAACTACCTTGTGGAGGAGTCGAGCAATGTTCCCATTGCACATAATTAAACATGGGCTTAGGGCTACTAGCTATATGAATAAAGTGGTGTCAATAATAGTTATAACAAAACATGTCACCATGATTATCTCTAAACTGGTAAGCATCTTCATCGTCATAGACAGTATAGTATTGCAAATCCGTTAGCATAGAATCAACTGTCTTCACATCCCAATCATCAGAAACAATGCCAGGTATAACAATATAATTCATTGATAATTTGAGGACATACGGTATTTGAATCAATTCAGTGGGACCATATATATCAAACATTACTTTATCCCACACAATTCCATCCGGAACTGGTATAGCAGAAATGTTCACTGTGGACAAGTCTCTTCGAACCATATGAGACGAAAAATGTGGTTTTAACACAGTCTCTACGTGCTCAATGTCAGATCGATCAGGAAGAAAATGACCATGTATTATCAGGAAAAAAGTAACCACAAATCCCAACCATAATAAAATAGTAATCACAGCCAAAAACAGCCAAAAATAGTTCCAAGGAAAAACAAAATATGTTCGTTTAAGCCATCCCAGCAGCCGTCGTGGACCGTGGACAGAAGACATCGAGGACGAGGAGCCGGACCCATCATTATCAGCGTCGTTGAAGCAGCCAGAAGCAGTTCTAGCAAAAGGTGCAACTGTGAACGAAGAAGCAGACGGAGGCTCTCGCCGTGGCACGCTATAAACCACATGTTCAGAAACGTCAGTAGAACGTACAGCAATTTGATCACAAGATTCCATATTAATCGCCGTCGGTGGAACAATCGCAAGATCATCATCCACCCTCCCCAAGCTCGGAGAGGAAACATTGTCGGTGAAAATCACCTGCAGCGGGACTTCTTCCTCAGTAGTGAGAGGGATTCCGGAACTACTGGGTGTCCCTCTTGGTCTGCTGTGCAGAATCAGCCACATGTTGTAACTTGACATTATCAATGGAAACAAAGCGATTTCCTTTGGCCCCTCGCAGCGGCGGTAAAATCACAGTTCTCGTGCCGCTCACCCCTAACACAGGGACAGGTTCTCGATAAGAAGGACCAAATTCCTTTTTAACTGCGACCTTTTCACGCACTAGATCCCCAATCCTGGGTATCCAACCAGTAGGTGTTACTGGGTCATCCTTAATTCCTGAGGAGGCAGCACTGGCAGAAGAGTTATCTTCACGGAATTGTTGTAAATCCTGCAAAACAGTGACACGATCATTTATGTCAAAGGGCGTATCTGCCGCCTCCACACCAGGACCATCTAGATCAGGAACATACATTTGTGTTCCAAACAGGCACTCATATGAAGTACGACCCCCCAGTGACCTTCTAGGCAAGTTATTAAGTGCTCTCTGTACTCCATATAGGTGGGCTAGCCAACCACGACCCGTACCTACAACTCTGGCCGTTAAGGACTGCTTTAAATCACGATTTAAACGCTCCACGACAGAATTTCCGTCGGGATGAAATGGAGACGAGAATTGGAGTTGGACCCCCAACGAAGCCATGGTGTCCCTGAATGCCTTAGAGGCAAAAGCAGGGCCCTGGTCCGAATGAAAAGCCGCCACTGCAAATATATCGACAAAGATGTGCAAATCTTTAATAACAGTGCGAGCGTCAGCCGAGCGTTGTGGCCATACCCATACAAATCTGGAGCACGAATCTACAGCAACCAAAATATATTTGTATGCACTATCTGGTGTCAGCGGACCACAATGATCCAAGTACACACACTGTAATGGTTTATTTGAAATCAGAAGGGGCGTCTGCTGCGGGCGTCTAGCCGACGATGCCTTAATTTGTTGACAAACGTCACAACAAAGGACATATTGCTTCGTCTCTTTATAGAGACCAGTAACGAGTCTGTAAAAGTGAAATCGTGGCAGCCACCCCAGCATGTGCAGAAGCCACCCCCTCATGCGCGGCAGAAATTAATCGAGGCCTCTCTAGTTTATTGGGAATTTCACGTACACCAGTGCCTGGAAATGTAACAGTAGCATTCAGTGCACCCTTCAAGCAGTAACTATATTTCGAAGGAAATCCTTTAGGAAAGGGCGTGCCAGCAGCCGTAGCCTTTATGGCAGCCAAAATTTCTGTTTCTGATGGATACAACTACCTGTGGATTCCTCACCTAATGAATACTCCCATGGCGCCAGCATTCAACGGAAATCTTCTTCCTAGTCTCTGCACGTCGACGAGGACGTCACTCTAGCCCACGCGACGCCGTCTGACGTCATACAGGCAATAAGAGGTCCTCGACGACGTGCCGACATCAGTTCCCTTTTTTCCGTGCATTCGAAACGGTTATCTTCGAGGGAGCAACTGTTACTTTCGTGGTTACAGTGTATTTTTTGCTGCGTAGTCCTTCGCTGCAGTAATAATGTCGCAGAGAAAGTCGGGTTTTAAGCCTTGTGGTGAGTGTGGGGGCAAGATGTCAGTTACGGATCCTCACTCCGACTGTCTTTGGTGTTTAAGCTCCGACCACGACGTCTCGACTTGCGATTCATGCCAGCACATGAATCCAAAGGCCCTCAAGGAACGTGAGGCGAAGTTGTTTATGGCGAAGTCGAAGAAAGAAAAACATCATAAGAAGTCTTCTTCGCCAAGGCATCGGCGTCATCGAGACTCCCGGCGCCGTAGAGAATCACGGCGCCATTCGAGCAAGGAGACTCGTTCCAGGTCTTCGGATCGGCGCCGGAGGACTTGGGAGGTCAGTCCCACGGTCACGCCGCATCCATCGACGCCGTTGCCCTCTCCGGCGTCACCGACTTCACCTGGACAGGCGTCGGTGATTGAAGTGGTGCAGCCTCTGGTGTTGTCCCCGGCGTCGCAGACGTCGAGGCCGGCGTCGGGGTCGCCTTCGATACAGGCACCCCAGTATCCGGCTTTTCCCACCCCTGGAGCCGATAGTACCGCATTCCTAAATGCGATGTATACCATCTTCCAACAGATGGCTCCAGGGGGTGCTCCGGCTGGCCCTTTGGCCTTTTCATTGGGTGATCCTGCGCCTCTACGGCCGGCACCCTTTATGCCCTTTCTCCCTTTTGGGAACGTGGGCTCGGCGCCGGTGTCGGCGCCGGTGGCCGCTCCGGTGGCTTCGGAGGGATTGGTCCCGGAGATTTCCATCCCGTCGACGTCGGGATTTCGTCCTGTGACTCCGGTGGGTCCATCTGCTCCGAGTGCTCTTTCATCGGCGCCGAAGTTACCTGTGGCGCCGGACGCGGCGTCGGTGGCTTCTGAAGATCGGCGCTGATCTTCGGCGGAGGCATTGTCGACTCCGCGTATCGAGCAGAGGCTTCATTCGAGGAGACGTGCTCTCCGTTTATTAGAAGAGCAGGAGTACCAACGAGTCCTGGAAGAAGGAGAACTAGAGGACTCGGTTGATGGACTGCATGGTCTAGATACAGCCAGTGGGCTGGACACTTCCCCTGAGTGGGATCTTTCGTCTCCAGGGGAATACACGGAGTAGGCTGCTTCCTTTCACGCAGTGGTACGGAAGGCAGCTAGTTTTCTGGACCTGCCTTTGCCGGTGACAGAGACAAAACAGAACCTTCTGACAGAGGTGCTTCATCCGGCCTCAGCTGCGGCAGAGCCTCTATTGCCCTTTAATGACGCTTTGCTGGATCCGGTGCTAGAGGTGTGGAAGAGACCAGTATCTTCCCCAGCGGTTCATAGAGCCGTAGCCAGGAGGTATCGAGCTGCACCAACTGACCCTGGCTTTCTTTCTAGGCACCCTACACCAGAGAGCTTGGTGGTGCAGGCCTCCTGTTCATCCAAATCAGCGCCTGGTTCTTTCCCGACGGTGCCTGGGGACAGAGACTCGAAGAAACTGGATGCGCAGTCCAAGAAAATCTTTTCATCCTGCAGTCTGGCGTTGAAGGCCACCAATGCAACTTGTATCCTGGGGAGATATGTTCATGCTCTTATGGATGACATTTCCTCATCATTTACGGAGCTTCCCCAGGGTCTTTTGGATGTTGTTTCAGATGCTCAGGCTGCTGCGACCCAGATTATTCAGGCTGGGCTGGATACGACCGACTCGGTGGCCAGAGCAATGGGCACGACTGTGGTGGCAAGGAGACAGGCCTGGCTCCGTAATTCGGGGTTTTCTGCAGATGTGCAGTCAACCCTATTGGATCTCCCTTTTGATGGGGACAAGCTGTTTGGCGCCAAGGCAGATTCGGCCTTGGAACGTTTTAAGGAGAGCAGGGCCACAGCCAAATCGCTAGGACTCCAAGCTCCTTCTTCCTCTGCCTCTTCCAGGATTTTCAGGAGGTTTCGGGGATTTGGGCGTGGCTCTTCCTCCTCTTCCTTTCGGGGGAGATTCCAGCAACCTGCCTCTTCCCATCCCTATAGATCTTTTAGAGGGAGAGGGAGGGCCCGCACCAGAGGAGCCTCTCAGCAGCACTCTGCCTCTTCCTCGTCCTCTGGAGGGGTGCAGCAGGGAAAGCAGCCTTAGGCTTCCACCATTTCCCACTCACTCCTCTCCTGTAGGGGGAAGATTACAGCATTTTCTCCGCAAGTGGAAGACTATTACAACGGACACTTGGGTTCTCAGTATTGTGGGAAAAGGCTACACCCTTCCCTTTCGGGAGTTCCCGCCCCTCATCCCGCCCCGCCCATCTTATTGTTCAGAAGAACACCTCCTGTTGCTAGAACAGGAGGTACAAGTCCTCCTTTCAAAGGGCGCGGTAGAGTTGGTCCCAGAGCAGGAAAGGGGTCGAGGTTGTTACTCAAGGTATTTCCTGATTCCCAAGAAGGATGGTCGGTTGAGACCAATCCTGGACCTGAGGATCTTGAATTGGTTCCTCAAACCGGAAAAGTTCAAGATGCTGACCCTAGCTCAGGTGCTTTGGGCGTTGAACAAGGAAGATTGGATGGTGTCTGTCGACTTGCAGGATGCTTACTTTCATATCCCGATACTCAAGTCACACAGGAAGTATCTCCGGTTTATGGTGGGATCGCAGCACTATCAGTTTGCGGTCCTTCCGTTTGGTCTTACTTCAGCACCTCGAGTCTTCACGAAGGTGATGTCGGTGGTTGCGGCAGAGCTCAGAAGGAAGGGGATAGCAGTATTCCCTTACTTGGACGACTGATTGATCAAAGCCAAGTCGCCGGAGCTTGTGTCGCATCATCTGCAGTCAACGACTCAGTTGTTGTTCGACCTGGGTTTTTCGGTGAACGAGCCCAAATCTCACCTGGAGCCCTCTCAGCGCCTCCTGTTCATAGGGGCAGTACTGGATACAACATTGAGTCGAGCCTTTCCTCTGCCTCAGCGGATTCAAGATATTCAGGAATTGGTTCCAATGTTTCGAAATGGAGCGGTAGTTCCAGTCCTCAAGGTCCTTCGTCTGCTCGGTCTGTTTGCCTCCTGCATTCTGTTGGTCACGCATGCTCGCTGGCACATGAGGGCTCTTCAGTGGTGCCTCCGAAGGCAGTGGTCTCAACACACAGGAGATCTAGAAGGTGCTGTCAAGATTTCCAGAGATGCTGCTGTGGACTTGAAGTGGTGGATTGCGAGCAACAATCTTTCACAAGGAAAGCCGTTCGCGCAGTCGCCACCAGTGGCCACGGTCATAACGGATGCTTCCACTCTAGGGTGGGGAGCTCATCTGGGGGATCTGGAGATCAAAGGCCTTTGGTCTCCAGAGGAGCAGATGTTTCATATCAATCTGTTAGAGTTACGGGCTGTACGTCTGGCTCTCAAGGCCTTCCTCCCTTCCCTTCGTGGTCAGTCGGTACAGGTCCTGACGGACAATACTACCACGATGTGGTACATAAACAAACAGGGAGGAGTAGGGTCGTACCTTCTCTGCAGAGAAGCTCTTCGACTATGGTCCTGGGCAAAGGACCATCAGATTTGCTTGGTAGCAAATCATCTGGCCGGGGTCTTGAATGTACGTGCAGACGGTCTCAGTCGCCAATTCTCGGCAGACCACGAGTGGCGTCTCCATCCAGATCAAGCCCGTTTGATCTTCCAAAGGTGGGGGTTTCCTCGGGTAGATCTGTTTGCCACTCTGGAGAACACGCATTGTCTGTTATTCTGCAGCCTCCAGTATCCGATGCAGGGAGCGTTGGGGGACGCGTTTCAAATAACCTGGTGCGGCCAGTTGCTTTACGCGTTTCCTCCCATACCCTTGATTCCTCGAGTATTGAGGAAGATTCGCCAAGACCGGGCGCTAGTCATCTTAATAGCTCCGGATTGGCCAAGGAGGGTGTGGTACTCCGACCTTCTCCAACTCTCAATGTGCCCTCTGCTCCGTCTCCCTTTCAGGGCAGACCTCCTCTCGCAGTCGCAGGGGCAGGTTTTACACCCCAACCTCCAGAGTCTGCACCTACATGCCTGGAGATTGAACGGGGCAACCTGAGTTCCTTCTCTCTCCCGCCTGATGTAGTGGATGTTATATTAGCGGCCAGGCGACACTCCACTAAATCTATCTACGCTAATAGGTGGTCTAAATTTGTTGCGTGGTGTGGAGAGAGGCAGATTGATCCCTTACATGCTCATCTGTCGGACGTTTTGTCTTTTGCTCTCTCTCTAGCGCAGAAAGGTTGTGCAGTGGCTACCATTAAGGGTTATTTGTCGGCCTTGTCAGCCTTCATTTGTCTTCCAGACCAACCATCGTTATTTAAATCCCCTATTGTTATCAGATTCTTGAAAGGTCTTCTGAATAAATATCCTCCAAAACCATTCGTTATGCCGCAATGGGATTTGTCCTTGGTCCTGACTTTCCTTATGGGGTCCCCTTTTGAGCCTATGCATTCTTGCCCCTTAAGGTATTTGGTTATAAAAACAGTTTTCCTGGTAGCTATAACATCTGCAAGGAGAGTGAGTGAGTTGCAGGCCTTATCGGTAAAGCCCCCTTATAAAACTTTTTATGGGGATAAGGTGGTGTTGAGGACCAAGGCTGCTTTCCTCCCGAAGGTTGTTTCACCCTTCCATTTGGCTCAGACAATTACTTTGTCCACGTTCTATACTCCGCCTCATCCTTCTAAAGAGGAAGAAAGACTGCACCGTCTGGACCCAAAGAGGGCGTTGAGCTTCTTTATTGATAGAACAAAGGATTTCAGGCTGGAGGATCAGCTGTTCATCGGGTACGTGGGCAAGAGGAGAGGAAAGGCAGTCCACAAGAGAACACTCTCCAGGTGGGTGGTTCTTTGCATTAAAATCTGTTACTCTTTGGCAAAGAAGGACCCTCCTGAGGGCATTAGAGCTCATTCCACCAGAGCTAAGTCGGCCACTTTGGCCTTGGCCAGGGGTGTTCCTGTGGTTGACATCTGCAAGGCCGCAACTTGGTCGTCCCTTCACACTTTTGCGAAACATTACTGTTTGGACTCTGAGGTCAGAAGGGACGGCCATTTTGCATGGTCAGTGCTGCAGGATTTCTTGGTTTGACCATTTAGGCACCCGCCACCGGGCGTGGTACTGCTTTGGGACTCTTTTCATTAGGTGAGGAATCCACAGGTAGTTGTATCCATCAGAAGAACGAGTTACTTACCTTCGGTAACGACTTTTCTGGTGGATACATTAGCTACCTGTGGATTCCTCACGGTCCCACCCGCCTCCCCGTTGCCTTTCTGGTCTTACCAAGTAATCCTTGAGTGCGCTCCTCTTGGTCTTCAAGGTTGCAATAGATGTTGTATATATGGATACGTGTGTATATTATCTGTATATATATATGTATATATCTTTGTGTACATACATGATTTGCATATATTTGTTCGTTATATTAAATTTACAGCTATTCATTGCAATATTGTGTATTTTACAAGGTTATGGGATGTTGCCTTGCTCTTTCATTGCATTGGGTGGTTGTTCTCATGCACGTAAAAAATGTTGGTACTGACGTCGGCACGTCGTTGAGGACCTCTTATTGCCTGTATGACGTCAGACGGCGTCACGTGGGCTAGAGTGACGTCCTCGTCGACGTGCAGAGACTAGGAAGAAGATTTCCGTCGAATGCTGGCACCATGGGAGTATTCATTAGGTGAGGAATCCACAGGTAGCTAATGTATCCACCAGAAAAGTCGTTACCGAAGGTAAGTAACTCGTTCGTCTGGTTTGGAACTCGAACGAGTCACTGCGGCCACAGTGGCGACAGCCACTGCCGATTTTGCGGCTTCATCAGCCAAAGTATTCCCAGCAACGTGTATTCCAATGCGCTGGTGTCCAAGTGTATGCACAAAATGGACGTTAGGAAGCGTTTCCTTCAGATCCGCAACCTTACCCCACAACATTTTATGTTTAATGGTGTTGCCTTTAGAATCTCTGAACCCATTCATCTTCCAATAGTGTAGATATTCATTGAAAGACTGAACACAGTAGTAGGAGTCACAGACCAGCGAGGTTAAAGTCGCTGGATCCGCGTGCTCCAACGCTAACAATAGAGCTTTGAGCTCAGCCAGCTGTGCCGTGCAATCTCCCAAGGTTTTAGTATAAGTATGTCGGGGGCAGAACACTTCCCCCTCCGTAGTACCGCTCACCACCGCACATGCAGCAGAATACTGTTGTTTAGTCCCAACCGCTGGTTGCGCAGAGCCATCGGTATACATGACCACTTGATATTGGTCAATTGGCAACGTACCAGCAGGAACAGGGTATTCCATTTCATATTGAAGAAATTCTTGAGTCTGCAGTTTAGGGTGAAATACATAATCTACATCAGTGGCTGTCAAGGACGTAGCCCATTGTATCGATCGCGGATGTACAGCTTTCGAATTTGGAACACTCGCTTTTGTAACTGCCTCTAAGGCCGGAATCGGGGAAACGACAACGATGCGTTGACCCTGGGCCAGCGGTCTTTCTTTAATAACAGCCATCTGTACTGCAGTGAGAATTTTCTCAGTTTGTGCAAAACGTTGCTCTGCAGCTGAATACAAGTGAGACTTGTATGCAATCGGGACTGTCTCCCCCTCATTAAAGGTGACATAAGTAAACCCAACAGCCCCAGGTATCACCCTGATGACTAAATGTGTCTTATTGTCCCGTGTGTGTAAGTGTTTAACTGCTAAGAGATCACTCTGTAATTCTCGTAGTATGTGTGTATGTTCAATCGTCCAAAATCTACTCGAAAAATTTGGGCGAATCAACTCGTATAAGGGTTTTATACGCGTCGCATATTCAGGAATGTAAGTTCTGCCAAAATTCAGAAACCCCAACAATGACTGGAGCTTCCGAACCGTATTAGGAGGCTGCAACAAAGCACATTTCTCCAAAAAATGTGGCGCTAGGCTCTTGCCCTCACTCGACAACTCATATCCCAGGAAAATGATGCTGAGGAAGGCAATCTTTGATTTCTTAAAATTAAACTTATAGCCAATATCAGCAAACCCCACAACAATGCGCGATACACGCCTGAGATGTTGCAGAATCTCATCATCTGTCAGATATATGTCATCAACATATGATAATGCTTCAGGGTCGAACTCATGCAGCATTTCAGTTACACGAGCCGAAAACAGTCCTGGGCTATTCTTATACCCCTGAGGCAAACGACAAAACTTTTTCTGAGAGCCAAACGCACTGAAACAGGTATAGTCCCGACTCTCGGGCGCTATATTCTGGCAGAAAAATCCATTCGAGATATCTAATGTTGTCTTGTATTTTTTACGCGCTATATTATTCATAAGCGCTGTGCTGTGTGAATTCTGTATTGCATATGTGCGTGTATGACTATTCAAATGTCGGTAATCCACCACTATCCTATAGGAATGGTCCGGTTTAGCAACCGGAAACAAGGGATTATTCATCGGCGAGACACAGGGCTCAATTACACCCTGGTACTCCAATAGTGTAAGAATTTTCCTAACCGATGCCCTAGCTTCAAATTTGATAGGATACTGCGGTTGTGGCTGAGGTTCGCCCTTTATCGGAATTACTTGATAAGGTGATTGTCTGTCCCACCCCACATTATTTCTATACAAGGCGGGAGCTTGTGCCAGAGCCCATGATTTACTATAGGACTCCGCTAGTTCTCGCGGAACAAGCGGTGAGAAGGAAGGTGTAATAACCTCCTCCCCAACTGGACAGTCGCGAACAAAGTCAGGTGGCCAATCTTGTTCGGCCAGCAGAACATCATATGATTTTACCACATGGTCCCAAAAAATTGCGTTTATAATACGGTCAATGTCCCCTTCCAATCGCAGAGTCACTTCATATACTCTATCAGGATCAGAGACTCGCATATCCGCCGTCTCGACTTGTATGAAGTCATCAGTTGCTTTCACCTCCAGATGCTCTAGAAGACTCCGGCGAACTATTGTGACCTCTGCCGCGCTGTCTAACAGTGCTAACGCCCATGTCTTGTTCGTCAAGAGAACTCTCTTCTTGAGCGGCATGTCTGACTGAGACTGCTGCCACTTTCTTCTTTTTAAATTGCTGTTTTTGTTGCAGCGGTTTCTCTTCCTGTTTAATAGAAACCTCCGCTGAACGTTGTGAATCCTGTCTCGGTTTCACGTACTCCGTCCTCCGCTCTGACCGCCCACCTCTCTCACTTCTCTTTTCCGAGGAGTCCTGAAAGGAACGAGATTGGCGTGTATCAGTATATTGATATCTATCAGGCGTCTTCAAAGTATCCCTATTCCTGAGATTATACTTATTCTGTGGGGTCTCCGGTTGCGGAGACTGCCCACCATCTTTCTTAGGTGTTTGCTGTTTCTTTTCCCAGCGCTTTTTCGAACCCTCAGGTTGTTGCTGTTTAGCATTGTCTTTATTATTTTTCCCCTGTAACTGGGGTTTTTGTGGTCTAGCCCCCAGGCTATCACGACCAATACTAGAATACGTTTCCGCTATTATTCTCGGAAGCTCCCTCTCCTGATCAAGCAGCGGAACATCCCGAAGACGCATTCGCACTGCCAGTGCTACTGCCTCTCCTTTGAGATTACTCAAAATAATAGAAGAAACTGTGGCAAAATTGCCCAGCAACTGCATGCCCAAATCTAAGGCAGGGGCAGCCCCATATTCATCCTGAATCTGTTTAAGCACGTCCGGTAAATTAGCTAATGTCGGTGTACCGTGTGCCGTAGTGTAGAGCGCGGCAAACACCGTGCCCCAGGTATTACAAAGGTCCACCAGAGGAACCATCCCAAACGGCAAACACATCGTCAAAATTCTATGTTTATCCTGAGGTCCCGTATGGGGAAATACTGCTTCCAGGGTATTCATTTTTTGCGCCAGCCAAAACGGAGTCTCCTCTCGTTTAGCCGGTACTTTACCCATAACTGAGTGCACAGTGGCCGGATTAATACCCGGAACCACTGCCTGTGGGTGCGCTGGAGCAGCACGCGCTGCATTCGTATTTAGTGTCTGCATTACAAACTGAACTAATCGTCTATATGTAGCCGTTAATTCTGTATATAAACGACGAACTTCAACCACTGCCAATTGAGCAACCGCAGGATGTGGTGTATATGTAGCCAATAAAGGCCAGGTAGGACCATCATTACTCAGTGGACCCAACCTAACTTGTGCTACTGTGTGTGGGAGGGCGCCATCAAGCCAATTATGGTGTTCTTGATAAGATAGTGGTATTTCTAAATAAGCGTAAGCCCTGTATTGTCCAGGGACATTCGCAACAGTGTATTCGTGAAAAGTATTTGTTCCCCCATCCACTGCTGGGAATCTGACCCAAGAATAAAAAAGTTCCGTTCTATAGGCTGCATGGGCGTCCACCACAAAAGTGACTGGACCCCCCTGGACTGTCAGTCCATGTGTCAATAGATGTCCCGTGAGCGGGTGACGCATATTAATTGCTATATTCACAACATTAGGATTCGCCATTTTTTATAAGAAATAGCTTCAGGTCAGAGAAGGCACACCAATATCGGGGTTTTTCCTTTCAAAGTTCAAGCTTGAACAACCAACCACTAAGCAATAGGAAGCACCTATGCCGTGGTGGCGGAAACCCTCAGCCCCACGGACGTCTCCGTATACGGAACCGAGGAGTCAAAATATATATGAGACCAAGAGAGTCTGTCGGACCTAAACATTAGAGCCAGACCAAACGTTGGCGGCGCCATGTCGCGTGGGCTCTCATTATTCTAAATGAGACTACTGGATTTCTAGGTAGCAGGATCTATAACGGTGTGGGGGACTGAGTCTGACCCACGTGTAAAGAACTCTGTCACCCTAAATCCGGTTTTTGCTCCGGCTAACTAGCAGTGCCTCATTTCTCCCATGTGGAAGGAATGATTCGGCAGCCGAGCGCATGACATCTTTGGAACTTTCCAGGGAAGTCGTGGTTACTCAGATCCAAACCAACTCTCTTATTTCCAATATGATCTCATATACAAATGACAAATACAGTATAAGTTTTATATAATGTTTTTAATAAAACAACTGTATTTGAGATATTAAGGCGTGAGCCGCAATAACCAGTACGATACAACACAGTAGGATTGAAATAGTCACCAGGAGAGTAAAACATAAGAACAAAGCTATCATATTGTCTAACAGTTTCTACTCTCTCTTGTTCTATTTAGAGCACAGCATGTTAAGCTTCTAGCTTGCCTATTAGAATCACTGTGGAGACATCAGCCCTCATACCTGAGCAAAGACCTGTGATCTTGGTTCAGCATCTGCAACGAGGCAGTCAGCGTCTAGTTGTGGTTCCCTGGTCGGAATCTCCCTCTTGCGTGTATTGGGACAAGGAAGTGATTTTATAACTAACATGTCATCGTGATCACAAAATGTCCCTACGCAGGAATGCCAAGTCTAAACTCCTACCACGTCTATCGGCAATGTACCAGACTGTATCCTTGACTGAAGCACAGAGTAAATATGTTATGGAGAACTCCAGTGCTGAAGTAGGCAAAACAGTGTGATATGAATAAAAAACAACACCGTAGAACTGGCTATTTGAAAAATAACAGTACGAAGCCTAATAAAAAGCATATAGAGCAAAGTGCACAGAGGCTCTAAGCTGTCAGCAAATGAATAAAATATATTCAGGGCAAAATGCACAAAGGCCTGAAGCTAAAGCGCAATGAATACGTAAAACTAACCACACCACAGTAGGAGGAGTCTTTGTCCCATCCTACGTGGTTGCGATATAACGCGGGTGCCTGCACCAATGCCCAATCGATGGCGTAGGATACTGCGAGATCCTCGGGAACAGGGGGCAAAAAAGAAGATTTAATAATATCTTACCCATATGGGCAGGTACGGATAAATTCAGGTGGCCAATCTTGTTTGGTCAACAAAACATCATATATGTTTACCGTGCGATCCCAAAAGATTGCGTCTATTGTGTGTTCAATGTCTCCTAACTGTAACGTTATTTTGTACACCCTGTCAGGCGTGGAGACACCAATGTCTGCAGTTTCCACTTTTAGGAAGTCATCAGTAACGTTCACCTCCAGTTGCTCTAGAAGATTCCGGCAAACTATTGCTGTCTAGTAGCAGTAGTGCCCACTCCTTGTTCTTCAAGAGAACCCTCTTCTTGAGTGGCATGTTGAACCACAACTGCTGCCACCTTTTTCTTTTTAAATTGGTTTTTTTGTTGAGGAGGTTTCTCTTCCTTTTTAATAGAAACCTGTGTTGAGCGTTGTGATTGCTGTCTCGGTTTCACGTACTCAGTTCTTCACACTGACCACCCAAACTCTCTCACTGCGTTTTTCCGATGAGTCCTTAGAGGAACGAGATTAGCGGGTATCAGTATATTGATATCTGTCAAGCGTTTTTATATTATCTCTATTTCTGAGATTATATCTATTCTGTGGAGTCTCCGTGTGCAGAGATTCTCCCCTTTCTTTTTTAGGTGTTTGTTGTTTTTTTAGCCCAGCATTTATTACCCTCAGGAGCTTGCTTGGTAAAATCTTTTAGATTTACCTTGGAATTGTGGTTTTGTTGGTCTGGCCCCCAGACTATCTTGACCAATACTAGAGGAGGTCTCGATAATCTTAGGCAGCTCGTGTTCTTGATCCTGTGGAAGAACATCCCGGAGCCGCATGCACACCGCTAGTGCGACCGCTTCCCCTTTAAGATTACTTAAAATAATTGAGGATACTGTGGGAAAGTTGCCCATTAATTGCATCCATAAGTCCAGGGCCAGGGCAGCCCCATATTTATCTTGAATTTGTTTAAACACTTCTGGTAAATTGGCAAGTGTTGGTTTACTGTGTGCGGTAGTATAAAGCATGGCAAATACCGTGCCCCATGTATTACTGTTATCCATTTTGGAAACCATCCTAAACGGCAAGCGCACTGTTAGTATTCTGTGTTTATCCTGAGGTCCCGTATGGGGAAATACTGCTTCCAGCACATTTATTTTTTGAGCTAGCCAAAACAGAATGTCTTCTCATTTGGTGGGTACTTTACCCATAATTGAATGTAGAGTCGCAAGATTGATACCTGGCATTACTGCATGTGGTTTTGCTGGTGCAGCACGTGTTGGGTTTGTGTTTAATGTTTGCATTACAAACTGCACAAGCCGTCTACATGTTGCTGTCAGCTCAGTATATAAGTGACAGACTTCAGCTACCGCTAGGTTCGCTGCTGCCGGATGAGAGGTATAAGTGGCCAATAAAGGCCAGCTAGGACCATCAGTACTTAGAGGACCTAACGTAATGGATAATATTGTGTGGGGTAGGGCTCCCTCAAGCCAATTATTATGTTCTTGATAAGATAGTGGTATTTCTAAATATGCATATGCTCTGTATTGTCCAGGTGCGTTTGCAAGTGTATAGTGATGAAATGTATTTGTGTTCTCATCAACTGCTGGAAAAGTGACCCAAGAGTAGAAAAGTTCTGTTCTATAAGCTGCGTGCCAGTCAACAACAAATGTGACTGGTCCCCCCTGGGCTGTTAAGCCATGTGGCAATAAATGTGCAGTAAGTGGTTGTCTCATATTGACTGCAATTGCTACCTGTTGTGGATTCGCCATAATGAATGGTCAATTTGATCAAAGAAGGCACACCAAATTGGGATTTTCCTTTTAGAGTTCAAGCTTGAACAATCTCCAGCATCATATAGGTGTTCTCTACTTACCTGAGGAGGAAATCCTCAATACCACGGACGTGTCCATATATAATACTGAGGTGTCTTTGTATATAGTGAGACAGATACTCTGGAGGATCCGAAAATTAGAGCTTGGCTCACGTTGGGCACCATGTCGCGTAGGATGTCATATTCTAATGAGACTACTGGATTTGAGAGGCTGAATCGCCTGCTGTGTGGGAGACTGAGTCTTAACCCAGTACAAGTGACACCTGTCGCCCAAATCTGGGTTTTGGTCCAGCTAACTAGCAGTGCTTCATCTCTACCCAAGAGCAGGGATGATTGGGCAGCTGAGAGCATGACATAATTTCCTCAAGGAAATCGTGGTAACTCAGGTCTCATCCGTTTTCTCTCAGTTACATTAGTCTCACATACACAATGACAAACCGAGCCAGTATGTTTTTCAATAGGGTTTTAATGTAGCGACTGCATTTTAGATAAAGCATGTACTGCAGTAACCAGGACGATATAGCATGACAGATTTAGAATTGTGAAGCATAGAAACAACGCTACCATATTGTCACTAGGCTCAATAGACTAATTCCTACCAAGGCTACAATAGAGAACAGCATGTTAAGCTCTAGTTCTGCCCTTCAGGTTCCCCTGGGAAGACATCATACCCCATACCTGAGCAAAGGCCTGAAGTCTGCACAAGCAGCTGTAGCGAAGCGGTCAGCAATCAGCATACAGTTGTGGCCCTCTGACTGGAATCTCCCTCTAACGTGTAAGGGACAAGCAAGTGTTTTTATAATAAACAGCTGATGTTCTGCAAAAATGTCCCTACGTAAGGATGTGTGTTTTTTTTCTATGAATACCGGACACAAAACTTTTATTACATTCACCGGCAACCTATCTTACTGCAGCCTTGAAAGAAGCACAGAGTGAACAAGAATGTCTTGTTTGAGAACGTAGTGCTGGCCTAGGCCTAGTATGCTAAAATAACGTGCATGAAGCTATAACTAAAATGGCTACACAACAGATACTGCTACCAAACATAGCAACTTCATCGACGGGCATACTAGCCCCAATACAGACCACCATCACCAGTTTCTCTCTAAAGAAGCTTTTCTCAGAAGGTTCAGAATTTGCCGCACGTCAGTGACAGCTGTCCAGCGGCCACCACATCCATTCTCCCATCTCCTGTAGAGCGAAAAATCTCCTTTTACATCAGTTGTTGGAAAATAACAGATTGATGGGTCCTAGACCTCACGTGTAGGGCACGCATTGGAATTAATTAAAAAAACATTTCGTTTTTTTACCATCCAGGTAACACATCCGCATCTATGGCTGTTGCATGCAGAAATCTGCATAATGATGGAAAAGGTATCTTTAGAACCATTCCCGAATTACACTGAAATACAGACTTATTTTCTTCATTTTTCTGCTTATAAAAATCTGGTGAATGCACACCAATCTGAGATTTCAGTATACAAATTTCTAAAGAAGCAAACATTTTGCTGCGTACACTGCTTGAAATCCTCAGTTGTTGCAGAAAGGGTATTTTATGTCCATGCTAGACCTACTGGTGTGATACTTCCATATCCCTGTCCATCCTAAGCACAGAAAACCTCTCCATTTCGAAGTGACAGGCTACCAATATCAGTAATAAGTGCTTCAGTTCATCCTAAATTAATTCCCAAGAATATTCACAAAGTTCTTGGCTTCACACTTTGCGGCACACTTGAGGAAAGAAGGACATGAAGTTTTTCTACCCCAATGAATGGTTAGTCAGAGGAAAATAATTCAAGGCAACAACTCCTTGGAGGTTACCTTGAACGTTTTTCAAGAGTTAAGTATAATTCTAAGCAAGGCCATATCAATATTAGTGCCTTGAAAGAAAATTACATTCCTGAGAGCAATCTTGGATAGAGATATAAGCAAAGCCTTATCATCGAAGTAAAGAATAGCACGAATAACCACTCTTATGCAACAATTTCAATAGGAAAACAAAATCACACTGAGAAAGTGCAGGTCTCTTAACGGAGATGTTGTTCTGTGTTCATTTAATCCCAAGCTAGCACCTACAGGTATCCATTCACTCAGAAGGTGGACAAACAGTGGCTACTAACTAAAGGTTGTTTTGGCTTTGTGTTGCCACCAAGGTTAAGACCAACTCTACCATGGTGGTTCCAGCACATAAATTCCACAGTAGGATTTATTTGACTCCAACTGAGGTCCAGATTTGTTATGACAACAGATACTTCACTGGATGGTGGGATAGGCCGTCTTCAAGACCTGCCAGTAAGCAGTGTATAGTCAGCAGATTAAGCCATATCAGTATTCTGAAGAGAAAAGCAATTGTCCTGTGCCTGCAATGTTTTATCCCAAGAATAAAAGGAAGCTATGTATTGATCCATTTGGACAATACAACTTCAGGGTATCACATAAACAAAAAAAAAAGAGAGAACTTGATTGTTTCAGCTGTCCGAAAAAGCCCAAAGGATATGGGATTAGGCCATCAAGCACTTCACTTGACAGCTGAGCCTGTTTTGGAAGTGGACAATGCATGTGCCGACACCTTAAGGTAAGTTTACAGAGAATGTTGCGAGTATGAACTACATGAGATCAGTTTGAACAAGTTCTTAAGGCTTTGGGCAAAACAAAGTTTGGAGCATTTGTGGACAGTCAGAACAGAAAATGCCAGCAGGTATGCGGTCCCAGGATTATGGGAATGCATTTAGATTGTTTTGTTCAGGAACCTTTATTTAGGGTCCCTCTCCTAAGCACGAAAGTCTCACAAAATAAAGAACCATGTCAGATAATATTTTTGGTAGCAAATGAATTTGGCTCACAGAGCTGATTCTCCTATCAGAACAACCACACACACCATTGTCACCTCTTCTGGATCTTCTTTGTCGCAACAGCAACCAAGTACTGCATCCAGAGTCAGAATCTCTAACCTTATCAACATGGCTTCTAAACAATATGAGTTCCTGAAGACTGTAAATAGATTGTAGCTAGAGCAGAAACTACAGGTAAGTCCTACAGAGCTAAGTGGAAATGTTTCTGTATTTGTTGTACGCAACAAAATGTACATCCAGTTTCCTCTGCCCCATATCAAATCCTTCTGTACCTATAGCAGTTATCCCTTCAGATCTTGGTCTTGCATCAGAGAGTGACTCAGTGGCTGTCTCATAATAGAGAAAGGCCCACAGAGGGCCTACCTTACCCCTGCTAAAATCAATAGATATTTCCAATGCACCTACGCTGCCTGTTGGAGATGTGCTTTATTAGATGCTGATCTACTTCTCATGTTATGGACCTGCCCTTCCCTACGACCTTACTGGCAAAGTGTATCTGCTCGTCTCTCCACCTGCTCATCACGTCAAATACTGCGGACATGGGAAGAATGGATACATGGGGTATTTCCCAGGGCCAGAAAACACAAAGCTACTTCCAGGTTTCTAGATTTAGGCCTCTTGACAGCCAAACATCTTAATACTAAAAGGTGGAAATCCTCTAAACCCCCACAACTGGTGGCCTGGATTGCTCCCTCCTGGTGTGGGCACGGGTGGAAGGGTTGGCTTTACGATGACAGGGTGGGATGGGGCAATAGCCTCTGGCTGGGATGTAATTCTGTAGAGCCTCGAGGCACTGGTGAGAGAGGAGGAGGAAGGTGTAGCGAGTCGGTCACCCCCATTGCTATGATATTCTGGTACAACATGCATTTGAGGACACCCCCCCCCCCCCTTTATTTTTTTTAATCCATTCACTCTCAGCCCTGTTCCAGTTGAAATACATTAATTCTGAGACTAATATCTCGACACAGAGTGCCTAATCTAACGAAATGGGCAGGGAGGCGAAGGGAGAGACTGTTGGAGATTGTAAATCCGGGCCCTAGATGTTATAGTTATAGTAGTTATGGACTGTATTCTTATGTTGTTGAAACCACTGAATCATCCGGTTTTCATTGTACAGGTATTGCCAATTGGCCACCAAGGGAGCCTTCCTTTTGGACTCATTTTCATATTGTATTATTGTATATACCAATGCCTGTAGATGTGCACAGGTTCACAGTAGTCACTTGTTGCCTTTATTGCATCACTTGCCAACTTTGTCTGGCTATGTGTACATCACTGGGAAATATTGCTGCCTGAATTACATTATTTTCTAAACTGTATTTCACAGTATTGCTTCTGCAATCTTTATATCCCATCTGTAATTGTTGTTTAAAGAACCAAACCAATAAGAAGATTCATGGAAAAATAAACAAAAGGCTCACCATTAACCTTCTCTGTGGTTGATAAGGATTATAAAGGAATCCCCTAAGGTGATCTTTATATTTTTTTTTCCACTGATACAAGAACTACCAAGTTCTTGGTAAATCAACAGAGTACTTTCTCACCTTTTCAAAAGGGTCCATACATAAAGCAGACATAAAATTTCTGTCCTGGAAACGCTCTTCAATGGGCTTAAGCATCTGTGAGATGAGTAGGTGAAATTCAAGCCTTTACAGTGAGAGAACCTCAATTAAATTCAGTGGCAGTCATTTTAGGAATTAATTGATGCTTTATACTAAAAGAGCCATTGGATTCCTGGAGCCCGAGCAACCCCTGCCCAGCTCAGAGGGTTTTGAGTCTATGCACCTTATATTTGGGAAGGCTCGATCCATCTGGTAAGCTTTTGGGTCCCATGGCTACGGGAGCGATCCCTTTGGTGTCAACCTGCAGGTTTGCCTTTGGTGCCAGTTAGGCCCTTTGGATCTGACGCTGGATCTGGAGTGACATCACCTGCGGCCTATCCGAGTGCCCACTCCAGTGCCATTGCTCCTTATGCTGCTGACACTCCACAGCGGCCTGAGTCCTGTTGTTATACCCAACTTCAATATAGAGCCGGATCCATGTCACCCAATGCAGACTCTGGCGCCTATCAGGGCCCTGCTTCCGGAGTCGAACTCAGTGTCTTTTTCATTTGACAGGCCTGGAGAGGGTGGAGGTTGGGATGGGTCAGAGAACCCTTACGTTTAGCTGCATCCCCTAGATTACATACAGGACCCTGGTACAAGGATTTTGTGGAAGACAGTGGTTTTGACAACTGACCAGACTATGGCCTGGTCTCTCTTTTACCATAGTTTTGGTGGCGGGTATCTTTTCCGCAGTGGAGGTGTGGAGAGCAGCTGAGGTCCTGGTCCTTCATCTGCCCTCTTTGACAGTCAAGAAGAACTTCTTGACAGAGGTCCTTCCAGCTGGGAGTTGCCCCACTTTCATTTAACAAAGCATTCATACATGTTGAACTTGAATCCTTGTCCAAGCCGTGCACAGGTGCTCCTGTTTCACAGGACAATTGCCCTCCCCCATCACCCTGTTCCTGGGGGCCACAGTTACCTGCCTCAGCAGCCCACCCTGGAGAGCTTGGTGGTCCAAGCCTTCACGTCCCAGATCAAACCCGGGGTGTTCACCACCAGATACTGAATCCAAGAGGCTGTGTACCTTTGGAAAGAGGATTTTCTGTTCCCTCAGCTAAACACATCAGTTGTTGAACATCGCATGCCTTTTGATCTGATACCAGCACACTGTGTAGGATTTGGGTGTGCAAGTGGGATAGAAGCAGCAAAGTTCACCACTCAATTTGGACTTGCCATGACTGACTTGCTGGGCAGAGGGATTTTATAGTCTGTGGCCCTGAGATGCCACGCCAGGCTGGAACCATTGGTGTTTTAGGGGATTTCCAGACATCTGTCATTGACACGTCCTTAGATGGCTGGCTCTCGCTTTTTGGTGAGAAGGCAGACTCGGCATTGGAGCGCTTCAAGGGTAGCAGAGGTACAGCAAGGTCCTTGGGCTTCTCCATGGCCCCTGTCAAATTCAGTCCGCCTTCAGCCCCTTTCGTGGCCATTGAAGAGGTTTCCAAGTGGGTTCATTCACTTCCAGGCACTAAGGCCAAAAGGCACCCCAGCCTTTTCATGTCTGAGGATTTGGTTCTCACAGACCCCGTGGAACAACTAGCCAGAGGTCTGGTCAGTCCACCACTTTCCCAGCAGCCGTAGCCTTCATTTTTTTGTTATACCACAACGGGTATCCAGTAGGTAGTCAGGATATGCGGTCACCTGCACCACTGGCATTTAATAACATCTTACAAATGAGTTTTACATATAGTCCAAAAGGGCTTTTCCATCCCCTTTCTGGACACCTCTCCACCCATGTCACCCACTTAGGACTGACTGAGGACCTTCTTACCTTACTCCGACAGGAAGAGTTGTCTCTCTTGGCCAAGAGAGCAGTCGGGGGGGGGGTGGCACGAGTAGATCATGGTTGCATGTCCTGCTACTGTCGCGTAGGCTCTCATTATTCTAATGAGACTACTGGATGGATTTTGAGCGGCAGAATCGCCCGCGGTGTGGGAGACTGAGTCCAACCCAGTGCGGGTGATGCCTGTCGCTCCAATCCGGGTTTTGCTCCAGCTAACTAGCAGTGCCTCATCTCTACCAAAGGATAGTGATGATTGGGCAGCCGAGCGCATGACATACTAGGCTTCTCAGGGAAGTCGTGGTCACTCAGGTCGCATCCGGTTCTCTCGTTTACAATTCAGTCTCATATATAAATGACAGAGGCAGTATATGTTTCAATAATGAGTTTAATAAAACAACTGCATCTTATATAGCAAAGCGTGAGCTGCAATAACCAGGACGACACAACATGACAGTATTAAAATTGTGACGAGAAGAGTGAAGCATAAAAACAACGCTATCATATTGTCACTATGATCAATTGACTATTTCCTATCTAGGTTGTAATTGAGCACAGCATGTTAAGCTCTAATTCTGCCTTTCAGGTTCCCCTGGGAAGACATCAACCCCCATACCTGAGCAAAGGCCTGTGGTCTGCGTTAGCATCTGTAGTTAAGCAATCAGCATACAGTCGTGGTTCTCTGGCTGGAATCTCCCTCTAACGTGTGAGGGACAAGGAAGTGTTTATATAATAACACAGCTGATGTTCTGAGAAAATGTCTCTACATAAGGATGTGTATTTTCTACAAATGTTGGAGACTAAAATTCTACCAAGTTCATCGGCAATGTACCGAGCTGCAGCCTTGAATGAAGCAGAGTGATCAAGAATGTCTTGTTTGAGAACAGAGTGTTGGCCTAGGCAAAAACAGTTAGATGAAAATACAACAAGACCGTAAAAATGGTTATTGTAATAATAATAAAGCGAAGATGAATAAAATATATCTATGTTAAAGTGCACAGCGGCCTAGTGTGTTAAAATAATGTGCATGGAGGTATAACTAAAATGGCTACACAACACTACTTTCTGGTGACCAAGAAGGATGGAGGGCTTCGTCCTATCCAAGACCTGCAACTTCTCAACTTCTTCCTCAAATATCTAAAAAATGCTTACATTGGCTCAAGATTTGTCTTCCCTGGATCCGGAAGACTGTATAGTAGTGTTGGACTTGGAGGATGCATGCTTCCATGTCCGCAATCTTGCCTGCTCACAGGTGTTACCTGAAGTTGACGGTGGACCAAGAGCACTTTGTGTGGTCTACTCCCTTTTGGCCTTACCAGTGTCCTCTGGTTTCATCAAGGTGATGGCAGTGGTTGCAGCACATTTGTAGAGGACAGGGGTTCTAGTCTTCACCTTTCTTGACTATTAAAAGTGAGCTTGCCCCAGGCAGTCATCTCCAACCCCCAGACAGCAGACCTCCTGCATTAACTTGGGTTCACTGTAAACGTGCTGAAGTCACATCTAACTCCCTCTAAGACACTCCCTTTCATCAAGGCTATTTTGGACACACTGCAGTTTTGGGCCTATGCTCCTTAGTGGTGAGTCCAGGGATATTCAGGTTATGATCCCAAAGCTTCAGCCTCTATCCTGGATTTCGATGAGACTGACTGATAGTGTCTCAAGTCTTCTTGCATCCTTCTTGTCAGGCATGCACGTTGGCATATGAGGAATCTGCAGTGGGACCTGATCTTTCAAATCACACAGCACCAGGAGAATCTCACTAGCATGATTCAGGTATCGGAGGGAACTGCAAAAGACCTGCAGTGGTGGATGACAAATTGTGATTGGATCAGTGACTGCCCCGTTTCTTTTTCCCAGTGAGAGGTGACTGTAGTGACAGATGTCACTCCTTGGCTGGGTGGTCATCTGGGAGAGGTGGAGATCAGAGGATTTGGGTCTCTGTCGTAGTCCGAGCTTCACATCAACCCGTTAGCGCTCTTTGCAGTCCATTTGGCATTGAAAAGTTTTCTTCCTTCGATCAAGGGAAGGCTGGTTCAAGTGTTCACAGGCAGCACCAGTACCATGTGGTACTGCATTAAAGAGGGTGGGGTGGGTTTGTCGACCCTTTGTCAGCAGCCCTGTGTCTCTGGACATGGCTGGAACGTCAAGAAATTTCCTTGGAGGCTCGTCACCTGGTGGGGTCTTTGAAGGCAGAGTGGACAAACTAGCTGTTCTGACTAGCAGATCACTATTGGTGTCTCCATCCAAAAGTGACACAAGGTGTCTTTCTAGAGTGGAGAATACCTTGGTTAGATCGGTTTGCTACTCCCAAGAATACACATTGTCAACATTTGTGAGCGCTGGAGCTTCCAAGGTGGCTCCTGCTAGGAGAGATGCATTTTGTCTTGGATGGAGCTCTGGCCTCCTGTACACCTTTCTGCCAGTACCAGTCCTGCCCAGGGTTCTCACGAAAATCAGAAACAACTGGGCTCAAGTCGTTCTTGTATCTCCAGATTGGGCACATAGAGTCTGGTATACTGAGCTATTGAGCATGAGCATCAGTCTTCCTGGTCATGTGACCTCTTCCTGCGCACCCTGTGCCTTATGTGGAGATTAAGCCATAACAGTTGACAGCTTTTGACCTTCTTCTTGAAGCTTGCAGTATTATTTTATCAACCAGGTGTCCTCATACTAATAAAATATAGGCCTGCTG
This sequence comes from Pleurodeles waltl, assembly GCF_031143425.1. Lineage (NCBI taxonomy): Eukaryota > Metazoa > Chordata > Amphibia > Caudata > Salamandridae > Pleurodeles > Pleurodeles waltl. The sequence goes on from NC_090443.1 coordinate 109,828,154, forward strand.
TCTGGACACATTTATGTCATGGTGTGGATCCCGCAACATCGACCCTCTCTCTGCACCCCTTCCCAAGGTTTTACTATTTGTTCTGTCTTTTGCCCAGCAGTGCTCTGCTCAGGGCACAGGCAAGCCATTTCAGCTTTTTGTTGTTGCTGGACCAAACTCCTTTGTTCACGTCATCTATTATGACTAGGTTTCTTTAAGGTCTCCCACATTTGTTTTCCTCCCAGACCATTTATCATGCTTCGATGGGGAATTAAATCTGCTCCTGACTTCACTGCTGTGCACACATTTCAAGCCACTGCATAACTGCCCACTACATTTGTTAACCCTCAAAACAACTTTATTAGAGGCCATTACATCGGTCAGTGAAATGCAGGCACTCTGTGCACCCTCCTTATTCCACCTTTTACTCAGACAAGCTGGTTCTAAGGACTCGTGCCTTCTTTCTGCCAAAGGATGAAACACCCTTTCATGTATGCCAGACCATAACCTTTACTAATGTCTTTGCTCATCCTCATTCTTCTAAGGAAGAGGAGAGACTCCGGTGTCTGGACCCAAAAAGTGTGTTGTTGTACATTGATCAAACTAAAGAGTTCTGGGTGCAAGATACATTCCTTATAGGTTATGTTGGAGCTAAGGAAGGGAAGGGAGTGCAGAAATAGACTCTCTCTCGAAAGATAGTGCTCTGCTGCACATTAGCCAGAGGCAACCCCCTAAGGGTTTTCATGCCCACTCCACCAGAACCAAGACAGGGACCACTGCGTTAGCTCACGATGTCCCTGTCCTGGACGTCTGTCAGGCAGCAGTGTGGGCGTCAACATATGCTCACAAAACACTTGTGTCTGGACAGTTAGGCCTGTCATGATAAGCATTTTGCCCGTTCGGTTCTGCAGGACGTCTTTTTCACATATGTTTGCAGGCCCCCTGTGGGGAAGTGTTGATTGGGTATCTTTTCTAAGGTAAGGAATTTGCTGCTTGAAGTCTCTATCAGATGAACAAGCTACTTACCTTCCGTAATGCCTTATCTGCTAGAGACTCTACCTAGCTGCAGATTCCTTACTGATTCTCCATATTCTTTAGCACACTTTATGCCCTCTCTGCCTTGTTGACATAATGCACGTATAGTTATTATGTAATTGCTGTGTTTTGAGTTGTGTCTTGAAGCCGGACCATTAATGTTTCTCTTCTGCATCTTTTAGTTATATCTCCAGTTGCGACTTCACAAACGTTCAGCAAACTGCAAGATGTCTTTTTAGGGTATTTCTCTAATTCTCCTCATTACTGTCCCATTTTGTGTCCAGCTGACAGCCAATGTGTTTTGCTGTCACATCTGCAGTATATTTCCATGAAAGACGCCAAGAAAAAAGGAGGTTGTTTCTTTATCTATTAGAGATAAAAGTCTCTCCCCCACCCCACCCCCCCCACTCCTCCCTCACACAAAAGGGTATGGGCCTTTTCTGGGGAGCATTTGGTGCAGAGGGACTTACTTTGCTGGAAATCACTTAGGTGCCTGTGGCCACCTCCTGAAAAAGAAGACAAAGCCTTTCAAGCATAAAAAGGGCAAGGGAAAACCAGTGCAAAAATCCAGCTTTCTGCCCAATTTGTCTACTGAGACCTCCTAATTGATAACACCCTAATTGATGGTAGCCGTAATCTCGCTATTGGTGTCGATCCAGTTCTACTGTTTGACGGTTGTGATGATGATGGCCCTTTGTTGGCACAATCGTCAACAAATACACCTTTTACAGCTTTGGCTTTTGCACATTAGCATTGAAGTTATCATCACTTTTTACTGTGCATATTCTGAACTGGATGCTGATGTCAACAATCGTCTGATGCAGCTTACAGCCTTTAGCAACTGGACAAGCATTTGGAGAGTTCCTGTGGGGACACTAATATGAGGAATAGGAATATTTACCTCCATCACTCACAAGTGAAAGCTGTCCAAGAAGTTAGGCCAGTTCTAAAGTTTGCAATGCCCTTACGATGACCTTTACAAGCTGCAGGTCCCTGTGGCATTCATGTCTGAGCTCCAACAAATTGACACATTCCAAAGGCTATGTTCATCATGCTTCAACAAATTGAAACATTCCAAAGGCTACTTTCTCAGCAACCTTAAAAAACCTAGTTGGGTAACCACATGGTCTGCTGATGCCACCACGTTTTGCGTTTTGTCGTATTCTTACATCTCTATTACTACTGCCTCTGAAGTACAATCTGTGATGTCATCCCTACCCTCCCTCCTCTGCCTGGTCCCACAGAACTAGCACAGATCCTGCACCATGTTTTTCCGACACATAGGTACATGGGAGAGTACAGCACATTTGACTTGGCTAACATATCAGTTTTAGAGGCGGGAGGCAAACTTTTTGAAGGTCTGGATGATGATAGGGCACAGTATAAAAAGTTGTAAGACTGCATCCTCCCTTAAGAGGGTGACAAATCACTTGCACAACCAGAGGAGCCTCCAGATAACATAGCCATTTTTCACACTCTTATAGAGAGGGTAGCAAACAGGTTTGGCCTACCCATGACAAATGTGGTACTGCATTGGTTCCTGTATAATATAAGTAAACAACTTTGGAAAATGCCAAATCCACGCCTATCCTGGATTTTGTGTCAAGAGGGTCTGAAACCAACACATATACCAGCTACAGTTCACGTGGTAATTCCATGCCTGCCTAAGAACTGTACTACTTTCATCCTGACAATAGGGAATAATTGAAGCATGTTAATATATGAAAGATAACGACATTTGAGAACTTGAGTTACAAGTAACTAATTTCTTCTTAACCAAAGGACATTCAGTTAGTAATTTTTTTGTTGCAATCTTTGACATCCAGATTTGAATGCCTGAGTGTTTAACTACTGAGAGGCTGAGGGTTAGTCTGTGTTAACTGCTTAGAAAAGGTAATCAGAAGGATATAGTGGATGTTAGATGAAGAGAACTAGCTCTATCCAAGATGGTGTTTGAGATTGTATGGATGTTGTGATGTGATTCTTCTTGATCTACTTCCTCTGAAATACTGGGTTTTTCTTTTGAACATGCTCAGCATGGTTTGTAGGTAGAGACTATTAGAATTCAGTTGCCAGCACTTTCTTTTTTTAAATGGATGACCCATTTCTTTTTGACAACACTGTGATGCGGAACCTCCTTGATTCCTCTTACCGGGATTCCACAGCAGTGAGACAGCCCTCACCGCAGCTAGCAACGACATCTGAGCTCTGCTCAACTTACGAGAGGCTGCAGCTCTGATTCTCCAAAACCTCTTGGCAGCTTTCAATATGGTCTTCCACCACACACATCACAAGGCAGCTCAACATAGGCATCGAAGGAGCCCCCCTCAGATGGATCACCTTTTTCCTCACCGGAAAAATGCAAAAGGTCCACCTTTCACCTTCAAATCCAAGGAAATCTGTGGAGGTCCCCAAGGGTTCTCGCTCAGCCCCATCTTCAACATTTGTGACACTTTTGGCCAGCATCTCAAAAAAACCCACAGACTCGACATCATATCCCATGCCAACAACACATAACTCATCCTCTCCTTCTGAAGACGGCACCAATACCAACTTCCACAGCAGCATGACAGGCGTCACCAACTGGACAAAGGACAACTGCCTGAAGCTTGACACAGACAAGACAGAGGTACTGATTTTTGGAAACAAAAGCTCGCTCTGGGACACATCCTGGGGGCCCTCAGAACTTTGACTGACTTCTACTCCCACTGACCCTGCTAGGAACCTGGGCAACATTATGAACAACAAGCTAACCTTGATGACTCAGGTCAACTCTGTCTCCTCCTCCTCCTTCTTCATTCATCCTCAGCATGCTTCGCACGATATTCAAATGGTTACCCCAAAGCTCCAGACGCGCCATTAGCTAGGCCCTCCTCTCCTGCCGACTGGACTTCGGCAATGCGGTCTACTCAAGTATCGCAGCTCACATCTGATGACTGCAGACCATATAGACCGCTGCAGCCAGACTCATCCTGGATCTCCCCAGACACCTCGTCTCTACCTCGGAGAACTCCACTGGCTTCCTGTACAGAAAAAATTCCAGTTGAAGCTCCTGACCCATGCATACAAGGCCCCCACACAAATGTGGGTCTACCTATTTGAACCACCGCTTGAACTTTCATCAGCCCACCAGACACCTCTGCTTTGCGTCCCTTTCTCTAATCCTCACTCCACTACGCTGATGGAAAGGTTGCTCCTCCTACCTAGCAGCGAAGACCTGGAACGAGCTGTCCTTTCATCTACTGACTTCCCCATTTCTTCCAGAGTTCCAAAAGTCCCTGAAGACCTGGCTGTTCATCTAATCAACTGGACCCTACCAGTGCCTGGATATTCTCATGGGTGACAAGTAGCACTCTACAAATCTTCTGATTGATTTATTAAATGGTTTGGTGAGCAGATTTCCTGGTGTACCGTCTTTTACAACTTCATCGGAAACTGTATTCAGTTAGTGTCCTTCAGACCACTGCATGCATCTAATGTGATTGTAAGAATTTACAGAGTAGGCCAGTAGGAGTTAGGACATGGCTAAATTAGCAGGTGGTCAGGTGAAGGATAAGCAGATTACTGTCACTTTTAGGGGGTGTTTCCAAGGGTGTAGCTGCTGTGAACATCAGATTTAAGGTAAATACCTCTATATATTGGAGCCTACTATGAGACTGCTAATTGGACTTGAAGGAATAGTTGTACTCTTTCATAGGCAGAACCACAGCTGCTGCAATTTTGGCGGAATACGTGTCATTGTAAGCAAGTTTGCCATTTGGTCGCTATAGTCTTCAATTCTGGGGTTTGGGCATATTTGCAGGTACCTTTACTGCTTTTTTCTTTAAAAAGTCTGCCTCCAAAATGTGTAGGTAGTGATGCTTCATGATGATCTGTACCTTTGTTTCTAATGACCTCAGGGGTAAGAGGCTTGGCTTCATAGATGAGATAAATGAAGACATACTGTGTTGAATCATGTCACCGGAAAAGAGAAGCATGTTGCAGATCAACCGGTTTACGGCTGATGCTCCAGCAATTCAGGTCTTTTTTCTTTATGTTTGAAATTAACATTGCATACCCATATACGCCACAAAAAAATGCACATTTTTTTGCTTATCCGGTTTCTAGTGTGATTGGATTTTTGTTGATTAGATGAGAATGTCAGATTTAGCCTTTATTCTGAGACCTCTGGTTTGTATATATATTTCTGGGCTCCTGAGGAAGATCTGCAGGATATTTTTGACAAACCCACCTTGGGCCAGACTCTTAGTTTACAGAATGTCATACTATGTCAATTGACACCCCCGTGCAAGGCCATATTGCATCTGACTTTTTCAATGAAAAAGGCAGGCCTGGTTTTCTATCATAATCCAGCCTTGTTGAATCAGACATGCCTCTTCGATATTTTTGTAAGCCTAGCAGGGTTAAGTAACTCCCTGCATTCGCCTACTATTAGAAATACCCAGATGTAGAACTTCATGGTGTTGCTTTGAAGAGGAATATCATTACCCTGTTTCCTCACTGCTTCATCAAATCCTGCCATAGCTTCTACATCTCACCCATCCCTTTAACTTTATTTGATGGAGATGTTCAAATGTAAGAAGCGAACAAGAATTCGATACTACGTTCCACACAGGATTATTGAGGGTAGGAGATGTTTGGATGTATTCCTTTTATCCTGTTGCTGACCAAGTTACTTCCTAGCAACATAATACATTGCTGACAGGATTGGGCGGTCATGCTGTTTGCTCATATAACTGCAAAATCACTTTAATTGTGGTTATTTATGTAATCTAAATAAGTGAAATATATATTTTCAACTCTAAATTTATCACTAACCCTGCGTGACACTTTTTCCTCAACTTTGAAATGATCTTGGCCATGCCTTTAGGTTTTTAATTCTTCCTCCAGTAAAATTGAATTTGCTGTATATTAAATAATACTTTAGAAATAAATCCAGTTTATAGAAAATTATATTTTCTGTTTTTCATTTGGTTAGGCCATAAAAGGAAAGGTTTTGCAATGGGAATACCCTCTGTACAGTTCTGTTCCCCTGTCCCTATTGCCTGACTCTGTAATTGGTATACTTTTTGTTTTCTTCTTTTTTTAATTATTGCAGAGCTCCCTAACCTAGTATGGGTGTGTGCAGCGGCCTAGGCCTGTCCTTAACAGGGTGAGGTCTTGCACTGGTACTAGACCATTCTTGTGACCTGAGTGGGTGCACCAAGCATGCTCTCATTGTGCAGACTGTAGTATGGATTTAGCACATGGAGCAGTGGTGGCATCAGACTCTGCCTTGTGAGTCAGATGTGAGCAGACTGTGTTACTGGAGCGAATGCCTAATGGCCCACTCACATAAAGTTAAATTTTTACGTGATAACCAAGATCCTGGAGTTAATGTCTCAAATGCATGTTATGCATCTGCATTTGCCACAGTAGTGCAAACAGACGGTTACTTGCAATTTCCTCTGATGCATTTGCAAGCTGACGAGTGCAGACGAGCTACTGAGCTCCCGAGGGGCGTGTTCCTTCACTCCGCTCTGACCCTGCCTTTCTTGATGATATTTGGCGGGAGAGAGCCCCTACTCGCCCGCAATGGCCATAGGCGTCTTTTGTGGCCAAAGCAGCGGGACAAAGCAAGGTGGCATGTTTGAAGCTGCCAACCACCAAATCACAAAATCGCAACTGTACTGCTGGTCAGAAGATAGACTGTAGTGGTGGACTGGAGTACTACAGTAGGGCCACGAGTCAAGAGCCCCGACATCTATTGTATTGCGGCAGTCATGGAGGAGGCAGATGCACAACGGCCCACCCAGGATTAAAGTGGATGAAGTGGCTAGAAGTACAAGCACCCCTTTGGGTCAGTGATTACTGGTTATGGCTGTTGTTCATAGCTCAGCAAGTTGGACAGTAAGTGGGACAGCTGGACATTGAATGTATTTGCAGAGCAGCTGCAGTGCATGTGAGCTATGCTGGGACAGAGGTGCCGCATGGTGAGTTGTAGTGATGCTAAGGGGCATGCATTTTTTTCTCCATGTCGTCCAAGCTTGAATGGGAACCTGTTGCTACTGAGCCCATGGAAGTGTCCCGGGTGCACATGCCACACTGCTCTAGCACCTGTAGTTAAACCTGGTAGGTACAGTTGGGCTCCTCACCTACTGAGCGGCACAGCTTTATTCATGAGTCTGCAAAAACCTTAAAGCCCCCCTGAGAAATAAATCCCTGCATGTGAATGCCGGAAAGGACTTAATGCAAATCCAGCCTTATTTTATTAAAAGGGGTGTTGGAGTTTACATGCTAGCCTTGGCAGAGTCAAACCTCGAATTACATGTGGAAGCTGAACCTTTCCTTGGCGTCTGTAAGTCATTGATGCCTGATAACTTGGAAGGGTGCATAGATCATGTGAACTCAAAACCTATGGAAAAGACAGCTATCAATGAAGGTTTTACTGACTTGCACATTGACCAGAGCTAAAAAAAAAAAATTACCGAAGAGTGCTTTCTGATTTTCCAGTTCTGTGCCAGCCAGAGGAAAACGCGTTGGGCACCCACTTGGATCCTTTACCCAGGATGAAGCTTTTCAGTAGTACCCCCCAGTAAGAATTTATTCATCAACTCAAGGGTGTGTGGTACTCCAGAATTGCACGAGTCTACAGTCATCCTATAACCTGCCTGGGAACTATGTTCAGCTTACGGAATCCCACCATTGTCTAGAGAGAATTGTATCATCAAAAAATAAAAATAAAAAAATCAGTGAATAACTCCGTTCATATCATGGATTCAATTCTGTCCTTATCTAAGTCATTGATTCTGGGTAAGAGATCTTTATTGGAAAAGGCCATGCCCCCCCCCCCCCCCACCCCTCCCCTGGCCTGGACTCAGGAGGCTAGGAGCTGTTCCTTGGCTGAAGTTCCCCCATCCAGCTCTTATTTAGGTAAGCCTTGTGGAGATGTCTTTGCACCCATCTATGACTGTAAGGACTCCTGCACACAGGCAGGCCCAGTACATTGCAGGATAAGAAATAATGTGAGCTGGATTTCTTCTGAGAACAAGCAGATGTATTCTTTGCAAAATCTGTTCAAACCAAAACTTATGGAAGAATCAACTTCGTCTCTGATTCCTCCTCCCGCTAGCGAGCATAAAGCAAATATTTGTTTTTCCGTATTCGAAAATAAAGAGGCTTCCGCATTGCAGTGACCCACAGAGAAGGCAAGCAAGAGGAACAAGGAAGAGAACAAAAAAGATTACAAGGAGAAATAAATCACGCAGATTCTACAAAAAGAGAGCAAAAAATGTTTTTGACTCAAATTCCACTCTAGGAGATGGAGAGTGATGAACGTGATTTGACTGAGGAGCAGGTGGGAATATCCTTTTCCCAGTTGTCCCAGAAGTTTCTCCATAACTACCGCCAAACCTACAAGCAGGGGACTCTTTAGGTGCACTGGTCATGACCCTCCTATAAGAGTTCCCTACTTATTCTTTGACCCCTCATGCTAAGATGTTCACTTCTAAAGTGGGAGTTAAAGTTATTTATAATTGTGATTAGATGGGGCTAGTCGGGGATAATATCCTTTGTAATCCATTGAAAGTGCCTTTGATCTTGAAATTCATCGCTTTCTTCGACCAAGAAATCTATCTGGATTGGTTTTTCATATTAAGGTGCTTTGCAGATATAACTGAGCTACATATAGTTTAAAGCAGTCTCTTGCTAGTCCAAATTGTGAATCTAACCTTGTATTACTAAGTAGGGACAAGTTGTGATGTCGCTGTATTGATGTAGTTCCTCTGCAGGAGGAGAAGGGCACTAGAACCTCCTCGCATACCACCTAGGGTGAGGGCAGCTATCCCGTAGACCCTCCTCCCCTAGACCCCTTGTCAGTTGAGAAGGTAAATAATTTGCCGGTCTCATTTGGAAAAGGTCGTAGGAGGGTTTACCTGCTCTATGGGAAAGAGTTGAGGAATGCCCTAGATTGAGACGAGGGAGTTGGACTTGGGTAGCAGGTGTCCTTAACTGTAATTGCAAAAGCAGTACCTAGTAGTAATCTCAAACTGGTTTCTTGGAATGCAGCTGGGCTATTGACTGATAGTAATAAAGTACTACTTTTGAACAGATTGGAGACTGACGTAAAATGCATCAGAGAAACCTTATTACGATTGATGGGACGTTAGAAGAATAATTTATACTAAAATGCCACACAGCCCCCTCTTGTAGTGGCCTTGCAAAACGATGTGTAACAATACTGCTAAGTGCCAACTATAAGCGGGCATTTAATGAATTCACGCATGACTCAAAACTAATCCAGGTGGTAAAAATAACTTTTAAGGAGGAACAAGATAGTATTAAATCATCGCTGGTGGTTAACCCATATATCCAACCTGATCCAATTGATGGCCAACTGGTAACAGACATGCTTTTCACACACGCATATGCACTCTTTACTTCACCCACCTGTGGGAAAACAATCTAAAAAAGGACTCGATGCCCATGCGCAGTATCACAGAGAGGAGTCACTCAATATCGTGACTCAAAAGTATTCTTCGAAGAAAAACAACTTGTAACACTCCGAGCCCCACACTAGATGGCGGACTTATGCAAAGTATGTGAATCTACAGCACTACATGCCACAAACAGATGTTTACCAGGTAAGAAACATTTTTCTTTCATTAGTTATTACTCTCCGTCCCTCCATCTGGTGTTAGCAGCTGGTAGGTGGGGATTGGGAACTGTCCTCCATATCTCAAGCAAAAACTATTCAAAACAGTGTTGCCTGCTTGCTCCATTACTTTTCTCAGTGTATAGACCTCCCTGACAGTCTTGCTAGCAACAAGAGGGATGCTCCTATGATAGGTGGCCCCCTTCAGCTGCTTAATGTATGCAGATTATATCGCAATTCAGAATCTAACCCCCAAGGGCTGGAATAATAGGCTGCCCTCATTACAGCAGTACTCCACTCTTCATTATCTGACACTTAATGTCTCAAAAAGTAAGTTACTGATCCTCAAAATTAGAAAAGCTGGGAAGATCAGTAATTATGTTTGAGTCTTAGGCCTGGAGATGCTTGAGATGGTAAACTTGTATCCCTATTTGGGGAAAGTTTTACCATGATGCAAAAGACACATATTGAACACTGCTCCTCCAAGGTCTCCTTGCATACAAATGCGTTACGAGCCTTCTATAATGCAATAGTTTGCAGACATTTTGTTAATCTCCTATCACCTTTTATGGTGAAAGTCCCAACATTATTATATGCCATTGAATTGATTATGCTGAAGTGTTTTTTTTTTTAATAGAAAATAGAAGGGCAAACTCTGTCATTTTAATTTGTCTGTTCTAGTTCCTTCCTTAAGGTTGGAATTTGGTTTAATAAGCTACTGTGTGCATGGGCTGGCCTGTGTGATCCAGTAGGGCTTTCAGCTAAAAAATAGTATAGGATTGTATTAGGGGCTTTGTGTTCTCTGAACTTTTTGGCGCCGAACTAGGAAAATATACATTTTCCGTGGAGTTTGCCCATGCACTAAACCAGTTTGAACTTCAGGAAGCCCACACATGCTTCTTTATCACACTCGACTTCCAAGAAGCTTTTAAAAGGATGCCTCTTGTTCTACTACTCAACTTTTGGACATAATATTGAATGTAAAAGAAAAAATGGGAGGTGGTGATCTCTTCTTGTTCTCCCAAGGTAGATCAGCAGTACTTGACTTGGAATTTAGATCATGGTCTTCATTATTTCTGGGCACTACCCCAAATGAATTTGCTCCCTCTACATATGTTAACCCCAAACTAGTCCAATTCTGGGGGAGAGGGAAATTGTGCAATCTGTGTAATAAGGGTATTCAGGATTTTTTTAAAGGCACAGCCTCTTTTCACTCATATAATGGCACACTATGGGGCGACACTGTCCTGGCTTGCTTCATCTTCCTGTTACCCCCAACAAAGGGTTTGTGAAAGACATTTACGCTGTTTCTGTACTAAAACTCCATCAAATTTTATACAAATGTAATCTCCTGGCCCTCCTATTGGCTGCATTATGACTTTCTCTCTTAAGTGACTCTGCAAGCCTTACCGAAGAAAGGCAAACATCTCTACTTACTCCTCATACCCAATGTCCAGGAGCCGGAACGATGTCGCTTGACGCCGATTCTGGTCTCTATGGGCCCTCCTGGGCCCATGGTTGATCCAGACCCTTATTCTTGTGAATATGGATATGGGGAGAGTATGGAGGAGACTCTGGACCCTTTAGAACACCAGCTTGACCCCCAAATGGACTGGGTAGGATTTGGGTGATGCCAGTGGTCTAGACACCCCCCAACACTGGTACGCTCTTTCCTTCTAGTGTGGCTACGGAGGAGGGTGCTTCTTATTCCATGGTGGTGAGAATGATGGCTGAGGTCCAGGACCTCAAGCTGCCTTCTGTGGAGATTAAGCCTAATATCCTAACCGAAGTGCTTCAGCCAGGGTCTTCCTCTTCCGAGTCCCTTCTTCCCTTTAATGAAGCACTGACAGACGCCCTTTTGTGTACTTGGTCTTTTCAGGGAATGTCCAGCAATCCTTGATGGACATGCCCTTTGATGGTACATGTCTCTTCAGAGACGAGGCGGACTCGGTGCTCGAGGACTTTAAGGATCCTCGAGCCACGGCCCGGTCCCTTGGCCTCGCGCCTCCTCCTAGACCCCAGCAGTCCGCCTTTTGTGGCTATGGAAGGGGCACCCAATCGCGTCCTTTCCCCCCCTGGCCACTGACCCACACATGCTGTACAGCCCCTGCGCGGACGTGGGATCCCACACCCCTGGGATCTGGAGCCAGCAGGTTGCCCAGTCAACCCCCACCCCCTCTTCAGCCTCCAAGCCTTCCTAGTCCGTGGGTATATCAGGAGCCAGTGTGTGGCAGGATACACCATCACCTGCCCCAATGACAATCCATTACCTTGGACAGGTGGGTCCTCCAAATTGTCTGAAAGGGCTACTCCCTCCCCTTCGAGACATCTCCTCCAGCCATGCCACCTTCATACAATCGGATATGAGAGGATCATATGGCCCTTCTTCGCGAGGAAGTCCAAGCCCTTTTGGCCAAAGGAGCTATAGAGAGGGTTCCATTGCCAGAAGTAGGTAGTGGTTGCTATTCCTGCTACTTTCTGGTTCCGAAAAAGGACAAAAGTCTTCAGCCTATATTAGATCTTCGATCCCTCAATCTCTTCCTCAAAATGGAGGAGTTCAAAATGTTGACATTGGCTCAGGTCATATCTGCCCTGGATCCCGGAGACTGGATGGTAGTGTTGGATGTGCATGACGCATATTTCCACATTGCTGTCTTGCTGGCCCACAGACGTTAACTACGATGCGTAGTAGGTCACAAGCACTTTGTTTACATTGCTCCCCTATGGCCTTTCCAGTGCCCCTCGGTTGTTCACAAAAGTGATGGTAGTGGTGGCGGCTCATCTGCGCAGGTTAGGGGTCCCAGTCTTCCCCTGCCTCGACGATTGGCTGTTGAAGACAAATTCGCCCCAGACAGTCGTCTCCCACCTCCAGACTACGGCAAACCTTTTGCATTCACTGGGGTTCACTATCAACATGCCGAAGTCACCAAAGTCACCCCTGACTCCTCCTTAGATGCTCCCTTTCATCTGAGCTGTTCTGGATACAGTGCCGTTTCGGGCATATCCTCCTGAAAAGCGAGTCCAGGATATTCGGGCTAAGATACCGATGTTTCAGCCTCTGTCCTGGATTTCGGTGAGAATGAATCTGAGGCTGCTGGGCCGCATGGCCTCCTGCATCCTGCTGGTTCAAAATGCCAGATGGCATATATGGGCTTTGCAGTGGGACCTGAAGTGCCAGTGGGCGCAGCATCAGGGGAATCTCTCCGACAAGGTCCAGATCTCAGAAGGAACTGCGAGAGACCTGCAGTGGTGGTTAACGAATCAGGATTGGGTCAAGGGCAGATCCTTCTCCTTTCTCCAGCCAGATCTTACGGTCGTGACAGATGAGTCACTCCTGGGATGGGGTGGCCACATGGGAGAGGTGGAAATCAGAGGCATCTGGTCTCCGGTGGAAACTGGGCTCCATATCAATCATCTGGAGCTCCGAGCGATTCGACTAGCAATAAAAGCATTTCTTCCCTCCCTCAAGGGGAAAGCAGTGCAGGTGTTCACAGACAACACAACCCCCATCTGGTATTGCAACAAACAAGGCAGAGTGGGGTCGTGGACCCTTTGTCAAGAGGCCCTTCTCCTCTGGACTTGGCTGGAACATCAGGGCATTTCCCTGGTGGTTCAACACCTGGCAGGCGCCTTGAATGCCAGAGCAGACTAACTCAGCCGACGATGCGTGGTTGATCATGAATGGCGTCTCCATCCGGAGGTGGCACAAGGTCTCTTCCTGCGGAGGGGAGAACCTTTGTTAGACTTGTTAGCCTCTTGTACGCAATTTTGACGTGTATAGCTTATGTGGACAAAAAGATATGAAAGACTCAGCGCGAACTTCCCCAAATAGCCAAAAAGGGTCCTGCCCTCGGGGGGGGGGCGATTGGGGAGGCCGCAGCTAAGGAGTTAATGAAATAAAATGTTAATGTATTTGTGTATTTGCTTGATGAATGCTTATCGTATTTTTGTGAGGTTCAAATCATTGAAATTGCTTAGACTGGGGTTCACAGTTTCCGGAAATGACTCATTGGGGTCCCCATACTCAGTAACAGGGCTCAGAAGGTTTAAAACCACTGCTCTATGCAACTCTAATCTACTGTGCACTACTGCACTCTGACACAATGCACCACTCTGCTGCAGTACACTGTACTGTGCAGCACTATACACTCCGCTACAATCTACTCTGCACTCATCTACTTCGTTACACTGTGCCCTGCACCACTCTACTGCACTCCATGCTGCACCACTTTACTGCACTTTAACCTGCTACACTCAACCTTGCACAACTCTACTGCACTGTACTCCACAAAACGTTAACTCTACTGCACTCTACTACACTCTGCTCTGCTATACTCTACGCCAGTCTACTGTCAACCACTGCATTGTACGCCACTGTACTGTCAATCTGCTCTGCTCCAATGCATTGTGCGCCCCTTTATTATACCCTGCAACATGTCCTCAATGCACTCTACACCATTGCACTCTGCGTCACTTTACATCAATGTACTGTACCACTCTGCCCTATACCCCAGCGTTTTACAACACTAGCACTCATCTCCCCCACCACTCTGTTCCACTGCACTCTACATCTCTCTGGTCAAGACCACTCCTCTCTGCTCTGCATCACTCTGGTCTCCCCCACTCTTCCTTGCACCACTCCACTCTGTCACTTCACTTCACTCTACTCTTTAAGAATCTACTCTACGCCACTGCAGTCAATACTGCTGCACTCTACTCTGTCACTGCCCTATATGCCAGTGCACTCTGCACCACTTTACTCAACACCAATGCATTCTGTGCCTCTGTACGCTGCACCACTGTACTTTACACCTCTTCACTTTCGCCACTTTGCAACTCTTCACTGTGCGATACTCCTCTCTAATGTGCTACTGCATTAAACTCTACTCCTCCTTGACACCGTGCTCTGCCACTCTGCAACATGTTACTCCACTCTGCCTCTGTACAACACTGCTCCACTCTACGATGCTTCACGTAACTCCCTCTATGCCTCTTCATGACACTTTACTCTACTTGCAATCCACTCTGCTATATAGCACTCCCCTCCTGACACTACTCCACTCTGTGCAACACCGTTTATCCCACTCCATAACATGCTACAACACTCTGCTCCACTTTATTACTGTACTCTATTCAACTCTGCGCCTTTCCACTTTACGGCACTCTGCTCCCTCCATGACACTCAAGTCTACTCCACTTAACAACACTCCACACAACTCTCCTTTACCCCCCTAATTTTTTAGCCATGCTGAATAGCAGTCAGGCTGGTGTACATCATGGCTTAAACACATTGTCCAATAGCTCTTGCATAGGCGAGACCTATTGGCTTTGCTAATGCTTGTTTGTCTTCACCTTCTGCTTTGCTGATCTTACTTAACAGGTGTGAATGTATTAAATCATTGCTGGAAAAGAAAAGTTACTTTAACTGCAGTTCCCCATGTTTGATATTTGTCATAAATTCACATGCACACCCCACCATCTTACCCATTTTCCTAGAAGTTATTTACTTTTGACAAGCTGTAAACTTTAACCGTTGGAACCTCTAAAAGGAGTTGACCTGTGTGTTGTCAGTTCATGGCCCAAAGTTTGGTCACCAAATGAAGCAGTTGGACTGTAAGTAGTGTGTGGCTGTTGACAATGTTAACTAAGTGTCTATGGACACAACTATATACATGTTGATTTCCTCCAAGGATTTGCAGTCTGACTATGTGGAATATTCAAGCAGGTGAGTATATGAAAAAAATAGTGGAGAACTGTAGTTAAAGGTAAGCAACATGTTATTTTTTTGAGTTTCCCTTGGCTATTTTTTCTGTGAAGAGATGAGCCTCTTCGATGGCCTTTGTGTACTAATTACTACTGTGTGAATGTAGTTGGGGATCTCATTTACTTAAAGATAAAGGAAAGTTTAGTATGGTTGTATGATTTTCAGGTTTGCGTTCTCTCTCATCTACAGGATTTCTTGATCATGTTTGTCCACCACTTGGCTACAATTGGCCTCATCTCCTTTTCCTATGTGAACAATATGGTGCGAGTGGGTACGCTGGTAATGTGTCTACATGATGCTTCCGACTTCTTTTTAGAGGTGAGTTTTTGTTTTTTCATGAAAAAAGTCTGATCCATGCTGGTGCTGTATTAAATTGACTATGGTGCAGATTGGTAAGCTATGATTTGCTACTGAACGCCTATGGCTTACAGTTGGCAATTACTGTTATCACCATAAACATGTATACTATGGTGATGTGCTTGTGAGCATAGGTTTTCATCTTGCTTACCATGCTTTTACAGCTTATCCAGATGTTGGACGGCACTTGTAGGAAGATGGTGAATCAGTTTTATGTTTCGCCAACAGAGACCTTTTAGCTGTCTGAGGTGCTTCCACTCATACATCAAAGCAGTGACTCTCTTCTCATTCCCTCGATCACCCAACACTTGTCGGGACACCTACAGTAGTTATTTTCCAACTGGCTAAACATAACAAATCAGTGAGTGTTGGATACTGTCCAACATGGTTATTGCCTGGAGCTCATCAATGCACCTTCAAACTAAACAGACTTTCTGTAGAACGCTTAGAATTGTTAAACCAGGAAGTACAGGCTCTCCTTCAGAAAGGCGCAATAGAGCTGGTACTTATTCATCAAAGAAGAACAGAAGTATGCTCACTATACTTCCTTTTTCCCAAAAAGGACAGTCCACTTTGACCAATTCTAGATCTCAGATCATTACATCCTGTCAGAGCACTTTCATATGGTCACCCTCCAAGGTGTGAAACCTCTGTTACAACAAGAAGACTTCATGTCTGCACTAGATCTAAAGGATGCATATTTCCACATCACGATACATCTAGCACACGGAAAATACCTTAGATTGGTCATATAAGGAAGGCATTATCAGTTCAAGGTACTCCCTTTTGGAGTAACAACTGCTCCTTGTGTCTTAACAGAATGCCTTGCGTTAGTTGCAGCACATCTAAGCAGACAAAGTATTTGTTTCTTCCCATATCTGGACGATTGACTCATCAAGTCCAATTCACTCCAGCAGTGTCTACAACATACACAGACAACACTTCCTCTCCTTCACCAGTTAGGATTTACCATCAACATACAGAAATCCCACCTCCAGCCATCTCAGATACAGCCATATCTAGGAGCTGTTCTAAATACTCAGTTAGTATACCAAAATGCAGTCAGGATTCAAAATATAACAAAACTGCTGCAACCGGTATACCCCAACCAACAAATTCCAGTAAGGACAGTTCAGAGAATTCTAGGTATGATGGCATCTTGTATTGCAATAGTGCCACATGCATGGCTACACATGCGTCTGTTGCAGAAGTGTCTGGCGAGTCGATGGTTTCATGCACAGGGTCAGCTACAAGATCCAGTGTTGGTAGACCTCTGCTCTCACTATTCTCTGCACTGGTGGAACACATAGAATCTAACAAAAGGTCTGCTGTTTCTTGACCCTGTTCCCAAAATCACTCTCACAGCAGACACATTCCTCACAGGTTGGTGTGCTCACCTAAACAACCTTTCAATACAAGGATTGTAGGACACTAAGCCCTACATATCAGTTACTTGGAACTCTAATCCATTCATCTAACACTCAAAGCTTTTCTGGTTCCTCTGCAAGGCAAGATTGTCGTGGTCAGCATGGCCAACACAGCAGCCATATTTTATTTGCACAAATGAAGGGAAGGATTTGGGGGGGGGGGGGGGCACAGCACACTCTCTACAGTTGTCACGACTATCTCAGACAATCTGGCAATTCAGCATCACATTTACTTGTTAGCGGAGCACCTCCTGGGAATGGACGACGACTTTGCCGACCTGCTCAGCAGGATGTGGCATTAAGTCCACGAATGGGAACTCCACCTTCAATTCCTTCAAACATATTTCCATTGGTGGGGGTTTCCACACACAGACCTGTTCGCAACAGCAGACAGCTCAAAATGCCCAATCTTAGCTTCCAGGCTCCCACAACCACTTTCCAAGGGCAATGCTGTAGGGATGAGTTAGTCAGGGATATTTGCCTACGCTTTTCCTCCTCTTCTTACATTTGTGGTGAGGAAGCTCAGGCACACCTCTCATTTTAGTAACTCCAACTTGGGCATGCTAACCATGGTTAACGACACTAATCAAGCGATCAGTAGTTCCCCCACAAGAAGCTTCCCTTACACCCCGAGCTTCTCACACACAACCATGGAGAATTCAGGCACCCAAATCCCAAAGAACTCAATCTTGTGATTTAGCTCCTGAGGTCATAGAGCTTGGATACTTAAAATTACCTCCAGAATGCATGACCGTTCTTGAAGCACGCAAACCCAGAACAAGAGCATGTTATGCGGCTAAATGCAAAAGGTTTGTTTTCTGTTGCCAAAATAAACAGATTGATCTGTTTAATGCAACTATTCAAAATATTGTTTGCTATTTACTGCATTTACAAACTTGTTGGTTAGCGTACACTTCAGTACGATTGCACCTTGCAGCAGTTGCCACATATCTGCAAAACAGGCAACACATAATGTTGTTCAAAATACCTGTAATTAAGGCATTTATGGAAAGTCTGAAAAGGGGTTGTCCTCCTAGGATACCTCAAGCACCAATATGGAACCTTAACATTGTATTTACTAGACTTATGGGACCACCGTTTGAGCCTTTGCATAACTGTCCACTCCAATTTTAGAAAGTAGCATTTGTAGTAGCTATCTCTTCACTAAGACTAAGCTCCGGGCATTAACCTTGGAGGAACCTTTTTCCAAGTACATCTGTACCAAGCCAACACTTCTTCCAAAGGTTGTTTCCATCTTTCACCTAAATCACTCAGTTGAATTACTGGTGTTCTTTCCACACCCTGGTTCAGTTACAGAAGGAGCTCTACATACCTTAAATGTTAAGAGCTCGAAAGTATCATATTGATAGAACTAAAGATCTTCATAAAACTAAACACCTCTTTGTTGCTTTCTCACCTCCATACACAGGGAAAGCTATATCTAAAACAGGTGTCTCAAGATGAATAATTAAATGTATTCAAACTTGCTATTCAAAAGCCAAAAGAGTTCTACACATAGCTCCTAGTGCACACTCAACTCGCAAAATAGGTGCATCTATGGCTTTTTTGGGTAATATAGCATTAGCTGACATTTGCAAAGCAGTCACATGGTCAAATCCGCACACATTTACACGAAACATTGTTGTGTGGATGTACTAGCACGACAACAGGCAAATGTTGGACAAGCTCTGCTTCGTATTCTTTTTCAGACAGCTGCAAATCCCACAGGGTAAGCCACCGCTTTTGGAGGGCACTGCTTTACAGTCTGTGCAGAGCATGTGTATTTTCAGCCCCACATGCCATTGAATGGATTGCAATTTACCCTGTAAGCATCTGTTCGTGGCATGTAGTGCTGTAGATTCACATGTGCCCGCCCTGTTCCCCAGATGCCCGTGGCTGTTGCATTATTATCTTATAATTCATATGCATAGACATCTCTTTGAACGGAGTGTTACAAACTCCATTCTCAGCCGATTGCGGGAAAACAATCCAGCAATGGAATTGATGCCCATGCACAGTGTCACCGAGAGGAGGTGTCACTTTACCTCGAGACTCAACAGTTTCTTCGAAGAAAAACAACTTGCAGACATCTGTACCCAACACTAGATGGCAGAAGTATGCAGAACATCGAATCTACGGCACTATATGCCATGAATAGAAGCTTGCAGGATAAATAACATAATCTTTTTCATTCCTCGCTCTGAGAATACATATCTTTTCTTTTTGCACTCACCCTTATGCACCTTATCCCCTCAAATATTTGCCCCGTGTTGTTTCCTACCAGCTTGTCTGTAAAAATATAGAAACTGAAGAGTCAAACCTCAAGGGTTGTTTTTGTTTTATCTCCTACATATCACATATTGCACGAAAACCCTTGCCTTGTCACTTAAATGTTTTTATGACCCTTAGGTAGGGAAATTCTGCCACGCTCAAAGTTTACAGAGTTTGAGGCAGAAGATGTACTTTGAGTGACTGTTAAATTTGATTATTTGGTGGTTAGGTTTACAAGCACACTCATCTGGGTGTGAAAATCTTAGTTGTCACTCCAACATGTAAGCTCAGCCCTTATGAAAAAACTGAAGTTATCTAAAATCAGCACACCAAAAACTGAGGACATTGTTCTGTAAGTATGTTCTACAAACCCAACTAGGGGAGCACAGATGTCACCCAAGACACATCACTAGTGCAGAGCAAGAGCCCTCATCCACCTATTAGTGACATGCTTTATCATCAGGCTTGCTCCTCGTCAGGATGGTGCTGCAATGCCTGACAGGCCCCACAAGATGGCTCTTTGCCAGAGATTATTTGGAGTAGTGCAGTGAGTAGTACTATGAATCTTAAGGTGTAGTCTAGTGAGGGACTGGGGAATGTGAAGTTAAAATTGGTTATGGGTACTGGAATCACCTTTAGTTCAAACAAACAGTACCTATGCCAAGGTTAACAACAGGGAGAGAAGGCTATGGGAAGTGACGTTCCTACCCTCTCTACAAGTGTCTGTGCATGTTAATACTACAGAGTAAGGTCAACATGTTTCACCCCACAGATGTCCCTACGGATTTAGCTTTGTTTCTTCAGGACCAAAAAGAAAAAGTTGCCTAGTCGTCACAAAACCAAGAGTACTGTAGAATCGGGGTGTGTTTCATGCATATGTAATTTAAACTAATGTGTGGACTTCCTACGTCAGGTGATCCTCCCAAACGCAGGCCGTTCAGCTTCTACAGAATTATTGGCAGCGCTGAAAGCCTAGGACCTTCAATCTGGAAGGTATCTAAATTCAGGCCAGTCACTCAAGATTTTGAGGTCTGTTGGGCTAAAGTTATTGGAGCTGTGTTGAATGGTGCAGAGATATGGGGATTTAACAATTTAGGACTATTGAAATAACAGAGAATATGTTTGAGATCGGTCCTTGGGCTACTTAAGAATGCACCACTAATCATTATCCGCTCGGACCTTGGTTTAAAAACATAGCGCATGTGGTAGCATTAGACTGCTAGCCTGTTGGATCTGAGTTTGGTCTAATAACCTACTGTTCCGCCAAAGGTAATGCTTTTTTGAGATGCTTGCACTTGATACTAAGGAAAATATACCTTGGTTCAAATATGTTAAACAGTGGTTATTCAGACTGGGCTTGAGTAACCTTTGGTCAAACCCTGGGTGTATACAAAGGAATACGTTGAAGTACCTCAGAATGAGGTACTGGCTCAGTATTAATGGACTTTGGTTAAATCACAGTGCAGTTGGGGAGCTAACAGGGAGGTTCTTGAATTTTAAAGGCCAAACACACTGTGAGGAATTTCTGAACAAAATTGAACCCCCTCTAGCAAAGCCTTTGTATATAAAATTCAGATATGATATATTGCCAGTAAATGTTATTTCAATAGATGGAATGGTCTCAATTTTTCCGCAAAATGTCCATCCTGAGAGTCTAGCTGTGAAACAGAAGAATGTTTTTTATTTTTTGCCCTAGATACACTGCTTATAGGAGAAGGTGGCTTATCTCGATTTATCGTTTTCTTTCCGTGAAACACTTGAAGACTATCATTAGAATCCTAAGAAGTATCTGTACAGGGTTTATGAACTTGTAAAAGTGTCAGGATGTGACAGGATGTGCAATGGACTTGTTGCCAATGCTTTGTACCTAATGTTTGCTCTTGCACTTTAGGAATCTAGTACACATATGTATTAGAGTCCTGTCCCATTCATTGTTTTATTGATCTTTTCCCAATGATCTGTACTGAATTTTTGCACCCGCACTTGAGAAATCAATTGCATTATGTATTTTAGACCAGTTTCATAAAATGCGATATTGATCTTATTAATGATGTAACAGGAAAGAATTATTGATGCAAACTTTCTGCTGGCAAGATATAATTAGGTGCTGTTATTTAATGAGGGGTTAGTACTCCAGGTTTCCTTTAACACATCAGCACTTTATAGTGGCTCTTTTGTGATTTTGCATACGAACCAATGCCTAGGTGTGAATGTTCTTAATTACTTTTTAACTGGAATTTTGCTGCGTACGGTATTAACTTTGAATAGATTTTATTATATGCTTAATTGTATATATCTGTGCTTTTATTGTTTTTGTATTAACCGAATAAAGAATACTACTACTACTACTTAAGAGTGACTGAAAAGGACATATCCAGTATTTTGAATTTTTATTTTTTCCTTTAGTGAACAATATTTTACAAACGAGCGTTGACAAAGCCAATACCTTGGCATGCACATTATGAAGGCTATAGTCTTTGAATTTGCCAGAGCTATTACACTTTTAGCAGCTTTCGCTGCCTGGGTTCTTGGTTACGAACTGACATTATGTTGCATCATGCGTTTTGTGTATCCAAATACTGTGCACTCCTGCCATCTAGTGTTGCATTTGGAATTTTGTAGTTTTTTTTTTTTTATAAGTGTTTTGGGTTCAGATGTGCATGCATCAAATGATTAGCAGTCATGTTCACCAATTCACACTGTGCAGAGAGGCGCACACTGCACTTGAGATGAATTCTTTCCTTTTACCAGGTTCAAATTTGAGTACTCTGTTGAACTACTGTTAACTAAGGCTAAGACACTAAACCAGAGCTTTCATGTTTTCCTGGTCCATATGTGAAAAGCTCTTCCAGTTCTTTGAGATATTTGTTTTGCTTTTCAAACTAGGATTTGTAGTTATGATGTTAAAACAGGATAAGCCAGACTAAAAGTCCCATAATAAAGAGCAAAACCCTGGAGTGGATGAACTGCCCTCTCATAGACCTCGGAAAATTTGGCGATCTGTTCTTCCCAGAAAAGTAGAATATCAGTGTAGTAGTTGATGAGCATTATATTTGAAATATGGTATTGATAATATGTAGGCATTCCACTGCGGAACAAACACCCACACACGGCCGCTGGTGTTTGCCCTACAGTGATTGCCATTTTTCTTTGATTTGTACGGGCCGTTGGTGTGTGTGTATGTGTCACCACTGTCCCCGCTCCCCTCCCCACAGGCATTTCGCTGCATATAGCTACAGCGTTACTAAATTATGCACTACAGTGCAGGCGGGACAAATGTCAATCGGCATTATTCACGTGGGCCAAAGTTTGCATACTGGTATTTACTGATTTTCAGAGGCTCATAAAGCTATCCGGCACTGAGTTGTTAGGACGTAGTATGAGAATGATGCATTACTTGCTGTATTTGGAAGGGGTGTGGGATAATTAGGAGAAAAATGAATATCCTGAAATAGCTGCTACAACTGAAAAGATCACAAGGTCTATACGCTTTATCTTGGGACTACATCAACGATAATGTATAAGATGTGCAAAGCCTTTTTATGTAAAAGACCAGTCGAGTCCGAATGGAAAGACGCTCAGCACATTAAGCTAGGATGGTTCAAAGGAATTCTACCAAATAACTATAATGGGTTCTTGAATAAGAATTCAAAAAAGACATCGAAAGGGCAGGGAGAAATTATATAGAGAATTGTTCAAGCTAATCACTATGAATCAAGACCATCAGAGTTATTCATACTTATAGGCCCCAGGAGCTAAGACTTGGAACTCATAAAATCCCTCAGAAACCTATAGGGTCAAGTATAGATGCTTCACTTCACACACAAGACATTTTCAACACCTTCAAACTTAAAATCTATTTTAATTGAGGTCTTCCATTTAAACATCTGACAGGGCACAGACATCTAAATCATCATACCAGCGTCTGAATGTATTTGAGTCAAAATGAAAAGCCATTGCTCCAGCAGTCTAGCCACAAGGAAAACTAGACGTGAGAACATCCATTACGGTAGAATTGCAGAGATCAGCTGTCAGGTATAGAAAGCTACCTGTGGACCATGAATAAGATGGGTTTTTAAAAATGAACACTAACTTTGAAAAAAGGTCTTTCTTGTAAGTTTAAAAGTTTTCCAGTATCAAAGAAAAGTAAAACTGAAATACCTTAGTGTTTGTAATATTTTCCATGTAATTATTCAGAGACTAAGTTGAACAGAGTGGTAGAAATACGTATTAAATCTATGAAAGATCCAATACTGGAGAACTGCAGTTACAGTTAAGTGACTTATTTTCTACCTTATCGAGACTAACCAGAATTGAAGATTAAAACTATTTCCCTGTGATGAAGTCTGTATTAAAAATGTTCTGAAAATGTTCATATTCTGTTAAGATAGGATCAAGTACTCCGCAGGTGGAGAGTAAATATAAGGCAGCTCCCTAAGACCCAATCTATGGTGGGTGTCACACACAGTCAGACTTGATGGTGGTCTGTATGGTTTCAAACCATGCCTTGACTCAAGCTGTGGTAATGACCCTCCACCTGACAATTAGACTAAGGTAAGACTCATATGGCCAGACAGTAGCACCCTCTGCTGCCAGGAAATAGCAGGCAATTGTCAAACTGTTGAGCAGATGTGATCTATGCCAAGGGAGGAAATCTGTGGTATTGTTCAATGTATTCCTGAGCCACAAAAAATAAGAGCACAGAAGTGAAGACTATTTCTAATGATATACTGTGCTTTGAATGCAGCAAACACTGCTTCAAGACAGTTTGCGGACAATTTCACCCAAGTCTTCTCATTGAAAGGCTAGGTACTCCTACAACGTCTTAATAAAGATGCCATCTAATGGAGAGCATCTTTTTGGACCTCTGGAGAGCGTATGAGATAGATATATATTTTTTTTAAGAGCCCGCCGAGTTGGAGCTCTATGCTGTTCAGCTGAATATAGCACCTTGTGGTTGGTTCTTTGGCTGCACTTTGTGGTCTGAAAAAATGTTTTTTTTAAAAACTGTTAATGTATTGTTTTAAAGGCTTTATTGAAAATAGTTTAACAATTTACCTTTATTACTCATTGGTATGTGTGAATTGATAAAATATATATTTATGATTTCTGTTGACTATTTGATAAAGAAACGAGGTCTGCTTTATATATGTTGATGTGCTGACCCCTTGGTAAAGCCAAATGGCCCTCTTTTTATACTTTGATGTTTTGACCCTTTGCCAAAAACAGTAGAACAACCTTATTTAAAATGACACCCTTTATATTGTTGCATCATGTAGTCAGCTTTGCATGTCTAGTCCCATGCTGGTCACTGGTGAATTCTGTGAGCAACAGGTGGTGTGGTGCCCGAAGGCGGTGCATGGCAGGGGGGTTTCTGGTGGGGGTAATGGGGGTTTCTTTGGGGGTGGCTGCAGTGTCACCCAACTCCACACCACACGTGGAGATGGCTATCTTACTTTACATTTTTAAAAAACCTGCTGGTTGCGTTTTCCTCCGTCTCACTGCTTCCACCTTGCCCTCAGCCCCATTTTGTGCGTGCCTGCTCCTTGCGTGGTTTCCCTTCTTCACCCTCTGCCTTCTTATTCTCAGCTCCATTTTGTGCTGCCTGTAGCTTGCCTTGGTCTCATTCTCACTGCTTTCTCCTTGCTCGCAGCCCCCTTGTGTGTGTCTGCTGCCTGCCTGTCCCTCCTTGCCGCTTTCTTTGCTTTCAGCCACCTTGTGTGCGTGCCTGCTGCCTGCTTGTCCCTCCTTTTTGCTGCTTTTTCCTTGCTCTCAGGCCCCATGTGCATGTGCTTGCTGCATGGGCGGCCAAAAACACGTTTTCCCCATAGGGATTTTGAACAGAGATCGCGCCTAAACTACTGGATGAAATTATACCAAATTTGGAAGCAGTTGAAGTGTTGGCAGCCTTCCTGGGACTTGGCTGAAGCTGAGTCCCTGAAAAAAAGTTTACAAAATACAAAAGGGGCCATGGGACGAACACCCTGATCCCTTAGCTCTGGTGCTGGGGGTCCCAAAGAGACCCCCAGGGCTTTAAAGCATTAAAAAATAATTACTGTGAATTTGTGGTAAAAATGAAAAGGAAAAAAAAACTTGCGGGCTCCTGCGCTTGTTTTTAAACAAGCCCCCGGGTGGACTAGGTGAATCTCCTGGCCTCTCCTGGTACCACCACCTCATTG
Source organism: Pleurodeles waltl (assembly GCF_031143425.1). Lineage (NCBI taxonomy): Eukaryota > Metazoa > Chordata > Amphibia > Caudata > Salamandridae > Pleurodeles > Pleurodeles waltl. Next base: position 109,853,798 of record NC_090443.1, read on the forward strand.
GGGCTATAATGAAACCTGAGTGGGGATGGGAGGGGAAGTGCGTGGCTCCCCCATGCACCCGGAGACCACCACCCTTCAGGGCAAAAATGCATTTAATATGTGGGGGTGTCCCAAAGGCCTTCATCACAGCCAAGGGGACCAACGTGCCCTGGGGCACATCATAATGTAAAAAGGGTCAATTTCGGACCCCCATTACCCCAGGGAAACACCACTTTCCTGGGTCTATGCCTATGTTGGAGGGGGCCCCTCGAGGAGCCACTGATGGCCCTTGGGACTGCCACACTCCAGGACTGGCTCCTGTTCTGGGGTACCCAACCCTGGGTCGTAGCTGTTAGCGGTGGCTGCAGGCAAGCCACAGCAAACCTAGTTTTTGACAGCGAGACCTGTAAAACAGGTCTTGCTGTCGGAAGGTGGAGTTTTCATCTCTGGCCCCTGCACGCAGATATGTGTGTAAGGAACAGAGATAAAATGTTTGCTTCAGCAACCACTGAGCTGCTGCTTAAAGCAGCTCCTCAGTTGCTGAAGCAATGGGACAGTGGGGGAGGCCTTGAGGCTTCCCCAGCGGTCCTAGATAGCCAGTAAAGGGCCTGTTATAAAATAAAGAGATAAACAACATGTAGGAACCGAAGGCAGCTCTTGAGGGCTCCCTTGCGGTCCCAGATAGCCCATAAAGGGCTTTAAAAAAAAAAAAAAAGAAAAGCTTAAAAAAACAGAGTAGCTCAGTGTGCATACTATGGCTGGGGGGGCTACAAACACTAAATAAAAAGATACTTAGATTGTGTTTATTTTCTGCAAGTAAACAGTGAATTAAATGGATTGGCTAAATATAGTAATGGAAATTACAAGGAAGCATACCTTGGGGCAAAGAGGTTCGACTTGGTCTTGAGGTGAACGACTGGTGGTGGCACCAGTTGACTGCTGCCAACAGTGTGACTATGGATGTGCCTGTTGTCTTTGTTCTTTGTTTTAGATTCTCAAATGGAACAGAGTTGTTAAAAAAAAAAAAAAAAAAAAAAAAAGGATCCGTGAGTAAACGGAATATTGTACTAGCATCAGTCTTAGTGAACTGATGAAAAGCATAAAACGGGTACTGAAGAAAGCCAGTTTAACCCCTTAGGGGCACATAGGTCAATGGCCGAAACATGTCAGACTTAAATTAGATGTAGAAGCAGATTATTGCTCCAGGTGTAACATACCTACTTTTTAATCTTGTCCGAGAGCACCAGTATTAAAAAGATTCATTAGTACAAGTGCGTCCTCTAGGCAATTTTAATATCACACTGTTTCTAGTTTATGCTTACATCATATTTTAGGTGCACTTCCACCAAAATCTTTGACCCACTCCGGTGTAGTTAGGCATGGAAGCACAACCCAGAGGCGCTAGACACCCCGGGTGGAACCTCGATGATAAAGCATGTCACCAGCTAGATCGGTGGGTGAGGGGTCTTTTACAAGAATTAAACAATTTTTCATTATAGTTAGGCTCACATTTTAAATGTACAGAGCCATAGAAAAAATTAGCTGATAAAGTTAGTTATTTCAAGTAACCATAACTCGTGCCCTAGGGTAACTATAAGTCGCGCCCTCGCCATGCACTTCTAATTATCCCACAAATTACAGCACTCATGACATCTTTGATAACATCATTAAAAATGTCACTAACATCAGCAGTAAAATTATTGATCATATAACTGTGTGTGGCAGGACTCAAGCTATAGTTGCCTTCGGGTGCGAGTTATAGTAACTTGTAATAACTCTATAACAGGTTAATTTTTATGGTTTTGTATGTTTAAAATGTGAGGCTAGTTAAAACGTCCCTGTAACCTTTGGCTGTTTTTATTGAATATATAAATACATGTGTAAAATTCCCTGAAAAATATAAACGGTTACGGGGACATTGGTTAGGTTCACTCTCTACCCACACAAATGGAAACTCAGTAGTTCTAGCTATACTTGCAGTTATACTTATGTTGAGAAACTATAACTCATGGCCTAAAGTTACTTAATAGCACAAGTTATATATAGTTTCTTCAGATAAGTATAACTATAAATGGAAATGCTGAATTTCTATTGTTTTATGTGGATAAAACCTGACTATAACGTCCATGTAACCTTTTGTTTTTTTTCAGTGAATTTCTATGGCGTTTTTAACGTAAAGTAATATATAGTTACCATGTGTTAATACAGTCACTGCCTCACACTTCCATTGGCCGTGCATGGCAGGGATATGGTGGGGTTTTTTTCCCCGTTTTTTTCATTGGGCTTCAGATCTGCAGATCCACTACATGCACTGGGGATTGTGCTGTGTGCTATCGGCCAATTTAAAAAAAAAAAAATATATATATATATATATATTTTTTTTTATACAGAGGAGTAAGCTCCTCAAAAACCCCTCCATATGTCCTATGGTGTCAGGATACCTCTATCCTGACCCCTTATGTTTGTTTTATTTGTGTTTTTTCTCCAGGGCCTAGCCAACAAACAAAATGGTGGCACAACTTTCCTTTCAGGTTGCGGTGAGCCAACTAGGACCTTGCTTTTCGCCTCGATCCACGGGTACCTACGGATCAGCAAAGGATTTGTGCCCCTAGATATCTGTTTTTATTTCTTTAATAATGCCAAAACTACTCCAAATAACAAAAATAAATCTTTCTGTTTCGAGATCTAGCTTTCTGCCAAAATGTGGTGTAAATCCTTTCAGCAGTTCAGGCTGTAGTCGTGTTAAAAAAATAAATAAAAGAAAAATCCCCGTTGACACTGTATGGGGGAAAAAGGGTTTTGGGACTCCTGTTGCCCCCCTTTTTCCTGGCCCCCACTTGATGACTCACCCTAAAATTTCCAGACAGCAGCTGAACTAACTAGCGTACTGCTTTAAAAATGTAGTCAAGAAGCGTCAAACAACGCCAAAGTTATTAACAAAAAATGCTTTGTTGATGGGAAAAGTTACAACTATAGGTTATACATACATACATACGTGTGTGTGTGTGTGTGTGTGTATATTGAAATGTATCTTTTTCACTGAAACACAAGATTAAAGTGACATAAATAAATGTTGAAATAAGGTAACTTATTTTTAAAAAACAAAACTAAAATTCACAGGTTTACTGAGCTACTTATAACTGGTGGCCCTTCATGCATTGCTTATGATCTCACATATTATATCTCATGACATGTTAAATGGCATCATTGATGACATCATGCAGCCATTGTGGTACTGTCCTACGATTTTTGTTGATTTGAAGTAATTCAACATGCTACATCTTTGAACAGTTTTGTACTCCCCTGAATTAGATTACCAATCCTAAATACTTCCAAAGTGTCCGTTTCGTAAACATGGCAGAACAGATTTATGCTAACGAATGAAAAGTCATGCTTTCTAAGTAAAGTTCTTACTTTCTGCTAAATGTGGTGTGATTCTGTTCAGCTGTTTTTTTCAGTACCGGAAAGCATTCGTCAAATATCACATAGGTTATTGGCACAGTAGTTGAATTGTAGCTTTTGTCTATTTCAATTGAAAAAATACATTTAGAAAGACGCTAGGTACACTTGAGGATGCACCATCAGGCTTTGTAGAACACCCCATACCTTTTTGCGGAACAAATTCTCGACTTTAAGGAAGAGTTACATGGACAGTCCGAACCCCAGGTCGCTGAGAGAATGCCAAGCCCTGAAACATTGTTGTGTGACTGACAAAGAACAAGACTCTTTGGAGTGAACGTGAACAGGACCTCTTATGCGGTAGACACTGAGGTCCTTGAGTACCTATTAAGGGAATGGAAAAGAATGCATCGAAAAATACTTTGTTGTGGGGAGAAGCATGACTTCAAGTAACACACGGCATCTAGCCCTGAACCAGCTGAAGGGAGTCTGGTGAGCCTACTGCCACTCTCTAGCCCGAAACCAAGCCTAAAGATTGAAGCTGAGAGACAATCTCCAATCAACTCTGGTACTGACATGTCCAAAGGGACATAAATACTTAGACACTGGAAATGCCACAGGCAGTCTTGAAACCAAGATCAAAGTAAAGGGGTCTTTTGACCCCAGCTCAGAGACTTTAGAGGCAGTGAAATTAGAAAGACTTGTAGAATAGCTCAATGCTAGACGAAAATGCCTGTGTTCATGGCATGTGTAGCTATAGGTAGAAATGTTGTTCATAATTCTGTCATCTAGTGTTGAGCTCGGACATGTGGAACTTGATTTTCTTTGAAGACGTCTTCAAGTCTCAAAGTTTAGTGACTCCATCTATTGCTGGTAATGGTGCATGGGCACCGGCTCCATTAGATTGTTTTTATTTCTAGTTTAGAAGTATTCTTACAAAGGTCTGGGTTGACACCTTGTTGTGTTAATGCCGTGTCCTTTTGAATCCTGTAGACCAGCGATTCCCAACCTGTGGTCTGGGGACTCCTGGGGGTCCACGAAGCCTCCTCAGGGGGTCCGCAGCTGCTTAGAAAATTAAATAGTATTAACAGATTAGGTCCCCAGCTTTCAGTAATGTCTTAGTGGGGGTCCTTAGATTCCAGTATTAATAAAGTGGGGGTCCACAGAAGTCAGAGGGTTGGGAACTACTGCTGTAGACTTGTCAGTGTAACAATTGTCGAGTCTGCTCTTCGTCTTAGTGTCACATACCCTTGTCCTTTTCCACAACTTGGACTTCTCCTTGCTCGTTTGGGGCTTTTGTTCTCTGTGGCCGTGTCTGTAGTTCGATGCCTGAGTGTTTCATCTGTGACTGAAAGGACTCCATCCCAAAAGAGCCCCAAATGTCGCACCAAGTAACTGTGGACAGACCTCCATCAGTTTTGTAACCTTTCTCTGCCCCTGGAGCATGATGAGGCCTCCTGTATTGCTTACCTCGCATTCTGTAATAAAAATAAATCCTTGCACTACCATCTAGCTCTGCGCCTCACATCTGTCTCCATTGTGTATCAGTAGAGCAATGGCACTCGATCTATTTGGCCAATAGAACGTCGAAGTAGAACTGCAGCGGGGTACTTCTGCCGTAGAGAGGAATTTTTTCTCGCTACAAGAGAACTCCAGCTCCGAAGCTGAACTTATTGAGTCTCCACAACATTGTCCATCTAAGATTGCAGCAGTGTGTAAGATCACCCCACCCCCTCCTACACATCTCCAGCACTGAACAGCAGCCGTGCATCACTCTCAAGGAGGCTCAAGTTTTGAAACCAGAAGCCAGCGAGAGGCTTTTGGTCCACCACTCATAGGTCATGGTCGGCACTGTCACCATGCTTCGAATCCAGCACCTACCCAGCTCTGAGCACCAAAGGACGTACCAAGGGCCACTATTAAGCTCACAATGACCTTTTGGTGCTGGGTTCAAAGACGCCCTGAAAGCCATCTTCAGATTGACATCCTCAGAGCCGAAATCGACTTCGGTGCCACCAGCCCAAAGACTATCTTTGGTGCTGAGATGCTTGGCACCCAAAGTGCCATCCTCCTCTGCCTCTGAAGACCAAGATCAGCCTATCTTTCAGCACCTTCAAGATGAGCTTGACGCACACCAGCTCACAAACTGGGTGGATCCTTGCTCAGCCTCTTCCAAAAGCCAACAATGCCCATCCTCCCAAGCAGAAGCTGACTTTCAAGGAGGCCTTCAACCCGCAGATGGTGCCGGGACTGTCACCAGTTCATCACCTCCTCTGCCTTGTATACCGCCATCTTGCCTTTCCCCTTCTCCTTTTCCTCCTCCTCCACCTCCCCTTTGTCCCCTATCACTTCCACCACTTTCTGATCCCTTGACCACTCTCCACAGGAGTCATAACACTGGATTTTGAGATGACACTTCCTCCAAAGGTTAGCCACATACCATAAGGTCAAGATTCATAAACTCCTGGAGGATGATGATTTCTTGCTGGAGGTGCTCTTTCACCCAGCCATCCTCGCAGCACCTCCCTATACTTAAGCATGCTCTCAACATCTTTTTATTTTTAAAACACATTTATTTTATTTTCAGTGCACTTACTTAACAGAACCACATCTAGTACACAGCAATAACACTCCAAATCAGAGGAAGGAAGTCAGGTACAGTTCATTTGCTGCTGTCCGTAGCACCTACTAATACAGCCTGCAGGGTTTGTGCGCCCTCCTACATGTGTCCATCATCCCGGGAGGGCCATTGCACCCCATCAGAATGTCACAAAATACTTGAACATAGCAGCCCCTCCCCAACGAGACGACCCTATTATGAGTACATAGACATCTCATGATAATAAAATAACACCACAAAAAAATTCAACTGTACCCCCACCCCAACCTCCTCCTCCCCCCCCAAACCTCTTTTCCCCCCCAGGGGGGCAAGCTTGCCTCCAACAGCAAAATTCAGTGTACCCCTCGATACTGTAGATATTGCAGCTTGTGAAATCAGTTCAAGTATCCTTTGCTTACATGCGTGGCTGCATGTTTATGGCTTCAAGTCTGATATCCTGCAGCACCTGCCCAACCTGTCTTTCGATGGGGCACACCTCTTCAAAGCTTTCGTTGACCAGATGCTCGGAAGGGTAAAGGACATTGATACCGCAAAGGCCAAGAGTGCACTACAAACACCTTCAAACCATGGTTCCTTTCATGTACTGAAGAGGTTCATTGCAAATGTGTTAGCAGGACCACCTCTCTTGAGGTTTCCTATCTTTCCAGGGATCATAATGAAGCAAACATCTCCCTGGGGCTGTTATAGGCAAGGTTACAAGGGCAATAACACTAGAGGTGGAGCCATCAAGGGGGCTGTCCCTGCAAAGCAGTGATTCACTTGTACTCTTCCCTGGTCCTCATCCCTCCCTCCCTGCCCCACCGCCCAAACCTCTCCCCCCCACTTCCCCTCCCATCCACTCCCCCCCTTACCCTCCATCCTCTCCCCCCCCACATACCCCCCATCCTCACCCCTACCCCCAAACACAACACCTGTTGGAGGAAAGCTACAGGTGTTTGTGTCCCAGTGGGTGGAAATCACCTTGGATGAATGGGTTCTTAACATCAGCAAGGCTTACTGTTTGGAACTCTCAAACACACCATCAAACATCCCTCCCCTAACACAGCTCTCCTACAAGAAGTGGAGGTACTTATTTGAAAAGGAGCAATAGGGGTCAATCTAAGAACCCTCCACAAATACATCCTGTCAGCACTTTATCGAGGTGACACTCCAGGATGTCATCCTCCACCACCGCGGCAAAGGAGTGTACTCTTTACTTTCTTATTCACAAGAAAAGCAGGTCTGTTAGGCCCATACTCCACCTCAGAATCCTCAACAAATACATAATGTCAGCATTTCCACATAGTGACACTCCAGCATGTCATCCCTCTATTACAGCAAGGCAACTTACACATCCCCACTCACAACCAGGCCACTGTAGTTAACCTCTGCGATCTAGGATTTACCATCAATCTCACAAAGTTCCACCACCAGCCCCTTGAGATCCAGTCCTTCTTGGGAGCGGTACGCCACTCTGTCACCAGGAAAGCTTAACCCCGCCCTGCGAGGGTGTAAGCTTTCCAATTGCTGCTCCTCGTTTTTCAGCTAGGTTATCAAGTGATGGTTGGGGTGGTCATGCAGCTCCTCTGCATGATGGCCTCATGTTCACCCCATAGTTTCCCTTGTCAGGTTACACATGAACCCGTTGCAGGAATGCCTAGCTGTACGGAGGCCAGGATCTAGTGTTGCTTTGGAGCTACACTCATTGCTTTCTGCATTGGTGGAACAGCAGCAATTTGTTGCAAGCCAGCCATTTCTTGACCCACTGCCTCAGGCCGGGCTGGGATGGCACACAGTAAAAAACATAATCGGCAGAAGCATGCAGCAAGTAACTGCATAATGGATAGGATAGATAATCTCCTTGTTGACTGAGAATATTTTTACCTCCTCTCCGGATAGAGCCTCTAAAGGTATGCAGAGTTAATATTCCCCAGTAATGACTTGGGAGGGCCATAGGAAAATCCCAGAGATGTTCAGAAAAATGTGTGGCACCAGCTTTAACTCCTTCAGGGGAGGGCAAAACAAGAAATGCTATTACTCATTCACCATTGTCACCAGCGAATGCGCCTCCACCTATTGGCAGCAATGCCCTTCATTGCACCAATCAATTCAGTCCCCTAATTGATATATCACACGACGATCCTGACCTAAGTGTGTTGATTGGTGGGATAGCAGACACAGGAGCAACAGACACAAGCCCAGACCTGCCTAATGCTCAGTACATCTCATGCATAAAAAATCTAAAGGATGAGATATCTGAGCTCAAATCTATGGTTAATTCATTAAATACAGTGGTCAAACAGCTAACATCTATAGACATTACTGACCTCCAGCAGGGATCACAACGGTAGCACCACGCTTAATCCTCCAGGTCCCTCAACATTCTCGACCAAATTGCCCTCGAACACATTCATTTTAAGTATCCCAGTCTCCTCCTGTGTGACAGGGCCGGGTTCACCAACCATTTAGCAGGCATTTCTTCTACTCTAGATGAGAATGACTGACTCAGTGCACCACCCGACATCCCTGCTGATTTACTATCCCTTCCATGCGACAGAACTACTCCTGGTTTGCCTGCTTTTCCTACTGCTGACTCTAAAAAACATCCTCCCCCGTCCTGGACAGATCCAATCTACTGATTCAGGACCACTTGGTCAGTTGTGAAAGTGGCAAATTTACTGTCTAAGGTGGTAATAGCAGACTGGTGTGATTTTGTTAATAGCTTTACTGTAGTCTGTGTACAAGAAACATCGGGAGTAAACCCAATCCACCTAAATGGTTATAGAACCTATCATACCACGGTGGAACCATCTAACTCTGGGAGAGAAAAGGGGGGGGGGTCTGTACCTATGTTCCAAACACCCTGAGAGCAGCTAGTATAACTATGCTGGCTCCGCAAACCTGTCATTATATCGTTGTTGTTGAAACATCAGCAGCATGGGTGCTGGCCTTAATTAACTTCTATAACATCCGAAAGTTGAGTTAAAAACCTCCTTGACTCTACTAAAAAGGGATATTGAAGCTCTCAGGAATAGAAAATTCCAGGATTTGGTATTTCTATGAGGGGAGATTTCAATACCAAAGTTTGTACTAGGGCTTCAGAAAAGGTCTGCGGTTTAAGTGAAAGGGGGAGCACTGGGCATTCACATTTTACACAATCCCCTTGTGGGGAACAATTGAATGATCTCATATTCAGTATTGACCTTGCATTCCGTAATTAGATTTGCTGCCCTCCAATCCCATTTGCAGCTACGTTCGGTGACCAAGGGAAAACCTCAGTGACATATTACATATTGGTCACAAACAGACACGCCACAAGGGTTGGAAATTTTGCCACCCACACAATTGCATGCAGCGACCACTACCCCCTCAGCATAGACCTGGATATAGCATCAAGGTTGTTTTTTATCCCAAGCGCCACTCCCAAACTACTGTACGGCGGGAGCTATGGACATTAACAGGCTCAACGGGTATACCTGTGGTTGTACGCAGGGTTTTGAAAGTTGTCTAGACTTGAGTTCTGACCCCGAGGATATCCTTGAGAGTTTCCAAAAGATTGCTGGATGTTAAGGAGGGACTAGTAATTACAGATAGGGACAACAGCAACAACAGGATGAGAGGATGGTGATGAACATTGTACCAGGGCCATAGAACGCTGAAATTAGCACTACAAAAAGGACCACGCTACATAAATGAAGTCAGGGCTGCTAGGAAAAACTATAAGCATGTTTTAATGCAGCAAAAAACAGTATTAAAAGAAGATCTATGGGACAAACTGCATGAAGCTAGCACTAGTAAAGACACTGCAGCTTTTTGGCAGGTAAATAATTCACCCTATCTCCAGCCTGATACCCGACCACACCTTGAAATGGCTATTAGTGAGGGAGACTTGGATTAGTCACTTTTCTAATATTTATTCCAATTCTATTAACAGGTTAAGGCTGACAGAGATGTTGCGACTAATAGCGATTCTTTTGCCCCCATTACTTTCACTATTAAGCTGGCATTTACCCTGGATGAGGTCATTGCTGACCTAAACACAAGCAAAGCCAGCAAGGCTCTGGATACCGTAGATCTGTTTAAAGCCAACACGAACCTCTGGAGGCCACTGCTTACTCAAGCCCTGAATGCATGTTGTCAAGTTGGCCTACTGAAATCTAGGAGGGAATCAATCATTGTCCCAATCTTCAAAAAGGGAGATAGACATAGCCCCGCTTGTTACCATCCTATCTCTCTTCTAGATTCAATGCCCAAAGTGGCAGGTCGCGTTATCTTGAACAGACTATAGGAATGGGTCCAGGACAAGAATGTCTTATTGGACTTACATTACGGGTTCTGGGAGGGAATAGGAACCGTAGAACAGAGTCTGAACTTAAGCATGCTGATTGAGAAATACACCACTGTCTAACAAGGGAGACTGTACCTGGTCTTTGTTGATTTAACTGCTGCTGTTAACTGCATAATTCATAGCAAATTGTGGGCAATCATGGGGAACATGGGGGTGGACCTACCAGTTATAAAATTTCTCAGGGAAATATATCATGGATGCAGCGCCAGAGTGCGATATGGACTAGCCTTTTGGCATAGAGAGGGGTGTAAGGCAGGGTTGTTTACTGTCACCCTTTCTCTTTTCCTTATACATTAATAGTCTGGGTAATGTATTATCTGCTAATTGTAACAGCCTGCCCCAAATAGGGTCCCTGCCCGTTCCCACCCTTTCATATGCTGATGATACTGTCCTAATGGCGCAAACCCCCCTTGCACTGCAACAGTTACTAACATGCTTTGTGTCCTATATGAAAGAACTGTGGCTATTAGTCAATAAAAGCAAGACATATGCTATCAGGTGCGGGAAAGTGTTACCTAAAACCCCCAGCCTCATGATAAGATACTAGAATTGATTACGTTATGTCCTTTTCCTACCTGGGGATCATGTTTGACGTAAAAGGGACATGGCAGATAGCAATTAGAACCAGAGGGCTTCACTTCAGAAAACTATTGCAGCCTTAACGCAGTTTCGCTCGAATGTTTCTTCAGAAACCCCCTAGGGAGATACTGACAGTGTATAAGGCCAAATGTATGGCAACAGCCATGTATGGGGCAGGCCTTTAGGGGCATGTAAACAATGACTCCCTACAGTTGATAGAGAATGCCTTCCTGAAGTATCTTCTTTCTCTTCCACAGAGTAGTTTATCACATGTATGCCACTCGGAATTCGGGGTCGTGCTAATTTCAAACCTAGTTAAAACTCAACCGATTTTTTTTTTTTGTTATGGCACAAGATATGGACTTCTGAGTACACCAAGCAAAACCAAGAGATTATATGGTACTTCCTTAGGCCCTCTAAAGTAGGAAGAGTAAAATGGTTGGGTTATGTAAAAAAAAGTTATGAGTGATCTAGGACACCCAGACTACTACTATAAACCCGAAACCCTACTAGCTGTCACAAGAATAAACCTGAAAAAAGACTGCTTGTCACATTTAGAAGAACTAAGTCTAACTGTTGAACTGCTTAAGCCAAGTGTTCTTAAAAACCAGTTGATCGTAACCTCACCTAGGATGCAACTTTATCTTAAGGAGATGAGCTACGAAAAGCACAGATTTATTTTAACCAGGTTTAGGCTAGATCTTTTCCATCACTTGTTGTTTTCCAACCACAACTGACTGGTCGAGGCCTATGGCCAAATGCCCGTGTGACATGGCTACCGAGCAAAGTTCTTTCCATACAATTCTATTTTGTTAATTGTATAACTCGCCAAGAAAGATACTTCTGCTGCCATTACTGACATCCATGGACTTGATACAATGTCCACCAGCTTATGTGTTCTTACAGTCTTTGCCAACCATTTACATTCGTAACATCATGTCCAAATTCTTATGGGCTATTCTCAGACACAGAAAAATAATACATTTCGCTAGTGACTGAGAAGTAAATTCCATAACTATAGCCATATGCAACCTGCTGGGTGATCTCAGTCTTTTTATTACTGTTTTATTTCTTGTGTTTTTATGATAATATTCTGAACAGATTATATATATATATATATATATATATATATATATATATATATATATATATATATATATATATGTTATCTTTCTTTTTAATATTTTTAGCACAGTGTTTAACTTCAAAACCCTGTATTTTACAGTTTTTTGGTCCCAACCCCATGTATTCTACCTGAGTCTTAATGCTTTTTCTTTAATGTTTGGTTTGTGGTTTATGTTTTGCTTTTTTTTTTTTCGTATGCTTTTATGACAATTTCTGTTGAATAAAGCTTATTTGATTTGACTTTGGGTAGTCCACCACAGCCTCTTTGCTGATGGAGTACTTACCTGGAGCGCACAACAATTTTGCAGATCTGCCCAGCAGAATGCAGCAACAAGTCCAAGAATGGGAACTCCACCCACAAGTCTTAATCCCATCGGTGGGTGTTCCCTGACGTAGACCTCTTTGCCACTGCTGAAAATGCAAAATGCCCAAACATAGCCTATAGGTTACTGCACTGACAGTCAATGCACTATGGATGCTCTGGTTATGGACATTTGTCTGCGCTTTTCTGCCTCTTCCACTTCTTTAGTTTGTGGTTTGAAAGCTTTGACATACATCCTTTATTGTCATCCTGGTAGCACCCAGCTGGGTCAGACAGCCCTGGTTCACCACCCTTCTCGTACTCTGCTTAATACCTTGGGGGAAGCTGCCAAACAGATTGGCCAACCTCATGCAGAGCAATGGCATGCTGAGACACCCGGATCCCATGCAGCTAAATCTTGCAGTTTGTTCCTGAGGTCTTAGAATTTGGTTACCTCAACATGCCTCCAGAGTGTTTGACATTCCTGAAGTGACAAAAAGCGCCTAATGTGTGACTCATCCCTTTCCATTTTAAGTAGTCCCCAGTTGCTATCTTTAGACATTGGAGGTCGCCATCTTCAGGAAATGAAGGTCGCTGTCTTAATTTATGCAGCCTCATTGTCGTGTCAGTCGTTTGACGCAGATGTTGTCAGACTTTATCTTTGAAAGAACTATTGAGGTGTCAGGTTGTTTGATTATTTACATAGAAATAACACCTGATGCAACATCAATCTGATAAAGACAACTAGCTGCAGAGTCCTTATCTTAGAATTCTCACCCAGGCGTCAGACTGTATCCTGAAATTTTTCCTCAGCAGTACCTCTGCACGTGGATAGAGGGCAGCAAGCAGCTCCGCAGCGATGTAGTCCCTGGACATGACGTCAGCAGAGTCCATATATTCCCTCCTCTGAGGAGGTGCCGTCAGTTTCTTCTTTTCCGCGCAGCAGCACGGATCCGGTGTACCGAAGTACCTTGGGCCCTTTTGGCCTTTTCTACCCGATGTCTGGTATTTTGTTTTATTTCACATATTGGTAAACACTAATTGTGTAGATGCCTTCTGGGTTTAAGCCCTGTGGATCCTGTTCCCGGCAGATGTCGGCCATGGATCCTCATTCCACCTGTTTGTGGTGTCTGGGTTCTCATCATGGCACTGCCGACTGCGACGATTGGCATTGTCTGAAGCCAAAGTCTTTTAGGGAGCGTCGCATGAAGCTCCTTGCGGCGTGAGTGGATAGGTCCTCTTCGTGCCGGCGTCACAATCTTTGTGGTCTCAGGAGCGCTCCAGAAGTCCTTCTCGAATGATTTTGTCGACCTCTGTTGCTCCCTTGACGTCTCTAAGTAGGTCTTCCCAGGCGCCTGCACGCTCTTCGATGTCTGTGTTCTCCTCCAATGGAGTCCGTGCACGAGTCGACCCCATCCCTTCCGCCGTTTCCAGGCGCCGGGGTGACTATGAACCAAATGCAACAATATTATGCATCCCTCCATTCTATCTTTGGTCCTTTCTCTGCCTCTGGAGCACCTTCGGCCCTATGGAGGTGGTGAGTGTTTTGGCAGGGTCTTCGCCGGCGGTTTCGACCTTGATGCCTGCTTGCACTCTTGAATCCGTAATCGGAACGGCATCTGCGCACGGCCTCGTTCGACCTCAGTCTCCTTCGCCTGATCCTCTTGTCCCGACGCCCATCACGGTGCCGCTGGAACCGTCGACTTCACTTGACACGCCTGTTTTGATTTCTCCGGAGTTGGATGAGGCCACTTCGAGGAAGCTTCCCTCACTTGACATCGGTCGACACAGACGCCAGGAGCAGCTCCAGGGACTTTACATGAGGATTCTGTGCTGGTTACCCTTTCTGACTCCCTTGCACTTCCTCCTACTCCCCTTCTGGGGCCCATTCCAGGTTCATCCTCGGATTGGGTGCTTGATTTGGGACATGCCAGTGGTCTAGACTCCTCCCCAGTGTCTAGCATGCTTTCGTCCCCTGGCTTGGTGACTAAAGCCAGCACTGCATTCGCTGATGTTTTGAGGCTAGTGTCTGATGTTTTAGACTTGGATCTACCTGTGATGCAATTGCCTATTGATCCGTTGTTGTCTTTTAACCTGGATCACTCTGACACTGAACCCGTTCTGCCTTTTTGCGAGGCTCTCTACGGCTTCCTTTTAAGTGTCTGGACTGAGCCTGTCTCTGGCCATTCGGTGGATCGTTCTGTTATCACAGGCATCGGCCGGCACAGGCATACCCCTTGTGTCTTTGCCACCACCCTAACCCTTTGGGGTTTGTTACTGAAACTGCTTTGGGCTTTACTGCTTTGGAACGGGTTCCACCTTCTCCGCCGCACAGGGGCTCTTGGAAGCTGGATGCTGAAGGCAGGCGCATTTTTGCCTCTTCTAGTGCCGCTCTTCATTCTATCAACACTTCCTGTGTGTTGGACCTCTTTACCCATGCTCTTTGGGACTCTGAAACGTTTGCTTCCATCGTTTTCTGATGATGTTCGCCATGCTCTGAAGTCTTTGAGCAGAGATGGTCAACAGGGTTATCGACTTGCAGTTTGCTCCGGTATGCATTCTACTGATTCCACTGGACGGATCATGCTTCTGCTTCTGTTGCCATACATCGCGGGGCTTGGTTAGTGGCTTCCAACTTCCTATATCTGGTGCGAGATGCTCTCCTTGATATGCCATTTGATGGCAAGTCGCTTTTTGGGGTGTATGCTGATTCTGCCTTTCGTCGTTTCCATGATTCCCATGGTGGGGAGTAGTGTCCTTCCTCCTCTAGCACACGTCCTCGTCTGTTGCAACTTTGTGGACTGTCATGTTCCTCTCAGTTGTGAGCATTCTCACCCCTTCTCTATCGTGCTGGCATTTATGTTAGTTGGGTTTTTTCGGACTCATATTTTGGTTCCACTTTTGTCATCCCTGTTGGTTCTTTTTGTGCTTCCTTCTATTCTGTTCCAGAGCATATCTTGTGCCTCGGCTGGTGCAGCCTCCTTTGTACAGGGGAGTTCCTTCCGCACCCGTAACAGTATAGTCCTCTATCATTTCTTGTTGAGTTTCAACTCTCACTTTTGTTTTACTTGTGCCTGGCTTCGCCATGATTGGTGTCTCTCCTTTTGAGATGAGCAGAGGGACTTCTTCTCGTTTGGCCTACTTCCTGGCGGAAAGTCTGCCTATGCGTGGTCTTTTTCTGCCACGGTTCGTGGGCTTTTTTCTGTTGGGCATTTGGCAGTTCCTCTCTGTTGCTAAGAGATTGGGTTGGATGTTCGCTCTCTGAGCTTTTAGTAGTGGATACTGTTTTACGCATTTCTCTTGTTTTATTCCCCATGTGGACATATATTGTTGTACTCCTTCGGGAGCCAATTCTTGCCTACTTTTGGTAGGGTCTTTACCTCTGGATCCCTTCCTAGGAAGGTTTCTTTTCCATTTTCGGGCTCATATTGTGCTTGTTGCAGGTTCCACTCTGTCTTTTGGGATCAAGGAGCTATGACTCAGTGGCAAGATCTTCTGCCTCTGGTGGTACAGGCTCCCCAGGGGTTCACTTCCCGCCTCTGCTGTCAGGGGCTGCAGAAATTTGGTGTTCACTGTTGCTAATGTTTCTTCAAGGACCATTCCGCCCTAGCTCAAGATTTTGCTTTCTGCCTTTCGAGGCACCGGCTCCTCGTCTCAACCAGGTGCTGTAGCTCAGGGGTCAAGTCTTGTGCCTTTGGTATCATAGACACCTATAGCTCAAGAGTTCATATGCGTCCTATGGCATCCAGGTGCCTTTAGGTTGCCTTGAAGAGGGGAAAAAATATCTACCACTTTGATTTTATACTGTACTACTGTGCTGATACTGTACTCTTCACTATGGGATTTGTTCCTCTATCCACATCATGAGCTGGGTCCTCCCTGTAATATTGTTCACGGGTTCTTGCTTTCTTTTCCACAGGAAGTTGTGGGTTCTTTGCTCATCCTCCCTCTTCTTGAGGCAGTGCGGTTCCTCTTTTTTTGCCTTCACGGAGGTATCCTTTATTCATGGATTCATTCCTGGCAACTTTTTATTTCACCCCCTCCCCATGGGTGGGGACCGGTTCTACTTCCACTACTGGCTTCTGCAAGGTTGACGACTTGCTTGGTGCCCGTGCCCTTCTAGTCCCTCGCCTACATTGTTCATAATAATGGCCTCGGAGGTGTAATACCTTTTGGGTCCTGTTGTCTGTATCACTTTCATTGTTTTGTATTCCGCTTACCACAGATGTTGGTCCCCTTCTGACCATGCTTCTAGGATTTCATCCCTAGTGATTTTTGACTATTTGGTCATTATTACTTCCCATTACTCCTATTGATCTCTCCAAGACCCTCTGCCGTCGAGATAGTTCTATAGTTTTTTTTTACTGCTGGTGTTCTTGACACCTTACATGTTTCCTATCTTTCTTCCTTGGCATGAGCCATGGTTGTCTTTCAATATCGTTTTCCGTCCTTCGGGACCTGTTCACAGACCCTCACTCTTTTTGGTCCTTGGTCCCTTCACGGGTCTCAGATGCTATATCTTCCTCCCTTCATATTCCTTATGGAGTGCCATAAATTGGTGACTTTGTGATTTGAAGGAGCTCTAGCTTGGTGGCTGGGTCTACTGTTTTGGTGTAGCAGCCTCCCCTCTGCAGGGGTTTGCATCTCTCCAACGCTCTTACATTTTAGTAGGCTCCTTCCGTTGTAATCTGTGATTCCTATTGCACAGTTCTTTGACTTGGTATTCCTGCCTCCAGTTTCCGTCTCAGCTGTTTTTCTGGCATCCATTTTTGCTCTGATTTCATTCTGGAACGTCTGCTCCTTTTACCTTGTTGTCCCGGTTCAGTGCTCTCTCTCTCTTTCCTCTTCTGTCATTACCCTGCGTGGTGTATGTCTATACACTTGCACAAGGTATTACTGGTCTTTCCCAATTTATTATCCTTTGTGGGCCTGGTGCTGTTTCTCTTCTCCGCCTGAGCCCACCATCCAGTCTTCATTTGCTTCGCTGACTGAAGTACTATCGCCTTCTGCCTGTGAGATTTGTGTATGTCACAGTTATGCTAGTCTTTGTACTTTGTCTCTTTTTCATATTTTCTTTCATGTGTGTGTGTCTATTATGGTGCCCCTTCGAGGGTTCTATTTCCTCACCCTGCTTGTTTGTTCACAGTGTGCCTCCCCTAGTGGGATGGGTGCTGCCTAGCTTCTGGTGGAGGTTTTTCCTTACCAGCCATGACTTATATTTTCCCTGGAGGAATTGCAGTTCACTTGCCTTGTATAAGTCACTTATGTTTTTCTCTTGCCCAATCTGTCTCTAGCCTGGTTCTTCCTCTGTGTTACGGGGTTGTTCTTGCAAGACTGTTGTGGTCCGTTCACGCCCCTCAGCCATGGGTTGGGATTGCTTGGGTATCATAATCTAAGATAAGGAATCTGCGACTAGTTCTCTCTATCAGATGGACAAGTTACTTACCTTCAGTAACACCTTATCTGGTAGAGACACAGATTAGCCATACATTCTGGATCGACCCACCCATCCTTACCGCGTGCAAACTGTGTACTCTTCAGTCTCCCTTACAGTGGTTTTGGGTGTTTTGTTTTTCTGTTATGTCTCAAGACATCTCATTTTCTTCTGGTTGGCATATACATTATTGCACTGCTTTTCTATTCCATTGCCATTTTCTCTGTGGCTCCACGTTGTTCTGCGGCTTCGAATCACAGAAGATACAGACGTCAGCGCGTCGGAGGAGGGAATATTTGGAATCCACTGACATGTTCAGGGTCGACGACGATGCTGCGTAGTCACTCAACTCCCTCTACCAATGCACAGAGGTACTGCTGAGGAAACGTTTCCAGATCCAGTCTGACGCCTGGGGGAGAATTCTGATATAAGGTTATTAGTGGACAGTCTGTGTCTGTATCAGAGAGGGGGTTACCGAAAGTAAGTAACTTGTCTGTCAGGGTCAGGTGTCTACTTATCACCATGTAAAGGTCAAATAAGAACTTGTAGAGACATTTAGCCAAAATAGTCTAGTCTTAATTGATGTCCTCCCACCTTAAATGTTCAAAGGAAACGTCTGGGATGCACACCTTGATGCGCATAATCATTCCTAAGCTTATTTCAGAAATTACAGTCACTGGTAAGACTAAGTATATAAGGTCTGCTATTTGAGCACTTGTCAAGAGCGGTCCCTCGCCTAATTATCGTGCAGGATTCTGCTACAAGAAGGTCTCACCTACTGACAGTGCACTTTGAAAATTTTACATCTCGCCAGGTGCTGATACAGCTGAGTTCCAAAGGAAGGCCGCTCCCCCAGCACCTGTTTGACCGTCACAAGGAGCACTGCCTTCACAGTGTTGGGGGAAAAATTCTGCAAACCTCCCTGGAGTGATGAAAGAAAACCACTAGACACAGCAGTCGCTCAGAATCAGATGAAATGTATTTGTAGGTACTAAGGTTTGCTTGCCAGCAAGGAAGAAGAGCAAGCACAAAAAACATGTGTGTTGTACAGACAGGCTTCTATTTCCCTCAGTGACTGATTTTTGGGCCTTATATACAGTACAGAAATACAACATAAGCACAACCAAAAGGTCACAGTGCCAAACATGGGCAACCACACAAATGCAACATAGGCACAGTGCCAAATATACAGAAATGCAGTGTAGATATAAATGAACAACCTGATGAGCAAAACTAATGTGGAAGTCAGGAAAAGCAAAGTGGGCTCTGAACAGCTGTTGTAGCTTGTCGAGGCAAGGTCAGATTGGAAGACTTGGCTCAGGGCTAAAATAGATCTTTGGGGGGGGGGTAGGGAGCACTGTGGAGGACCTGGCTACTAGCTCATGTAGAGAGATGTGGTCCGCTGAGTGAGTTGAGAAAGTGTGTGTGAGAATTGCAACTAATTGTGTTACCTATGTAGTACATATACAACAATCCTCTTTGTAATATTTATTTATATCATACGCTAGTGTAAAAAAAATAAATATATATATATATATATATATATGTTAAATGAAATTCTTAGTTTTTGTCAGAGTCACCAGATCCTCGGGGTCTGTGCACGTTCCCAACACTTCCACCACAAGACAGCTCCAATACTCTGATTAAATTTATCACAGAGTCTAAGAGAGTCCAAGTGGGGGAAAAGGGGATTAGGACGGGAACAGCTGGGAAGGAGACCTGTAGGAAGCAAAAGGTTAAAACACAAAATCAAAATTACATCTCATGAATTCAGTACCATGCTACAACTCTAAGCTTCATCTTTTCCAAAAAACATGAACAACCCTAGAATAGTCCTAAAACTGACTAGGCTTTAGATGACCGAATACCTGAGGAGGAAACAGGGAAAAGTTAAATAGGACTTTCAGATTCGAGTACTTTCTTTAGCATGAGAATCAGGAAACACTGAGCAATTTCTAAACAACCATA
This sequence comes from Pleurodeles waltl, assembly GCF_031143425.1. Taxonomy (NCBI): domain Eukaryota; kingdom Metazoa; phylum Chordata; class Amphibia; order Caudata; family Salamandridae; genus Pleurodeles; species Pleurodeles waltl. Next base: position 109,873,530 of record NC_090443.1, read on the forward strand.
TGAATCTCCTTTTAAGAATACATATCAGGAACACACAGTATTATATCTAGAATTCTGGTATTGTTGTGTTCATCTCAGAAAAAACATTGGGAAGTGAATTGCGCACATTGCAGATTTTTATATGAGTATTAAACACCATAAAGGATTGTGCACCATGAAATCACACAACGTAGATTCAAGGAATAAATCACGCAACGTGTCAACTTGAAATGCTACCAAGAAAATGTCTTAGAATAGTAGCGCACAGTAATTTACATTATTTATACACAAGGAAAGAATTGCGCGTCTTGCTGATTCAAATGCCACCATACAAATATCAAGAAATGGTAGCGCACAATGAACAACATGAAAAGCACTCAGGGAAAGAATTGCGCGTCTTGTCGATTCAAATGCCACCATGCAAATGCCAAAAAATGGTAGCGCACAATGAATAACATGAAAAAACACTCAAGGAAAGAATCGCGCGTGTTGACGATTCAAATGCCAGAAAATGGTAGCGCATAATTAACAGCATGAATTACACACGAGAAGTGAATCGCGCGTTTCGCAGATTCGAATGCCACCATGTAAATGTCAAGAAAAGGTAGCGCGCAATGAACAACAAAGTTAAATGCTCATGAAACGAGTTGCACGTCTTGCCAACTCGTAAAACATCATGTAAATGTCAAGAAATATAGGGCGCAATGAACAACCATGTAATAACGAAGTCAAATCTTTATGGAATAAATTGCGCGTCCTCCCTATTTACAAACCACCATACAAATGTCAAAAAATGGCAGCGCACAAGTAATCTGTTATTCATTTAAGAATTAAAATCAAGAATACGAAAATTCTCAATTACGGTGTTGGGAAATGTCCAAACACCGTCTTACCGCCTGGAAACAGTGATCACCAATGAGAGATGAGTGCAGAAGACTGGAAAATCCAAATAGGCCGCCGGGACAGGAGCTCAGGAAGAAGCTGCTGCTCTGCACCGGGACCTCTGAATAGTGAGCACTGGGATTTGGGCTGACTCTCTTTTATAGAGTCTTGGCCCCGCCTAGAGCCACGCCCAGGCATGTTGCAGGGAAAGTCTCTGAAAGGCCCTGGAAAGGGACCACACCCTGCCACACCCTAACTCACTCTGAATGTCTGCAGCAATACATTGCAAATGTACATTATTTATAAGCACCTTAAATATGAATCTTTTGGATGGAATTCTGCAATGCAAAAGGTTAAACATTAACATATCATCACAATGCATAAATTACATTATCTTGCGAGTGTTGGGTTTTTGCATTCTAGATGCCCGTAGAGCGCGCACTGTCCTGGTGTTGACAGTACTCCCCTCTCCCAGGCGTGCTCTAGGGCCTGGTTTATCTGGATTGAGACGATGAAAGCGTCTCACAAGTCCTGGAGCATGAACATCAGATGCGGAAACCCATGAATTACTTTCTGGGCCAAAACCTTTCCATGAGATTAAGTACCATAGGTTACGCCCTCTCAGTTTAGAGTCCAACACTTTCTTGACTTCATATTCTTCTTCCCCCTGTACTAGAACAGGAGCTGGTTGAGGGTGGACCTTTTGGACTGCCCTTTTTAAGAAGGAAGTATGGAACACTGGATGAATCCGTAATGATTTTGGCAATTGTAGTTTATAGGTCACAGGATTGATTTGCTGAAGAACAGTGTAAGGACCTATAAATTTGGGGTTGAATATGTGCTTCTTCTTGAAGTCTATATGTTTTGTGGAAAGCCACACTTTGTCACCAGGTTGATACTGCGGTCTCTCACAATGTTTCTTGTCATAATGCTTTTTTTTTTTTTTTTTCCTTCTAAATGTTGTTGAATCGATTTCTGAGATTGATGCAAATGTTGAATGATTTCTGACACAGCTGGAGTGAGAGAACTTTCTTGAGGAATTGTGATGGGCAAGGTGTCAGGATGATAGCCAAACAAACCAAAGAAGGGTGTAACGCCAGTAGAAGTGTGGAAGGAGTTGTTGTAGGCTAACTCAGCTAACCAGAGCATTGATGTCCATGAATTTAGTGCTTTTTCAGCGTAAGCACGAAGGTATTGCTTCAAAGTCTGATTAAGTCTCTCCGTTTGACCATCTGTTTGAGGATGGTGGCTAGTAGATAGGGTAGATGTCACTTGGAGTGTTTTACACCATGTCTTCCAGAAGTTGGAGGCAAATTGCGATCCCCGATCGGAGAGGATCACTTTGTCAGTCCATGATAACGAACCACTCTATTCAGTAAGATAGTTGCCAGTTCACTAGAGGTGGGTAATTTCTTACAGGCAATGAAATGTCCATATTTCGTGAGACTATCTACTACCACCAGAATTACTGAATGCTGTTGAACCACTGGCAGACCTGTAATAAAGTCTAAAGAGATGTGTTCCCACGGACGACTTGGGGTTGGGAGTGGGTGTAACAACCCTTTCGGTTTTGAATGACTTGTTTTAGTGCGAGCACAGACTTCGCAGTTGTTTACCATTGTTTTTACATCCTTTGTTAAGGTAGGCCACCAAAAATAGCGTTGGATTAATTTAAGAGTTTTAGGAGTACCAGGGTGACCTTTCTGTAGGTATAACATGCAACCAATGAAACACTATCTTGCGAAGTTTGGTAGTGGGCACGAACAAACGAGCATCGTGAAAGGGTAATCCTTGCTTGATTGATCTTTTCGGATCTGCTTGGGCCCACGCCTGCCATTTTTCAACAGTGAATGAATTGCGGATGTCTTCAAAGAAATCTTCTGTTTTTATGATACATAGGACCTTGTCAGGAGCAATGATAGCTCTGGAGGTTTGAACTGCAGGCAATGTGGTAGACTCCTGGCGGGACAAGGCGTCAGCTTTGCGATTATCTTTACCAGGCCGGAAGGTTACCACAAAATCAAACTCGGCAAAAAACAGCATCCAGCATAATTGCCGAGGAGTCAAAAGTCTGGCAGAACTCATGAATTGAAGATTGTGATGATCAGTATATACTGTGACAGTATATTTAGCTCCCAACAAATGATGTCTCCACTCTTTAAAGGCGTCACGAATCGCCAGAAGATCTTTTTCAGCAATGACATAGTTCTGTTCGGATTCGTTCAACTTCCGAGACATGTAAGCTACAGGATGAAGCTGACCAGTGTCTTTGTTTCGTTGTGACAAGACTGCTCCTATCGCCACATCTGAAGCATCAGCTTCCACTATGAAAGGTCGATCCGCATCTGGATGAGTCAAGACTGGGGCAGTGGAGAAAGCTTTTTTTCAACGTTGAAAAGGCTTGGTCTGCTTCTGGGGACCATACAAATTTTTCTTTCTTTCTTAATAACTTAGTAATTGGAGCCACTGTCTAGGAGAAATGATTGATGAACCTCCGGTAAAAATTTGCAAAGCCCAGGAAACATTGTACATCAGGAACAGTCTTTGGGATGGGCCATTCAGATACAGCTTTTACTTTCCTTTCTGCCATCACCATACCTTGAGGGGTAAGGATAACCCCTAAAAACTCAACTGTGGTAACATGAAACTCACACTTGGTTAGCTTGCAATATAAATGGTGTTTACGAAGGGCTGCCAAAATTTTCTTGACATGTTGAACATGTTCATTCTCATTGTCTGAGTAGATCAAAATGTCATCAATGTAAACTATGGCAAAGATATCGAGGTACTCTCTAAGAACGTCATTTAAGAAAAATTGAAATGCTGCTGGAGCATTGCACAGACCAAAAGGCATGACGGTGTATTCAAAAAGGCCATATCTTGTTTTGAATGCAGTTTTCCATTTGTCACCCTCTCTCATTCTGACCAAATGGTAAGCACCTCGAAGATCAAGCTTCGTGTAGATTTTTGCTTTCTTTACTTGTTCCAGTAAGACCGGAATTAGAGGCAAAGGATATTTGTTCTTGATGGTGATTTTATTCAAGCCCCTATAGTCGATACAAGTTCGAAGCTCTCCGTTCGCTTTTGGAACAAAAAACAAAGGAGAAGCTGTGGGAGACTTAGAGGGGCGGATGAAACCATTCTCTAAGAATTGATCCAAGTATTTTCGTAAATGTTGATTTTCATGTTCTGACAGGAAGTATCCCCCCTGGGACTAGATCAATTTGACAGTCATAAGATCTATGAGGAGGTAAGTTCTCTGCTTCCTTCTCATCAAATACATCTTCATAAGACGAATACTGTTTGGGCAACTGAACTTCTTTCTCTGCAGCGGTAGCTATGTAAGAATGGCGAATTTCCGATTCTTGAGTCCTTTGGAGACAATGTTCTTTACATAGCACTGATGAGAACACGATCTTTCGTTCTGCCCAATTAATCTCTGGATTGTGATGAGTTAACCATGGCAAGCCAAGGGTGATCCCATACTGGGGAGCATGGATCACGTCAAGGATGAGTTCCTCTTTATGTTTCTTTCTTTGATTTTTACCTTCACAAATTATTGTCAAGGGGACAGTCTGAAGAGTTATCGGACCTCCAGTCTCGAGTTTTCCATCAACTGCCTGGATGGTTTCTGGGGTCTTCTTTTCAATACATGGAATCCCCCATGCACGAACCAATTGGGCGTCAACAAAGTTTCCGGTAGCCCCAGAGTTGACTAGAGCCTTCTTGAAATAGGTCTTTTTCTTGACCTGAACTCTTATTCCTAATTTTAGATGTTTGGATTGTGAAGGATCCACGGTGACACCCAAGAGCAACCCTTCTCTGCAACTTGGGTGCTTTAGATTTTCCGACTCGACTGATGCATTGGTTGCAACTTTCTGAACTGGGTCTCGCTTGCTCTTTGTTTTGATTGGACAATCTTTGGCGAAATGGCCTTTCCCCCCACAATAGAGACATTGCCCATTTTTTCTGCGTAAGTCCTTTTCATCTTTGGTCAAAGGTCTCCTGATGGTTCCAATTTCCATCGGTTCCGGCGTTCTTTCTCTCGGAGTTCTTGAGTCTTTGTTATCATGAGCATGCCAAGAATGTTTTTCAGTCTTTTTACGCGTTCCTTTTCGTTCATTTAAACGATGATCAAGCCTCAAGACAAGGTTTATTAAATCTTGACAGTTTGCAGGTTGTGGGTCGATTTGCGCTAAGATGTCTTTTAGCTCCTCTTTGAGTCCCCTGTAAAACAAGGCCGCTTGTTTTTCTTCAGGCCAGGATGTCTCAGCAACCAGCCGATTAAAGTTGGCTAAATATGACACCAAGTCCTGATTCCCTTGGCGTAAGTCTAATAATTCACGATCTGCTGACTGTGTTACAGTTCTACGATCGAAAACTCTCTCAAATTCACGAACAAAATTTTTCCAGTTGTACAACAGGGGATTATTTTTACGCACAAGAGGAATAGTCCAGACAGATATGACAACAAGAAAGCTACTTTAGACTGGGAATCGGGGAAAGTATGTGGTCTGCAGGTGAAGTGAAGTTCCACTTGAACCAGAAAAGATTGCGCTTTCAAGGGATCACCTGAGAAGCGTTCTGGGGGAGCTAAAGGAATGGCTGAAGGAACATTGAGGGAAATGTTAGTCGGATTACCTCCAGAAGTCTGAGAAAAAGTACCTGGCCAAGACACACCTGTGGGACTTTGTTCTTTCTTCTCAACCTTATTCTGTAACTGACTCACCCTCTCAGCTACACTATTTGTCAAATCCTTTGATGATACCTCTTCTGACTGGAGCTGGGTGATAGCCTTGACTAGCTCGTCCAGTGTGGCCATGCTGAGAACATACACAAACCAGGAGGATAATAATTAGTGGGCTCACTATTCTGTCAGAGTCACCAGATCCTCGGGGTCTGTGCACGTTCCCAACACTTCCACCACAAGACCGCTCCAATACTCTGATTAGATTTATCACAGAGTCTAAGAGAACAACCATGTAATAACGAAGTCAAATCTTTATGGAATAAATTGCGCGTCCTCCCTATTTGCAAACCACCATACAAATGTCAAAAAATGGCAGCGCACAAGTAATCTGTTATTCATTTAAGAATTAAAATCAAGAATACGAAAATTCTCAATTACGGTGTTGGGAAATGTCCAAACACCGTCTTACCGCCTGGAAACAGTGATCACCAATGAGAGATGAGTGCAGAAGACTGGAAAATCCAAATAGGCCGCCGGGACAGGAGCTCAGGAAGAAGCTGCTGCTCTGCACCGGGACCTCTGAATAGTGAGCACTGGGATTTGGGCTGACTCTCTTTTATAGAGTCTTGGCCCCGCCTAGAGCCACGCCCAGGCATGTTGCAGGGAAAGTCTCTGAAAGGCCCTGGAAAGGGACCACACCCTGCCACACCCTAACTCACTCTGAATGTCTGCAGCAATACATTGCAAATGTACATTATTTAAACAATAACATATCATCACAATGCATGAATTACATTATCTTGCGAGTGTTGGGTTTTTGCATTCTAGATGCCCGTAGAGCGCGCACTGTCCTGGTGTTGACAGTTTTGCAGCATGAGTCCTTGTCTGGATTGCATTATTCTGCCTCTATTTTGCTGTCTAGTAATTGGGTCCGGAAATGTCTCTTTTTCCTTTTTCTTTTTTTTCCTTCTCCTCTCTGAACGCCGTCGACCACCATTTGGTGTCTGGTCCGTCCCCTACATATTATCAGACAGACCTTTGAAAGTTCTTGTGCGTCTTAGCCATCTTTGACATCACTTTTTTCGCTGTTGGGTCAGAAAACAAAAGGAGGAGCTCTGAAGTTTTTTGAGAGTCCAAAAAATCAAGAGGAATCCAGGTTTATTATCGAGAAGATGTCACCGAAGGAGGGAAGTGAACATCGACCGGAATAAGGAGAGAGCATCCCCCAACCGGGGATGCCGACAGAATCCGCATGTGGCATGTCAATGAAGCAAGATAGTGGTCATGGAAAACACCCCATTTAAATGCTGCCCAAACTGCCACCACAAATTTGCTCAAAATCTGCAACCTCTGCCTGCTGAAAGACCACAGAGACGAGGGCTGCGAGGCCTGCGCTGCTTTTGACCCCAAAACTTTCAGGGCACGTCGAAGGCAGAAAAAGGAACACTACGTAGCAGTGTAGAGCCAAAAACATCAGGAGTCGATAAGGAAACTAGGCCTATCCAGCAACGAAGAATAAGAGGCCAGAGACAGTCGACCCAAGGATGGGGCAGGGAACGGAGGCGGTGGAGGAAAGGGACATTGAACTTCTCTAAGGGGATGGTGAGAGAAAACACCAGCAAAAGAACCGAACGGAAGTAGAAAGAGAGCTCAAGAAGGTAGAGACCACCGAAATTCTTGGAGAAGATCTCTGACAAGAAATACCACAAGGCAGCCTCGACATCAAGGAAAGCGACGATCAAAGGCCAACCACAAATGAGAGACCGGATCTCAGACCAGGGATACTGAGAAGGCAGGGAGCCGAAGCGGGCAAAAACCTCCTTGGCGAAAGAAACCCAGAGACATTCACAAAACATTGTGTGGACATCCAGAGGCATAAAGAATCCCAGGTGAGACAAAAGGTACTATAGCACCTGTTTGTAAAGTCATCATTTCACCCCAACCGATCCAAATGAAGGGGAAACCGCTACACGATCTAATGCTCAGCATATGAATCCAGAAAAGGATTCATGCTGCAAAACAAAATGGTTACTTACCAGTTGGAGTAGTTTTGCAGCCTGAAAGGTTTTCTGGATTCACATTCAACCCACCCACCTCCCCAGAAATGAGAATAGGACAAACAGGTGGGGAAGAGGTCCTACATACTTAAAGCAAGTAAAAAAAGAGGGAGAAGAGAAAAAAAGAGGAGAAAAGGAGGATACAATGAAAAAAGAATCTGAAGATAGTTACTACACACGGGTACTTCTTGTACACTTTTTTGATGTCATGCGAAGGACGGACCAGACACCAAATGGTGGTACACACCCAAAAAGGAAAATAAAAGGGAAAGAAACAATTTCGGACCTAACCACTAGATGGCGGAATAATGCACAACATGTGAATCCAGAAAGCTCTTCAGGCTGAAAACTACTCCTACTGGTAAGTAACCATTTCGTTCTCCACCACATGTGACCCTTGGTATTGGGTCTGGACCTTTAACTCTCTCTAAATCCAGCAGTCTTCAAAACCTAAAATGTGTTCTGTTTTCTCATGAACAGCCACAAGTGGAGATGGTCAGGTCTTGGTCGTAATTACAGGTTGCATACACATAATTAAGAGACTAAAATAAGGTTTGCACTTTGCAATGCATATTGATACATTGTCTTTCTTGTCAATCAGTTCCAGGGCACTTTCTTTAAGTGTCAGTAATACAAAAGCACGCAGGTCGGTCATCTGCTTCTCGTCCTGGTCCGCAGTCACCTTATTCAGAGACAGTTTCACAGACCTGCCCTGCTGTGTCCTGTTCAGTCTGTTTTTCTGTGGGTGCAGACATCACCTTTCTTTGAGACTTAGTTGCATGCTTCACTCAACAGCATCAGTTGGTGTCACCATCCCTGTGACACTTGGTGATGGGCCTCCAGCATAGCTCCAGGAAATGGTCAGGTCTGTATTTCCCTTTAATATCGAAAAAGGGGTGCACTGTTCCACAAGAGAGAGGGAAACAAGAAAACTGATCAAATAAGAAATTGGCGAATCTATACTGAGTATTCTTAGGAGGGCCCTGAAGCACCCACTAGGGTGACAGGTATCATCATCGGGCTCACTCCTCGCCAGACTGGTGCTGCAATGCCTGGCGGGCCTCCCAGCATTCTGGGTGGCACTCAACCTTTGTAAATTCGCTAGCAACGAAGGTCTGGGAACAAAACTGAATAAGGAAAGGAGAGTGTAGAATACGACAGAAAATACTTAAAATTAGCTCTGAACCTGAGCCATTATTTTAATGTGATAGAAATTGGGTTCAGGCCAAGATTAAAAACAATAAATATAAGAGTGTTACTGGAGATAATGTACTGTCACACTCTATGCTTCAGGGAAGGTAGTTCGCCTAATCCTGCATGGTCAACATGTTTCGCGTCTGTGGTTGGTCACAATGTGATCCAGTGACGCTTCTTCAGGACCCACACAAAAAAACTATTGATTATTAAACTACTTCTCCTATGTGTCAATAATAAATCAAGTGCACATCAAGTCACTTACAGTGTAGAAGACAGAATATGTCTAAGTCAATTGGTCAGTACAGTCGCCCATCCCATGTTAGAGATTGGGCTCCCTAGGTCTGCGCTAGCATCAACCAAGGAGAACAAATTTGTTTTGTCCTCGGTTCATCGGGAAAACCTACCCCCTGCCGCGTGTCTGTGGGTCCTGAAGAAGCGTCACTGGATCACTTTGTGACCAACCACAGACGCGAAACATGTTGAACATGCAGGATTAGGCGAACTACCTTCCCTGAAGCATAGAGTGTGACGGTACATTATCTCCAGTAACACTCTTATATTTATTGTTTTTAATCTTGGCCTGAACCCAATTTCTATCACATTAAAATAATGGCTCAGGTTCAGAGCTAATTTTAAGTATTTTCTGTCGTATTCTACACTCTCCCTTCCTTATTCAGTTTTGTTCCCAGACCCTCGTTGCTAGCAAATTTACAAAGGTTGAGTGCCACCCAGAATGCTGGGAGGCCCGCCAGGCATTGCAGCACCAGTCTGGCGAGGAGTGAGCCCGATGATGATACCTGTCACCCTAGTGGGTGCTTGAGGGCCCTCCTAAGAATACTCAGTATAGATTCGCCAATTTCTTATTTGATCAGTTTTCTTGTTTCCCTCTCTCTTGTGGAACAGTGCACCCCTTTTTCGATATTACAGGTTCAATTTGGGAGACCGTGCACTGGACCAATAATCTCCCAGTCCCTACCTTGTATTTATAGACTGTATTTCCCTTTGTCACTTTGCTCCTCCAGTGACAGTTGCTCATCAGTTACTAGTGCTTCAGTCTCAGGCTTTGTGGGTGCAGCTCTACATATTGTCCCATGAATCCATTCAGAGTGTCCAGTCACCTTTGATGTTCTAGTCCACCTAGAACTAAGAGAAACATATTGTTCGATGGCATCTGTCGCTGTAGATACGCATGTTTTGCATAGCTCGCCATCTGGTGTTGGGCCGGAGTGTTACTAGTTGTTTTTCTTCGAAGAAGTCTTTCGAGTCACGGGACCGAGTGACTCCTCCTTTTGTCTCCATTGCGCATGGGCGTCGACTCCATCTTCGATTGTTTTTTTTCCGCCATCGGGTTCGGACGTGTTCCTGTCGCTCCGAGTTTCGGAACGGAAAGATAGCTAATTTCGGAAGATTTTCGTCGGTATTGTTGCGTTCGGGTTCGGCGTAGTTAGATTCAACACCGCGTCTAAGATCGAAGAGCTCCGGTGCCCTTCGGGGTAATTTTTTCGATCCCCGTCGGGGCCTGGTCGGCCCGACCGCGTGCAGAAGAATGCCGATGGAACGGACCCCGTTCCGTTTCTGTCCCAAATGCCACAATAAATACCCCTATACAGACCAACACTTGGTCTGCAACCTGTGCCTGTCACCTGAGCACAGTGAAGACACCTGCGAGGCCTGTCGTGCGTTCCGGTCCCGAAAAACACTCCGGGACCGTCGAGCCAGAAGACTTCAGATGGCGTCCGCGCCGACAGCCCACCGGGAGTTCGAGGAACAAGAAGAGGAGGGAACCTTTTCGATCCAAGAATCGGACTCCGAAGGATTCGACGATACACAAACCGTGAGTAAGACGTCGAAAACCACTCAGAAGAAGATTTACAAGGCCCAGGGGACACCACTGCCACCAGGCCATGGCTCGACCCATAAATTCGGTGACCGACCGTCGGCACCGAAAAAGGCCCAAACAGTGCCGAGATCGTCCGACTCCAGTCGAGACACCGGCACGCAGCCTTCTCGGGACCGAGAAAGTGCTGGAGACAAGCATCGACACCGAGATACCGGTGTAGACACGGCTCGACGCCGAGACAGCGGCACCGAAGAAGATCGACGCCGAGAGGTTTCGGCCCCGAAAAAGAAAAAAGTCACCTCGGAGCCGAAAAAAGATGCAGACAGGGTTTCGGTGCCAAAACAAACTGCAACCGACCCAGTTTCAGGCTCTTATACAGAAGAGCACTCGCTAACCTCCCAAATGCAAAAGCATAGGTTTGAGGAAGAGCTACACTCAACTGATGTAGACCATACGCAAAAGCGTATTTTCATACAGCAGGGGACAGGAAAAATAAGCACCCTTCCCCCTATTAGAAGAAAGAGAAGATTGGAGTTCCAAACTGAACAAACACCACAAACAAAAGTGGTGAAAAAAGTTACCCCACCACCCTCTCCTCCACCTGTGATTAACGTCTCACCAGCACAAACTCCATCACATTCCCCAGCTCACACCACCATGAGCCAGGGTGACCAAGATCAAGACGCATGGGACTTATACGACGCCCCAGTGTCAGATAACAGTCCGGAGGCATACCCTACGAAGCCATCTCCACCAGAGGACAGCACTGCGTATTCTCAAGTGGTGGCTAGAGCAGCACAATTTCACAATGTAAGCCTCCACTCAGAACAGGTCGAGGATGACTTTTTATTCAACACACTCTCCTCCACCCACAGCTCCTACCAAAGCCTGCCTATGCTCCCTGGTATGCTCCGGCACGCAAAAGAAATCTTTAAGGAGCCGGTCAAAAGTAGGGCAATCACACCAAGAGTGGAAAAAAAGTATAAGGCGCCTCCTACAGACCCGGCTTTCATCACTACACAGCTGCCACCAGACTCTGTCGTTGTAGGAGCAGCTAGGAAAAGGGCCAACTCCCACACATCTGGAGATGCACCACCCCCAGATAAAGAAAGCCGCAAGTTCGATGCAGCTGGTAAGAGAGTCGCAGCACAAGCTGCAAACCAGTGGCGCATCGCTAACTCCCAGGCACTACTTGCGCGCTATGACAGAGCCCATTGGGATGAGATGCAACATCTCATTGACCATCTGCCCAAGGACCTACAAAATAGGGCAAAACAAGTGGTTGAGGAGGGACAGACCATTTCCAACAACCAAATCCGCTCCTCCATGGACGCTGCAGATACAGCTGCACGGACAATTAATACATCTGTAACTATCAGAAGGCATGCATGGCTCCGAACGTCTGGATTTAAACCAGAGATTCAGCAAGCAGTTCTCAATATGCCTTTTAACGAAAAAGAACTGTTCGGTCCAGAAGTGGACACAGCGATTGAGAAACTCAAAAAAGACACGGACACTGCTAAAGCCATGGGCGCACTCTACTCCCCGCAGAGCAGAGGGAATTACAGCACATTCCGTAAAACACCCTTTATAGGGGGGTTTCGGGGTCAGAGCACACAAGCCAGCACCTCACAGGCAACACCGTCCAGTTACCAGGGACAGTACAGAGGAGGTTTTCGGGGACAATATAGAGGAGGGCAATTCCCTAGGAATAGAGGAAAATTTCAAAGCCCCAAAACCCCTACTACTAAGCAGTGACTCACATGTCACTCATCCCCTCCACACAACACCAGTGGGGGGAAGAATAAGTCATTATTACAAAGCATGGGAGGAAATCACTACAGGCACTTGGGTTCTAGCAATTATCCAACATGGTTATTGCATAGAATTTCTACAATTCCCTCCAAACATACCACCAAAAGCACAAAATTTGACAAAACATCATTCCAATCTCCTGGAGATAGAAGTGCAGGCACTATTGCAAAAGAATGCAATCGAATTAGTGCCAAACACACAAATAAACACAGGAGTTTACTCACTGTACTTTCTGATACCAAAGAAGGACAAAACGCTGAGACCAATCCTAGACCTCAGAATAGTGAACACATTCATCAAATCAGACCATTTTCACATGGTCACACTACAAGAAGTATTACCATTGCTAAAACTACACGACTACATGTCAACTTTAGACCTCAAGGACGCGTATTTCCATGTACCAATACACCCATCGCACAGGAAATACCTAAGGTTTGTATTCAAAGGAATACATTACCAATTCAAGGTACTGCCTTTCGGATTAACAACCGCACCAAGAGTCTTTACCAAATGTCTAGCGGTAGTCGCTGCACACATCAGAAGGCAGCAAATACATGTGTTCCCATATCTAGACGACTGGCTAATCAAGGCCCATTCGTTAATAGAGTGCTCAAATCACACAAATCAGATCATACAAACCCTCTTCAAACTAGGGTTCACCGTCAACTTCACAAAATCCAACATTCTGCTGTGCAAGGTACAACAATACCTAGGAGCCATAATAGACACAACAAAAGGAGTAGCCACTCCAAGTCCCCAAAGAATTCAAAATTTCAACACCATCATACAACGCATGTATCCAACACAAAAGATACAAGCAAAGATGGTATTACAACTCCTAGGCATGATGTCTTCATGCATAGCCATTGTCCCAAACGCAAGACTGCACATGAGGCCCTTACAACAGTGCCTAGCATCACAGTGGTCTCAAGCACAGGGTCATCTTCTAGATCTGGTGTTAATAGACCGCCAAACTTACCTCTCGCTTCTGTGGTGGAACAACATAAATTTAAACAAAGGGCGGCCTTTCCAAGACCCAGTGCCACAATACGTAATAACAGATGCTTCCATGACAGGGTGGGGAGCACACCTCGATCAACACAGCATACAAGGACAATGGAACGTACATCAAACAAAACTGCATATAAATCACCTAGAACTTCTAGCAGTTTTTCAAGCACTAAAAGCTTTCCAACCAATAATAGTTCACAAATACATTCTCGTCAAGACAGACAACATGACAACAATGTATTATCTAAACAAGCAAGGGGCGACGCACTCCACGCAGATAAGCCTGCTAGCACAAAAAATTTGGCGTTGGGCAATTCACAACCAAATTCGCCTAATAGCACAATTTATACCAGGGATCCAAAATCAACTCGCAGACAATCTCTCTCGAGATCACCAACAGGTCCACGATTGGGAAATTCACCCCCAAATTCTGAACACCTATTTCAAACTCTGGGGAACACCTCAGATAGACTTGTTTGCGACGAAGGAGAACGCAAAATGCCAAAACTTCGCATCCAGATACCCACACAAACAGTCCCAAGGCAATGCCCTATGGATGAACTGGTCAGGGATATTTGCTTACGCTTTTCCTCCTCTCCCTCTCCTTCCTTACCTGGTAAACAAACTCAGTCAAAACAAACTCAAACTCATATTAATAGCACCAACTTGGGCAAGGCAACCCTGGTACACAACGCTGCTAGACCTATCAGTAGTACCCTGCATCAAATTGCCCAACAGGCCAGACCTGTTGACACAACACAACCAAAAGATCAGACACCCAGATCCAGCATCGCTGAATCTAGCAATCTGGTTCCTGAAATCCTAGAATTCGGGCACTTACAACTTACCCAAGAATGTATGGAAGTCATAAAGCAAGCCAGAAGGCCATCCACCAGGCACTGCTATGCAAGTAAATGGAAGAGGTTTGTTTGCTACTGCCATATTAATCAAATACAACCATTACACACAACTCCAGAACATGTAGTGGGTTACTTGCTTCACTTACAAAAATCTAACCTGGCTTTCTCTTCCATTAAAATACACCTTGCAGCAATATCTGCATACCTGCAGACTATCTATTCAACTTCCCTATATAAGATACCAGTCATTAAAGCATTCATGGAGGGCCTTAGGAGAATTATACCACCAAGAACACCACCTGTTCCTTCATGGAACCTAAATGTTGTCCTAACTAGACTTATGGGTCCACCTTTTGAACCCATGCACTCCTGCGAAATACAGTTCCTAACCTGGAAGGTTGCATTTCTCATCGCCATTACTTCCCTAAGAAGAGTAAGCGAGATTCAGGCGTTTACAATACAAGAACCTTTTATACAACTACACAGGAATAAGGTCGTCCTAAGGACTAATCCTAAATTTTTGCCAAAGGTTATTTCACCGTTCCATCTAAATCAAACAGTGGAACTTCCAGTGTTCTTTCCACAGCCAGATACCGTAGCTGAAAGGGCACTACATACATTAGATGTCAAAAGAGCATTAATGTATTACATTGACAGAACAAAGAACATCAGAAAGACTAAACAACTATTTATTGCATTTCAAAAACCTCATGCAGGAAACCCAATATCAAAACAAGGTATAGCCAGATGGATAGTTAAATGCATCCAAATCTGCTACCTTAAAGCTAAACGACAGCTGCCCATTACACCAAGGGCACACTCAACCAGAAAGAAAGGTGCTACCATGGCCTTTCTAGGAAACATCCCAATGCAAGAAATATGTAAGGCAGCCACATGGTCTACGCCTCACACATTCACCAAGCACTACTGTGTAGACGTGTTATCCGCACAACAAGCCACAGTAGGTCAAGCCGTATTAAGAACATTATTTCAAACTACTTCAACTCCTACAGGTTGAGCCACCGCTTTTGGGGAGATAACTGCTTACTAGTCTATGCAAAACATGCGTATCTACAGCGACAGATGCCATCGAACTGAAAATGTCACTTACCCAGTGTACATCTGTTCGTGGCATCAGTCGCTGTAGATTCGCATGTGCCCATCCGCCTCCCCGGGAGCCTGTAGCAGTTTGGAAGTTACCTTCAACTATTTGTATACGTATCATCTCAACCTTAAATAGGTACATACTTAGTCACTCCATTGCATGGGCACTATTACTACAATTCAACTCCTACCTCACCCTCTGCGGGGAAAAACAATCGAAGATGGAGTCGACGCCCATGCGCAATGGAGACAAAAGGAGGAGTCACTCGGTCCCGTGACTCGAAAGACTTCTTCGAAGAAAAACAACTTGTAACACTCCGGCCCAACACCAGATGGCGAGCTATGCAAAACATGCGAATCTACAGCGACTGATGCCACGAACAGATGTACACTGGGTAAGTGACATTTTCATTATTTTTCTTACAATGACCATGTCTCCAGGTTTAAAAAAGTGTGTGGGCTCTGAGGACGGATGGGGCAAAGCTTCCTTCACCTGGAAATGGTGGTACCTCAAGATTGCGGACAGCTGTACAGCACAGTCAGAAATGTTTTCATCAGTCTACAGCAGTGCTGCTTGGGACGCTGTGAGAGGCAACATCTCCCCCCTTCCCCCCGGGCCACCCCATCAGCACCTCATTGTGGGACAAAAGAGTTGTTATAGACTGTGTCACCCTTATGCCATTCAGCACTCAAGGCAGAGCATCAGGCCATTTACGACCTGGTGTTTCACTTGTTTTTGCTAATCTATTCTTTATTAATGAGTTAATCATCTCCACCTCGCCTGAACATTTGGAGGGGGGTGATAAGGGGCAAGCAGTTTCCACTCTATCCCCAGTCACATCTTCTGCAGCCACACATTCACCACTGTAGACCTGGGTATGATGTCTCTCATCAAGCATCACACAACAGTTGTTGCATCATTCTTCCTTGTGAGAAGTGCCTCCATCCATTTTGAAAAATGTATCCACATGCACCAACAAATATTTTAAACTGTTCACTGTGAAGCAAAATTTATGTGCAAGTTGGTAAAGGGCCCTGTGGGTTGGAATGTTGAGCACATGCAAGACATTGGGAGCATGCGTTCAACAATGGTGTCAACCATACCCTGCTATGTAATTAGTATCTGTCAGTCTACTGGGGGAGCCATTAAGGTACCACTCATATTCATACTCTGCCTTTTCTAATGGTGTCTCCTGTAAAGCTGGTCTTGGTGGGGTGCTTTTTACAATCTCTACGCAGACATGCATAGGGGGTGTTATCAGAATCACCTATTGAATTTAATAATGTTGCCAAATTAACGGATGGGCATCTTTTAATAGTGTACTAGTGTTAGTCAACAAGGTTACCTCATAACCTGTACGCCTGGCAGCCAGAAAATGTTGTGTTGCTGCAGATGACAACAACTGTACTGAATGTGGTACATAAACAATACAAGGATAGTCCTTCACGATGGGGGGGTCGTCCTTTCTACCATCACAGCTGCTGACCCCCCAGTCACTGCTGAAGGCAAAGTCACATAGTAGTGTGCCACAGGTCTTACTTCAGCTGTACAACATATGAGGGACAGGGAGATTAAGTGGTCTAGTGTACAGCCTCTCTAGTAGTAATCCATAAACAACAAAGTACACCATTCCAAAAGAGTCAAAACGTCTGCTGGGCACTTCTATATATAGAAGCAAGAGCCCTCACACATCCATTGGATGTCATGATTCATCATAGGGCATGCTCCTCGTCAGACTGGTACTGCAATATCTGACGGGCCCCGCAAGGGGGCACTTTGCCGGAGATCTTCACTCATAAACCATGCTGTGGTTAGAGGAGTAGGGATAAATTTAAACCTACGGGCAAGAAGAGAGCTGGAGAGAAAAAAACAATAAAATTGGCTCGAGGGCCTCCAAAACCCATTTATTGATCACGGAAGGGTCTCGGTCAAGATTTAAAAAAATACTGTAGAGTGGGAAGGAGATAATGTTCCACCGCTCTACCATAGGAAAAGAAGATGTAAGAAGGAACTTCCTTCAACCACTAGGGAAAGTCAACATGTAATGCGCCTAAAAGAGTCTTAAGGTATCAGATGGTGCTTCATCAGGGCCTCAAAAAACTTCTCCGCTACAGTGAAAGCTACATGTGTCAAAAGATGTATTTAAAGAAATATGAGTTAACTTACTCAAAAATCTACTCATCAAAATAATCAAGGTAGAAGAAGACCATCCTCAATTAGGGTCGGGGCTCCATGGGAACAAGCGTGCCATAAGGCTGTCGCAGTATTGTTCAGACGACAGTCTGTGCCCGGAAACCTACCCCAAAGCCACGTTCCCAAAGAACCTTCTTCAGCTGTGTCATCACACCACTTGCAATGATATTTTGCTCTGACATAGAGATGGAAGTGCAGTTTTTAGTCAGGCAGCTCCAGTGCTGGCGCCGTACACAGGGACTCTTTCAGTTTCTTGAAACAGTCCCGAGTTCATTATTCCGTACAATGTTGTCAGGTGCATCTTTTAGCCTACACTGTCTCAAGATGGTATCCACTAGAGGCAGAAGTTCATCATCCCCAGCAAGGACATAATACCTTTTTTGGTATACAGGGGCTGCATGCCATGAATCAGTGTTATTCTGTCAGGTGATATGCAGCTTTAACTTTGGATACCTCATAACCCAGGTAAGTCACCTCTTTTTGGTAGTACTTGAATTTTTGATAATGAGGCTTTGTGTCCTCTCTCCTGGAGGTTGTTTAGCAGAGCTACAGTGTCTTTTTTCACAGGCCTTGTGGAGATGCCACAAGGAAGTCACCAGCATAGTACAAGACTATTCTACCACCTTTCAGGTGTAGGATGTCCAAGTCTCTCTTTACTACCTGCTTATAGAATGTGGGACTCTCAGTGAAGCCTTGTGGAAGTGTACTAGGTAACTTTTCATGTGAAGGCAAAGAGGAATTCACTACCTGGATGGTCTCTAATGCTGAAAACACAGAGGAGAGAAAAGTACTGTATGCCTCCACAGGTGTACAAGATAATTTTGTATTGTGTCAACCACAACAGGTGTTAAGGAAGCCACAATGCTTGTTTAACTTGTGTAAATCTTGTATGCCCTGTACTGCCTGTGGACAGTTGAATATTAGGCTCAGTCACCTTTTAATTACCTCCTCCGCCTGGTATGACACTTTGTACTGTTGTACATAAAGTAACTCTGCATTCTCCTTAAGTGTCACTTTATGGGCAGGGCATGTTTTCAATAATCCTGCCTCACTTTTGTACCAAAAAACCTCTGAGTTCACCAGTTGTAGAACCTTGTTTTTAGTCATATGTAAAGCAATATTCCCTTCAAACCTTTGAAAACTGCAGTCATGTGGCATGCTCAAAGTTCAACACCGTCCTTCACCATTTCTCAACACAGACACAATTCCCAATGGAAAATCCTTAGTTCTTTGAAACACCTGAAGGTGTTTGACCATGGGGCCCAAATCTTTATGGTAGAAATCGGGTGCTACAGTTAAAAACGTGTGGTTCTGAAGCTGGCTCTTGAAGTTACCTCTCTTCCTGTCATCCTAGCTTATTGCTCACAGCTGCAGTTAGAGTTCTGGTAGCACATTCTAACATGTCCTCAGGTACTTGTAAGTAAATCCCATACAGTAAAAAATATAATTTTTCAAAATTTTGCAGAGGCGGTATCTCCCCAGCAAATTGGTGGACACACCTGGTAACAAAAGAAATGGATGGGTCATTTTATAACCAACAGATTTTGGTAGGGGGTTCAGTTAACCCTTCATTTATCAGGATTCCATTTACAGCTACAACATTCACTAGAAATTGTTCCTCACTGCTGACATTAAAATTCCGAAATCAATCTCTTTACCTCCTACCTTCATTGAAAACATGGTATTCTCATTGGGCATGCCTGATACATGTATCTTAAAACACTGGGTCACCATCTCTCTCTCTCTCTCTCTCTCTCCACGTTGTCATATGCTGATCCTTGTGGTCCCTGGAAAGCATTTGTCGTGGAGTACTGTTTATTCTGAGAGCCTCTAGGCATCAGGGGTGCTGATAGCTAGACCTCATCCGTGTCAAACCTGTCATTTCTATAATTTTCGTAAGCTAATAATGCCCTCCACAGTCAATATACTCCCCATTGTTTATTCACCATTGTACTCCTCTCCTGGCTTTACATAAAGGCCTTGATGTTGGGCTGTAGTGAATATGCACTTGTCTATGTGTCCAAGGCAGTGTGTTATATGTGCCTGGCTGTTGAACTTCAAAGAACAGATATGTTTGTAGCTAGGCCCTCTAAATTATTTAGATAAAATCAATTTAAATGGTTAACTGGCTGGTGTAAAATAAGGACTGTGAACGTACATTTTTTCGTTTGTTTAGACTTTAAAAAGCGACATTTAATGCACTCCCTCTCTTGTCTTTAAACGCAATGGCTATGCCCCACGGCTTGCATCTTAGCCACTTTAGTAATTACTATCCTCTTCCTTCCAAAGTGCGGGGCTAGGAAGGGGCTTCAGCTGCTGTACTGCCAAGCTAGGTCTGGCCTTAATAGTTTGTGAAGGAGTTCTCATATGAATAGTTAAAAGAATGTTGCATACATACACACAGCTTTCATATTTGTTGTGCCTCAATTTATTTCTGATTCTTGGCCTGAAGCATTAACATTTCAGCTAACATCCAGTCTTTAGGTCAGCGTTTGCAACATTTTAAACACACACAAGAGCTGGGATCAAACTATAGGACCAACCACAAAGGCATTTGAAGCCAGACATAAGACAAGCCTCCCTACAATTCTACGAAAGATGCCTCCTTAATTAGGCTTAAGACTGCCATACTGCACATATTCAGCAGATATTGTACTTTAACTTTCATATGGCTGCTTTTGCCAAAACGTGACCACTGAATGTGAGAGCAAGGAATAAGTGTTTCCAACAGGAAATCCATGTGTTAAAGTACCATGTGGCACTGACATTTTTTAATCTTTGTTTGCACTTGCACTATTTTGTGTGAAAGAGACATAGTCTCTTTTTAATGCATGCACAAAACTTCTGATTATGGTCTTTTTGTGCTGCAGTCTCTGGGATGAGCGTTGTTTAATGGAATTCATATGTCTCTAGACCTGCTTCCTTGCATAACTTTGAATGAAAATCTTTAGAACTACCTGTGATGCTAGTTTGGTAACAGCTGTGCTAGTGAGGGCTAAATACAGAACTCTGCATCTGACACTGACACCGGTGGTTGTAAATGTGCGTCCCATGTCTCAGCACAGTTATTCCATGCCTTTAGTATGCTTCTACATTTTCCTTGGCTTGCGTTTGGCCTAGTGCAAAATCCTATTAGAACTCTGCAAGGCCAGAAGCATGACTGAGGAGACTGTTGCGCTGTGTATTTACATCTCTGGAAAGGTAGGAGGCTTTCATGGTGGGCTGCGCCTAAGATCTGAACTTGCTGGGGTACTTAGGATGCACTACAGCCACTAGTCTCTAGGCCACCCTGTAGGAGCTGGCTCTGTACATGCTGTATCAAAATGAGATGTAGTGTGTACAGAGTCTAGGGGTTCCCCAGAGGCTTAACAGAGGCTAAAGTAGGTAATATTAATGCTCTCTTTTGTGGTAGTATGGTCGAGCAGTTAGGCTTATCATAGATAGTGCAAAGAATTTGTTGTACACACACAAACAATAGAAGAAGCACACACTCAATGACTGAACTACAGACCAATGGTTTTTATATAGCAAAAATATATTTTCTTAATTTATTTTGAGATCCACAGGTTTCAATTTGCAGGTAAGTACCTTAAAAGATTGGTATTTCACATAGGTATCAATAGTACTTTGTGCGAAATTGATAAGTAATACAGTTCTTGAATTATTGGCAATAATTTGTTTTAAAAATGGACACTGTGTAATTTTCAGAAACAGTTCCTGTGGGGGAAGAAATGTTCGATCGTTTTGCAGTTAAGTACAACACTTACAGTTTCAGTCTCCGGGTATTAGTCCACAGGTTGGGGTTCAAGTTAACCCCAAACACCCACCACCAGCAACACGGGCCAGCTGTGTGCATAGGTTAAAGATGAGCAGTTTTAACTTTGTCTCCTATGGAGACAAGGGGTACTCTGAATCAGGCCTGCCTGCAGGTAAGTGCCCGTGACTTGGGGGGCAGACCAGGGGGGTTTGAAGGAGCAGGGGGTGACGGACGCACAAGTAGGCACCAAACACAGACCCTTAGAGGCACAGCAGCAGCAGGGTGCAAACAGGACATTGGGTTTCTAATGCTGGTCTATGAGGAGACCCAGAGGGTCACTCAGAGGCTTCAGGCAAGGTCCAGAGGGGTTGTCTCGGGCACACCACCAGTCAGACAAGGAGGAGTGCCGCTTGCTGAACGCAGCTGCACCGGGTGTCGGTTTCTCCAAGGCCTGGGGGCTGCGGGTGCAGTGTGTCTTTAGGTGTCGGATACCTTCGTCTGGAGGTTCGCGGTCAGGGGGGTCCTCAGAATTTCCTTTGCAGGCATCATTGTGGAGGGTGGAGAGGTCAACCCAGGATGGGCACTTCCTCGCAATTGCCTGGGGACCCTCTTTTGCTTAGTGGACCACCTGGACACGGGCCGTGGGTGTCGGGTGCACAGGGGTCAGGAATAGTGCATGCGGAGTGAGGTGGGAGTCCTTGGTTGTTGGTTTCTCTTAGACAAGGCCGCTGTCCTCAGGACTTCTTGGTCTTTTTGGGTGCAGGGCAGTCCTCTGGAGTTGGGCAGAGGTCGCTGGTCCCGCTGGATGCATCACTGTGTTTTCCCAGGTTCTTTAAAGCAGGAGACAGGCCTGTAGGGATGGGGCCAAAGCAGTTGTCGTCTTCCTTCTCTGCTGGGGTTTTCAGCTTAGCAGTCCTTCTTGTTAGGTTGCCAGGAATTTGGTAAGCTGGTTTCAGGGAGGCCTTACATTCTAGATTTAGGGGTCAGAGGGCAGTAGCCAATTGTTATTGTCCCTGAGGGTGGGTACACCCTCCTTGTGCCCACCCCCTTTGGGGAGGGGGATGGGGCACAAATCTAATCCTATGGGTCCCTGTCCTCCAAACCAAGATGGAGTATTCTACAGGGAGGGGGTCACCTCCGCTCTGGACACCTTAGGGATGGTCCTGGCTGGGGTGGTCACTCCTCCCTGTTTTCCCTACTTTTTCTGTCGGACTTGCTGCCTAAAGTGGGGCTTTGTCCGGGGGCGGGCAGCTCCACTAGTCGGAGTCCCCTGAAGCACTGTAGTACGAGGCTTGAGCCATTGAGGCTCACTACCAGGTGTTACAGTTCCTGTAAGGGGGGGGTGTGAAGCACCTCCACCCAGGACAGGGTTTGTTTCTGACCATAGAGTGCACAAAGGCATTCACCCCATGTGGCCAGAAACTTGTATGAAAGTGGCAGGCTGACACACACCTGTCAGTCCTACACTAGCAGTTTGGATAAATACAGGGGGCATCTCTAATCCCACACTGGCATCAGTGTGGGTTTATTGTGCTGATAAGTCTGATAACAAACTTCCCAGTATTCAGTGCAGCTATTATGGAGCTGTGGAGTTCGTAATGACCATACACTCAATATGGCTTCACTGCACTTACAATGCCTAAGACTGTAGAGGCATATTGCTTAGGCAGCTGTGCCCTCACCTGTGGTATAGTGCACGCTGCCTTAGGGCTGTAAGGCCTGCTAGGGGGGTGACTTACCTATGCCACAGGCAGTGGTTTGTGGGTATGGCACTCTGAAAGGGTGTTTTGCTTTTCACTAATGACCGAGCTGACAAAAATCTCTGGAACGCACTTCTTAATCCAAAGCAGCCATTTATTTCACCACAAGGTTCCTAATAGGAGATTAACATGTTTAAAAATAGTCACAGCAGTGAAAGGAAAACATACCAAAATGATTCTCCACTGCAATATGCACAGCAAATATATGTATCTATATTATAATGCAAAGCAAATAATGAATTAAAAATGCATCACCATAGGGCCTGTCAGGTTCTTCATCTTTCTCATGCCAGCAAGACGTTTTCGACTGCGAAAGAGATGTCTACCCTCAAGGGAAAGATATCAGGCATCCGACGTCTAGAATCCTGATTGAGGCCACTGACCCTCTCACTGTCGCACTAAGTCTTTTTATATCTTGAAAAAAACAAAAGGAGCTTTCTGGAAAAACCCCAAATGTTGCAATTCAAACATGCTGGCTAGTTTAGGTATGCTTTGAAAGTAACACGTTGGGGTTTGGTCACAATCCCAAGATGTCCAGTCAAAACGAGGCCGTTCCCAGGTGTCTGAGTACATCCTTATCAACTAAAGCCCTCGGTGAGAAAACGCACGAAAAGAAGACAGAATGCACAGTTTACAATGTGGCAAATTACGGGCAGCCTTTAACGTGGCAGTGTCTAATGCTACAATATGGTCCATAGGCATAATGAATCTAAGGCTAAACTGAATACAAAATGTAGTCTGTAACTGGTGAATACTGGACAGCTAATCCGGGTGCAAAGTGGTGCAACACAGTCAGTGGTCAAAACATATATTTCACTACAGAGGGGTGCCATATCGACTTTTTCTTTTTCTCCCCAGCAGCACACACAAGCTTCAAGGCAGTGTACATGTGCTTCGTGAGAGGTCCCCTAGGGTGGCATAATACATGCTGCAGCCCTTAGAGACCTTCCCTGGCCACAGGGCCCTTGGTACCATAGGTATATTTTACTAGGGAGTAAACTGTGTGCCAGGGTTGTGCCAATTGTGGAAACAGGTACAGTTTTGCGGACAGAACACTGGGGCCTGGTTAGCAGGATTCCAGCACACTTTCAATCAAAGTTGGCATCAATACTAGGGAAAAAGTGTGTGTGTGATGGGGGTGGGGACCCTGTCAACAGTGGCACTTCCCTTTACACACCTAAACATGAAAATTGCAACTTAATGTTGTCAATAATTTGCAAGAATATTGGCATCCTATTGCCTGCACACAGTTAAATCAAAGTTGCAGGGTTATAGGACATAACGTTGCCCGGCTATGTTTAAATTAAATATGCAGCTTTTTATTTCCCACCTAACAATGTGTGTCCCTGCCTTACTGCTTCTAACTGTACTTGGGCTCACTGGTGGCACCAGGATAGGTGTTAGTCATTCATGCATACTTTGTTTTTCCTAGTGTACTGGTGGAAATCAGCAACAGTCAAATATTTCCAAAACTTACACCACAGTCATTCATAAATAAGGGAATAACAATAGAAATCTAAACTTGCTACTTTTGGTATTTCTGTGTAGTGTACTGTGAATATAGAAACCCAAACTAAAACCCTAGTGCACTAAAAGTCTTTTTTTTATTTTTATTTGCTGATGTGTTGTATCTTTGCTTTTTTTCAATAGCCTTTGATGCTCAAGGGATAGTGTGCCTACAGTTAAGACTTCAAGTGACTTAACCCCTTTGCTGCCAGGCCTTTTCCCCCCCTCAGGTGGCAGGCCTTTTTTTGGCTATTTGGTGCAGGGTGCGCTTAGGCCCTCATAACTTTTTGTCCACATAAGCTACCCATGCCAAATTTGCGTCCTTTTTTTCCAACATCCTAGGGATTCCCCTGAAGGAGGCCAAGAAAATAGCCATAATACAGTGAAATCATTTTTTTTCAAAAAAATGGGAAAAAGGGCTGCAGAAGAAGGCTTGTGGTTTTTCCCCTGAAAATGGCATCAACAAAGGGTTTGCGGTGCTAAAATTACCAGCTTCCCAGCTTTCAGGAACAGGCAGACTTGAATCAGAAAACCCTATTTTTCAACACAATTTTGGCATTTTACTGGGACATACCCCATTTTTATGATTTTTTTTTTTTTGTGCTTTCAGCCTCCTTCGAGTCAGTGACAGAAATGGGTGTGAAACCAATGCTGGATCCCAGAAACCCAAACAATTCTGAAAAGTAGACAAAATTCTGAACTCAGAAATGGGTAATTTGTGTAGATCATACAAGGGTTTGCTACAGAAAATAACAACTGAAATTTAAAAAATATTGAAATTGAGGTGAAAAAAACAGCCATTTTTCTCTACGTTTTACTCTGTAACTTTTTCCTGCAATGTCAGATTTTTGAAAGCAATATACCGTTATGTCTGCTGGACTCCTCTGGTTGCGGGGATATATAGGGCTTGTAGGTTCATCAAGAACCCTAGGTAGCCAGAGCCAATAAATGAGCTGCACCTTGTAGTGGGTTTTCATTCTATACCAGGAATACAGCAATTCATTTGCTGAAATATAAAGAGTCAAAAATAGGTATCAAGAAAATCTTTGTATTTCCAAAATGGGCACATGATAAGCTGTTGAGAGCAGTGGTTATTTGCACATCTCTGAATTCTGGGGTGCCCATATTAGCATGTGAATTACAGGGCATTTCTCAAATTGACGTCTTTTTTACACACTGTCTTATATTTGGAAGGAAAAAATGTAGAGAAAGACAAGGGGCAATAACACTTGTTTTGCTGTTCTATGTTCCCCCAAGTCTCCTGATAAAAATGGTACCTCACATGTGTGGGTAGGCCTTGCGCCCACGACAGGAAATGCCCCAAAACACAACGTGGACAGGTCACATTTTCCCAAAGAAAACAGAGCTGTTTTTTGCAAAGTGCCTAGCTGTGGATTTTGGACTCTAGCTAAGCCGGCACCTAGGGAAACCTACCAAACCCGCACATTTTTGAAAAATAGCGACCTAAGGGAATCCAAGATGGGGTGACTTGTGGGGCTCTCACCAGGTTCTGTTACCCAAATTCCTTTGCAAACCTCAAATTTTGCCCCAAAAAAACACTTTTTCCTCACATTTCGGTGACAAAGTTCTGGAATCTGAGAGGATCCACAAATTTCCTTCCACCCAGTGTTCCCCCAAGTCTTCCGATAAGAATGGTACCTCACTTGTGTGGGTAGGCCCAGTGACCGCAAAAGGAAATGCCCCAAAACACTATCTGGACACATCAAAATTATCAAATACAAAACTACCTTTGTTTGCAGGGGGGGCACCTGCGTTTTTTGTCCTGGGCTCAGCAGCCATACAGGGAAATATACCAAACCCAGGCATTTCTGAAAACTAGACACCCGAGGGAGTCCAGGGAGGTGTGACTTGTGTGGCTACCCCAGTGTTTTCTTACCCAGAATCGTCAGCAGACTCAAATTTAGCTAAAAAATCTCATTTTTCCCACATTTCTGTGTGGGATCACCGCACCGGGACAAATTTACTACCACCCAACGTTCCCCTCAGTCTCCCGGTAAAAATGATACCTCACTTGTGTAGGTGGGCCAAGTGCCTGTGACAGGGAAGAGCCAAAAACATGTCAAAATTGAGGGGGAACCAAAGCGGTTCCATAAGGGCAGTTTGGAAAAAAACATTTTTAGGCTAACAAGTGGGGCAGAATTTCTATCGGTATGGATGAGACCATGCTGGGTGGTAGGAATTTTGTGGATTCCTGCAGATTCTGGTAGGTTCCATCACAAAAATGTGGGAAAAATGTGTGATTGCCAGCAACGTTGGAGGTTTCCAGGGCATTGTGGGTAAGAAAATGGTGCGGGCTGCATGTGAAGCACACCACCTTGGACTCACCCAGATGTTTAGTTTTCAGATGTGTCTAGGTCTTGTCGGTTTTTCTACATGGCAGCGTCCCAAAGTCCAAAAAGTGCAGCCCTCACCATTCCAAGTGGGACGATTTTGAGAGTTAGCCAAGCTCTCATGGCCCAAATGTAAAACCAAAACCCCAAATAATCAAATGTCCACTTGCTTGCCATGGAATAAGATGTTCCAGTGTGCGGGAGAGAGCTGAAAGACTGTTACCCCCTTCAGTTGGGGCGGGGGCATAACCATGCACATACTGGTTGGTAGCCACCACCCCACTATTTATCTATTTTTATTTTTAATTCCTTGGCATTTAGTAGACTTCCTGCCCCCTGGGGTGTGGATCGGGGGTAATTGCCCCATCTGCCCACTGGTGGGCAGAACAACTTTGGCCCCATTTATTTGCGGTGGGGGTATGGCCATACCCCCACCCTCTTATTTTGAAATTAAATCTTCCCTGGTCTCTGGTGGGCTTTCTGCCCCCCTAGGTGGCAGATGGGCCTTCCAAAAATATGCCGATCTGCCCCCAAGGGGGGCAGATATGGCCAACGGTAGTGTGCCCCCATGGGGAGTGACCCTTGCCCAAGGGGCTGCCCCCCAAACAAAACACCCACACCAATTCCTGGTGCCTAAGTGGTATCTGCCCCCAAGGGGAGCAGAAATGACCTAAAATAAATTTGCCCCCCAAGGGGAGCAACCCTGGCCTAAGGGGTCACTCCCCTTGCGTGAAATTGGCGCAAAACAAAAAAAATAATTCCTGGTGCCTAGTGGATTCTGCCCCCATTGGAGGCAGATTGGCCTAATATAAATAGCCAGCTGGGGCAGAAGTGGCCCAACGATAATTTTGCCCCCAGGGGAGCGACCCTTGCCTAAGGGGTCGCGCCCCACATCTAAAAAAAAAAAAAAAAAAAAAATCCCTGGTGCCTAATTACAATAGGCCGATCTGCCCCCAAATGCCCCCTCCCCCCCCCCCCACAAAAAAATCCCTGGTGTCTAGTGGTTTCTGCCCCCCTTGGGAGCAGATTAGCCTAATAGAAATAGGCCGATCTGCCCCCATGGGAGTGACCATTGCCTAAGGGCTCTCCTTATCAAGTAAACAAATACATTCCCCTGGAAGGAGAGGAAAAGCCTTTCCTCTCCTTTCAGGCTTCTCTGCCCCCTCCACGTGATCGCAGGAGAAATGCTTTTGCATTTCTCCTCTGATCAGCGCCGAAGGGAAGGCCTCTGATGAGGTCAGCGCACAATTGCATACTGTCATCATCAGACGCCACGGGTGGGGGAGAAGGGGAAGCGATTCCCCTTCCATGCCTACCCAGGGGAAGGGGGAGCCTGGCCATCGGGGGGAGCACTAGTGCTGCCCCTGGGGGCCCATAGCAGGACAAGGTGGTCTCATCCTCGGCACCGGGGAACCGGCTCCAAGAACGAGATCACCTCGCCCGGGCCACCCAAGGGGTTAAATATTCTTTCAGTGCAAAGAACTGTCAAATAGAATAGCACATGCCCAGTGTCAGTCACCAGATCCTCAGGGTCTGCGCACGTTCCCAACACTTCCACCAGGAGACAGCTCCAGTACTCTGATTCGAATGTCAAAGAGTCTAAAAGAGTCCAAGTGGGGAAAAGGGGATTAGGTAGGGAACAGCTGGGAAGGAGACCTGTAGGAAGCAAAAGGTTAAAACACACAATATCAAAATATATCATATTAATCATTACTAGACTATAATTCTAAGCATTGTCATTCTGGAAACATGGATAACTTAAGCATGGACTAAATACCAAGGCCTCAAGATGTCTGGTTACCTGTGAAGGAATCAAGAAGGATTAATACAACTTTTCAATGAACCTCTGAATGAAATGTTACACATGGATTAGAAACATCAGAACCTTCTAGAATTATGTTTTCAAATTCAAGCATAGTCTTTTGCATGAGGACAAGAACATAATCTAAATGAATTCTATAACACCATAGGAATTGTACCTTAGGGACTTATTATGCACATACAATATAACATCTAGAATTCTAGCACTTTAGTTTCTTAGAATGCAGGAACATGAATTGCGCACATTGCGGATTTCCACAAGAGTTTGTAAATGCCATGCAATGGTAGCGCACAATGAACATCATGAGTTAAACACAAGAAATTAATCACGCGTCTTGCCGATTCGAATACCACCATGTGAATGCGACAGAATGGTAGCGCACAATAAGTAACATGAGTTCAGCACAAGAAATGAATCGCGCGTCTTGCCGATTCGAATGTCACCACGTAAATGACAGGAAATGGTAACACACAATGAATATCATGAATTAAGCACAAGAAATAAATCGCGTGTTTTGCCGATTTGAATGCTGTCTTGCGAATGCCATGAAATGGTAGCGCACACTGAATATTCATGAATTAAGCACAAGGAATGAATTGCGCATCTTGCCAATTCGAAGGCCACCATGTGAATGCCATGAAATGGTAGCGCACAATGAATAACATGAATTAAGCACAAGAAATGAATCTCATTTCTTGCCGATTCGAATGCCACCATGTGAATGCCATGAAATGGTAGCGCCCAATGAGTAACATGAGTTCAGCACAAGAAATGAATCGTGCGTCTTGCCGATTCGATTGTCACCACGTAAATGCCAGGAAATGGTAACACAATGAATATCATGAATTAAGCACAAGAAATGAATCGCACGTTTTGCCGATTCGAATGCTACCTTGCGAATACCATGAAATGGTAGCGAACACTGAATATTCATGAATTAAGACAAGGAATGAATTGCGCGTCTTGCCGATTTGAAGGCCACCATGTGGATGCCATGAAACACCAAGCGCACATTCACATGCACAAGAGCAAAATTGTTTTATAATGCAAATTAGGCCCAAGAACTCGAAAGCCTTCGAAAACGGGATCGGGGGCCCAGCCCGACCTCCGTCTTACTGCCCTGATCAAGAATCACCAACAAAGTGAAAGGGCAAGGCCTGGAAGATCAAAGTAGGCCTCTGGAACAGGAGCTCAGGAAGTTCCTGCTGCTCTGCACCGGGACCTCTGAATAGTGAGCATGTGGAGCTGGGCTGGCTCCCTTATATAGAGTCTTGGCCCAGCCCACAAACCACACCCAGCCATGCTGCAGGGAAAGCTTCTAGAAGGCCCTGGAAAGGGACCACACCCTGACACACTCTGAAAGCCTGCAGCAATACATTGCAAATGAACAGTATTTATAAGCACCTTGAACATAAGTCTTCAGGATTGAACTCAGCAATGCAAAAGGCTAAACAACAGGATATCAGCACAATGCATAAATTACGTTATCTTGAAAGTGCTGGGTTTTTGCATTCTAGTCGCCCGTAGAGCGCGCACTGCCCTGATGTTGACAGTACTCCCCTCTCTCAGACGCGCCCTATGGCCTGGTTTGCCTGGATTGAGACGATGAAAGCACCTCACAAGTACTGGAGCATGAATATCAGATGCGGAAACCCATGAGTTACTTTCAGGGCCATAACCTTTCCATGAGATTAAGGGGGTGATTCTAACCTCGGCGGGCGGAGGAGGCCGCCCGCCGAAGTTCCCCCACCAAAATACCGCTCCGCGGTCGAAAGACCGCTGAGGGTATTTTGGGATTTGCCCTGGGCTGGCGGGCGGCCGCCAAAAGGCCGCCCGCCAGCCCAGGGCAAATCAACCATCCCACGAGGACGCCGGCTCAGAATTGAGCCGGCGTAGTGGGAAGGTGCGACGGGTGCAGTGGCACCCGTCGCGTATTTCAGTGTCTGCATAGCAGACACTGAAATACTTTGTGGGGCCCTCTTACGGGGGCCCCGCGGCACCCCCTACCGCCATCCTGTTCCTAGCGGGAGACCCACCAGGAACAGGATGGCGGTAGGGGGTATCAGAATCCCCATGGCGGCGGAGCGCGCTCCGCCGCCATGGAGGATTCTGCAGGGCAGCGGGAAACTGGCGGGAGACTGCCGGTTTCCCGCATCTGACCGTGGCCGAACCGGCGCGGTCAGAATGCCCTGCGGGGCACCGCCGGTCTGTCGGCGGTGCTCCCGCCGACCCTGGCCCCGGCGGTCTCGGACCGCCGGGGTCAGAATGACCCCCTAAGTACCATAGGTTACGCCCTCTCAGTTTGGAATCCAACACCTTCTTGACTTCGTATTCTACTTTCCCCTGTACTAGAACTGGAGCTGGATGAGGGCGGACCTTCTGGACTGCCTTTTTCAAGAGGGAAGTGTGGAACACTGGATGAATCCGTAATGATCTGGGCAATTGCAGTTTATAGGTCACAGGATTGATTTGCTGAAGGATAGTGTAGGGACCTATGAATTTGGGGTTAAACGTGCTTCTTCTTGAAGTCTATATGTCTTGTAGAAAGCCACACTTTATCACCTGGTTGATACTGCGGTCCCTCACAATATTTCTTGTCATAATGCTTTTTGTATTTTTGTTTGGCCTTTTCTAAATGTTGTTGAATCAATTTCTGGGTTTGATGAAGATTTTGAATGGTTTCTGACACAGCTGGTGTAAGAGAACTTCCTTGAGGGATTGTGATGGGCAAGGTGTCAGGATGATAGCCAAACAAGCCAAAGAAGGGTGTAATACTAGTGGAAGTGTGGAAAGAGTTATTGTAGGCTAACTCAGCTAACCAGAGCATTGATGTCCAAGAATGAAGTGCTTTTTCAGCGTAAGCACGCAGGTATTGCTTCAAAGTCTGATTTAGTCTCTAAGTTTGACCATCTGTTTGAGGATGATGGCTAGTACATAGTGTGAATGTGACTTGAAGTGTTTTGCACCATGTCTTCCAGAAATTGGAGGCAAATTGCGACCCTCGATCGGAGATGATCATTTTCGGTAGCCCATGATAACGGACCACTCTATTCAGTAAAATAGTTGCCAGTTCACTGGAGGTGGGCAATTTCTTACAGGCAATGAAACGTCCATATTGTGTGAGACTATCTACTACCACAAGGATTCCTGAATGTTGTAGAACCACTGGTAGTCCTGTAATAAAGTCTAAAGAAATGTGTTCCCAAGGACGGCTTGGAGTTGGGAGTGGATGCCACAAAACCTTTCGGTTTCAAATGACTTGTTTTAATGCGAGCACAGACTTTGCAGTTGTTTACCATTGCTTTTACGTCTTTTGTCAGGGCAGGCCACCAAAAGTAGCGTTGGATTAATTCAAGAGTTTTAGGAGTACCTGGATGACCTGCCTTAGGTATAACATGCAACCAATGAAATACTATCTTGCGAAGTTTGGTAGTGGGCACGAACAAACGAGCGTCATGGAAAGGTAATCCTTGCTTGATTTACCTTTTGGGATCTGCTTGGGCCAATGTCTGCCATTTCTCAATGGTGAAAGAATCACGGATGTCTTCAAAGAAATCTTCAGTTTTTATGATGCATAGGACTTTGTCTGGAGCAATGATAGCTTTGGAGGTTTGAACTGCAGGCAACGTGGTAGACTCTTGGCGGGACAAGGCGTTAGCTTTGCGATTGTCTTTACCAGGATGGAAAGTTACCACAAAATCAAATTCGGCCAAAAAAAGCATCCAGCGTAATTGCCGAGGAGTCAAAAGTCTGGCGAAACTCATGAACTGGAGATTGCGATGATAAGTATATACTGTGACAGCATATTTGGCACCCAACAAATGATGTCTCCATTCTTTAAAGGCGTCGCAAATCGCCAGAAGCTCTTTTTCAGCAATAACATAGTTTTGTTCGGCTTCGTTCAGTTTCCAAGACATGTAAGCTACAGTATGAAGTTGGCCAGTGTCTTTACTTCGTTGTGACAAGACTGCACCTATTGCCACATCTGAAGCATCAGCTTCCACTATGAAGGGACGGTCCGCATCAGTGTGAGTCAAGACTGGGGCTGTGGAAAAATCTTCCTTCAAAGTTGAAAAGGGTTGGTCAGCTTCTGGGGACCATACACATTTTTCTTCCTTTCTTAATAGCTTAGTGATTGGGGCCACTGTCTGGGAAAAATTATTTATGAACCTCTGGTAAAAATTTGCAAACCCCAGGAAACATTGTACATCACAAACAGCTTTTGGGGTGGGCCAATCCGATACGGCTTTTACTTTCTTTTCTGCCATCCCCATACCTTGAGGGGTAGGGATAACCCCTAAAAACTCAACTGTGGTAACATGAAACTCACACTTGGTTAGTTTGCAATATAAATGGTGCTTTTGAAGGGCTGCAAGAATTTTCTTGACATATTGTACATGTTCATTTTCATTGTCAGAGTAGATCAAAATGTCATCGATGTAGACTATGGCAAATATGTCGAGATACTCTATAAGAACGTCATTCAAGAAAAATTGAAATGCTGCTGGAGCATTACACAGTCCAAAAGGCATGACGGTGTATTCAAAGAGGCCATATCTTGTCTTGAACGCTGTTTTCCATTCATTGCCCTCTCTCATCCTGACCAAATGATAAGCACCTCGTAGTTCGAGCTTAGTTTAGATTTTAGCTTTCTTTAGTTGTTCCAGTAAGACCGGAATCAGGGGCAAGGGATATTTATTCTTGATGGTGACCTTGTTCAAACCCCTATAGTCGATACAAGTTCGAAGATATCCATTCGCCTTCAGAACAAAAAACAAACGAGAGGCTGCAGGAGACTTAGAAGGGCCAATGAAACCATTCTCCAAGAATTGATCTAGAAACTTTTGTAAATGTTGATTTTCATGTTCTGACAGGGCGTATACACAACAGTTGGGGAGTATCGCACCTGGGATTAGATGAATTTGACAGTGATAAGGTCTATGAGAAGGCAAGTTTTCTGCTTGTTTTTCATCGAAAACATCTTCATAGGATGAATACT
Source organism: Pleurodeles waltl (assembly GCF_031143425.1). NCBI lineage: Eukaryota > Metazoa > Chordata > Amphibia > Caudata > Salamandridae > Pleurodeles > Pleurodeles waltl. Next base: position 109,907,357 of record NC_090443.1, read on the forward strand.
GTTTGGGCAATTAAACTTCTTTCTCCGCGGCAGTGGCTATGTAAGAGTTGCTAACTTTGGGTACTTGAAACTTTTGGAGGCATTGTTCTGTACATAGTGCTGATGAGAACACGACCTTTCGTTCTGCCCAATTAATCTCAGGATTGTGATGATTTAACCAGGTTAAGCCAAGGATAATTCCATACTGGGGAGCATGGATCACGTCAAGGACGAGTTTCTCTTTATGTTTATTTCTTTGGTTCTTACCCTGACGGATCACCGACAAGGGGACAGTCTGAAGAGTAACTGGTCCCCCAGTCAAGAGATTTCCATCTACTGCCTGTATTATTTCTGGAGTCTTCTTCTCAATACATGGGATTCCCCCATGCACAAACCAATTGGGTGTCAACAAAGTTTCCGGTAGCCCCAGAATCTACTAGGGCCTTCTTGATATAGGTCTTTTTCTTTACTTGAACTTTTATGCCAAGCTTGAGATGTCTAGATTGTGACGGGTTCACGGTGACACCCAAGAGCAACCCTTATTTACATCTTGGGTGTTGTAGTTTTCTGAATCGACTTGTGCATTGGCTGCAACTTTCTGGACAGGACCTCGTTTGCTCTTTGGTTTGATTGTACATTCTTTGGCAAAATGACCCTTGCGCCCACAATAAAGACATTGTCCATTCTTTCTACGTAGGTCCTTTTCATCTTTGGTCAAAGTTCTCCTGATTGTTCCAATTTCCATAGGTTCTGGCGTTCTTTCTTTTTGAGTTCTTGATTCTCTATTATCGTGAACACGCCAGGAATATTTTTCAGTCTTTTTGCATGTTCCCCTTCGTTCTGCTAAACGATGATCCAATCTCAAAACAAGGTTTATCAGGTCTTGACAGTCTGAAGGCTGAGGGTCTATTTGAGCTAGAATATCTTTTAACTCCTCTTTGGGTCCCTTGTAGAACAAGCCCGCTTGCTTTTCTTCAGGCCAAGATGTCTCGGCTACCAGCCAATTAAAGTTGGCTAAATATGACACTGAATCCTGGTTACCTTGTCGTAAGTCTAATAATTCACAATTTGCAGACAATGTTGCAGTTCTATGATCAAATACTCGTTCAAACTCGCAAACAACATTTTTTGTCAGTTGTAAAGCAGGGGACTGTCTTTACGCACAAGAGGGATAGCCAAGGTAGCTGCATCCCCAGTCAGGTATGATAACAAGAAAGCCACTTTGGATTGGGCATCAGGGAAAGTATGTGGTCGGCAGGTGAAGTGTAATTCCACTTGAACCAGGAATGATTGTGCTTTCAAGGGATCGCCTGAGAAACGTTCTGGAGGAGCTAAAGGAATGGCTGAAGGAACATTGAGGGAAATGTTTGTAGAATTACCTCCAGAAGTCTGAGGAGGAGGATCTGGCCAAGACACACCTTTGGGATTTTGTTTCTTCTTCTCTACCTTATCCTGTAACTGACTCACTCTCTCAGCTAGGCTAGCTGCCAAACCTTTTGATGACACCACCTCTGCTTGGAGCTGCGTGCTAGCCTTGACCAGCTCGTCCAATGTGGCCATGCTGAGAACATATGCAAACCTGGAGGATTGATTTGATTTAACACATGCTTTATTCAATCAGTCGATCATCAATGCAAATATACAATGATAATAATAATTATAGAGATAAAATCCAAGTAGCATATAAACATACATTCATAAAATACCTTTCATTTAAAAAATTCTTCAACAATACACAATACAGCTACGGACCCCCCCCCTACAATCCTTTAAAAAGTAAAAATATAGGCCGCTTATAATTAAGACACAGTCCTGATAACGGAATTACGTATACGCCATGCTGCCAGTAAATACTTGCTGACAGCGTATATTAAAGTCTTAGAGTGGTGACTTTTTAAAATCCTCAAGGCAGAAGCGCAGTCTCTTATCCCTATTTCACGGCAGATGTTACAGATCCACTTAGACCTGGGAAGAGAGTAAGCGGGGCAAAAGAACATAAAATGTTCAACTGTTTCAGATGTTGCGCCACAAGCAGGGCATATATCTGTAGCTGTTTTTGTACCCCATCTGCACATCAGTGACTTCAGCGGCAGCGACCTAAAGCGGAATCTGGCATATAAGCTTTTACCTAAAATATCGGGAATAGTATGTATGTATGGTTCAAATTGTGGATACCATTTAAAATCTATGAAGATTTGTTAAGCAGCCATAGGCTCTATGGGTAATGTAATTGTTGCATACATAGGACCAGTATACACGCTTCAATACATTGGAGTGGGCTTTTTCCAGTTTATGGGCTTTTTCCCCAAAATCTCCAAGTCCTAGTTTATTGAACCATCTAGATACGTGTTTGCCCCAGGGAATAGTGGTTGAGTTGGAACACTTTAACAGATCTTGGAGTGAGGTCTTATAAACATCCAATTCTGGTACAGTCCATAGCCTTATCCAATATAAAAGTGGTTTTAAAATGATTAAGTCAGCTATACGTCTCAAACCCAGATCTAAAAACAACGGTATCAGTGGAGTGCTTAGAGGGCAAGCACATAAGGACCTTGCAAAGCTATTCTCACCAATGGTTAGCCTATTGCAATCCGAAAAGCCCCAAACCTCCGCACCGTAGGCAGCAGCACCCTGTGCTCTGGCAATATAAACCTTGATTGCCGGGGAGACAGTTTTTGCTGTTGTACCCCTATAAAAACGTAAGATAGATGCTGCACCATGCTGCAAACGGCCCACACTTTTATTAACCTGTTCTACCCAATTCAAATTATCAGTGCGCCTTACACCAAGATAATCTATGGAACAAACCTTATCCAGAAGGTTCCCTTCTAAGTGAATGGTGCATTTCTTCCGCACTCCTGAACGGAGTGCCATTAACTTAGTTTTCCTGAGATTCAACTCTAAGCCTTAATCTCGACAAAAAGAGTTGAATCTATTGATGAGAGTTTGGAGGCCCATAGGAGATTTAGAAATAAGAAGGGAGTCGTCAGCGAAAAGGGGAATGGGGATTTTTTGAGCGCATAGGGTTGGAGCGTCGTTCTGGCATGTCATTAAAACCTGTACCACCTCGTTGATAGAAATAGAGAATAAAAAAGGTGCCAGCCCCCCTGTGTATGGGGATTTTGTCTGTTAGTTCGCCTAGGTTGCCCCATCTCACTTGCGCGTATGTATCCTCATGCAGCCGCTTCAGAAGTTGAATTAAATTGACTGGAGTCTATTTTATGTAACACCTCCCACAGCTTTTCCCTCGGAACTAAGTCAAAAGCTGATCTCAAATCAACAAAAGCGATATATAACAGTTGTTTTGCAAGGGCTGTGTATTTCCAGTACAGCACGGCCAGTCTGAAAACCTGGTCTACTGTGCTGATCCTCGATCGAAATCCAGCTTGGAGGGGAGATAGAATCTGCTGGTCTGTAGCCCAATGAGTTAGTCTGCCTAGAAGTTGCTTGGCAAATATTTTTTGGAAATTGTCAATCAGACTAATTGGTCTATAATTTGTTGGGAGGTTTGCGTTACCCTTTTTATGAATAGGTATGATTTCGGCACCCTTCCATGTCGTGGGGATCTGCCCCCTTGCAGTAATTTTATTAGATAGTGTATTGATGTACCAGGTCCAAACTGCTGGCTCATAAGAGTAGAGGTCCCCCGGGATTTTGTCTGGGCCTGGGGCTTTCCCAAGTTTTAATGAACGGATAGCCTTGGCAGTTTCTTTAATAGTGAAACGGATGTGGCCCTTATGGTCCTGTAGGCCCCCTTCATGGGGGACTAGACCAGGAAGCACATCCGATGAGGAGAGGGGGTCTTGGGCCACATCCTCTTTGGCTGAGATCTTGGGGGTCTCAATTTTATCATATAAACGTAGAAAATGTTCGACCCATCTTTCTGGCTGTATATGGTTGATAACACCAGTCCTGCCCTCTTTCTCTCGCTTGCCTATCAGTTCCCAGAACAGTTTGTTGTTGTTGGATTGAGTAGCATCCAACAACTCCTGCCAGATTGTTTCTTCCCAGGTTTTTTTGGCTCGGGTTATGGATTCTTTATAAGTGAGTCTAGCTAGTTGTATTTCCCCATGGGTCCCTTCCATGAGGGCGCTTTTTAATCCTGTCTTGGCCCTATGGCAAGATTCGTCAAACCATGTACTGGAGGTACCTCCTTGGTGTCTTACCACAGCCTTCTTGTAGAAGATGCGTTGGAGTCTTACGATCATATTTTCATGTATTGATAAGAGGGGGATGTCATTGGGGTCACAATCGTAATTAGGGGCCAAATTATCTATAAAAGCCAGGTAAATCTTGCGTAGCAAATAGGGATTCGACTGGACCTTTGGCCACCTGACCTTCGAAGATGAATTGTTCAAGGTGGGAGTGGAAACCATGGTAGTTTGGTTGTTCGATGTTCTATCAAAAACATCCCCTGACATAGAAAGTATTAGTGGGAAATGATCGCTTTCACATCTAGCATCCACCTTCATATCTTTCAGGAAGGGCCACAACCTCACATCCACTAAGAAGTAATCAATTACGCTTGTGGTTAAGCCTCGTTTGAAAGTGGGTGAAGTGTCCAGGTCAGAGGGCATGCAGCCGTTACATGCCCTAAGGCCGTGCTTCAGACAAAGAGATGCCAGTTGGGTAGCTACACAAGAATTAAGACAAAAACAGTCGCTAGTCAACTGTGGAATCCCCCATGTTTGGTCTTCTTCCTTGGTGAGACCGGTTAGTATCACAGAGGGTTCAAAGGTACAGTTTACATCCCCAGCTATTATCAGATAAGAAGTTGGTTGTAGGGTATCTAGGAAGTCAAGTAACTGTTTTAGAATCTGGGACTCAACCCCTCGAGGTACTGATTGGGCGTAAACATTAATAAAAATTATATTAAAACTCTGTTGGAACGTGATTTTTAACCCCATCAAATCTGGGCTATCAAATTTTAAAACCTTGGATACACATTGCACATTTTTGTTTAATAGCATCAGAAGACCTCCTTGTGCTCGACCCGTCAGTTTTGTAGAGGGTTGGGCAGCCATGTTAAATGAAAGGAACCCATCTATGGTAATCTTCTCCTCAGCCCATGTTTCTTGGAAGAGGCATATGTCTTGGGTATTTATGTATGAACACCAGTCAATATCATCTAGTTTCCTCCCAAGGCCGGCTAGATTCCAAGTCATGATTGATAGACCTTTTCACTCAGAAACAGAACTTAATGTCTGAAAGTTAGTTTCCTCAGGAATCGACTCTTTAACAGTAGGTTCACAAGAAACCATTGGGCTGGGTTCCTCTAAGTCAGTCCCTAAGGTTGCCTCCTGGGCTGTTGCCAGTCATACAGGGTTGGGCTGGATGGGATCGCCACACCTAAGTAGGTTACTTGTAACGTTACAACATGGATGACTGAGAACTTGTGTCTGGCCTTCATCCTCCAATACTGTCTCTAAGGTGATACATCCCCTCCTTCGTTCCGAGAGATGACGGGTACGGTAATTGAACGCAATGAGGCTTTCGACCAAGGTTCTGTCATGAAACTCGATTGAGATTACATCGTGGGTCGACCCTAAGGGGCACCACCGCTTGGCATTGCGGATATCTGAACATATGACCGATAAACAGTTTCGTTGGTGTCGCAGCCAGTGGGTTACCTTGTTGACCCTAGACTCGTGATCCTCGCTAAGCCCCGGCAACAATTTCGGGACTTGTTTTAGAAAAAGATTATTTGTCCTTGACTTGGGGCATATGGCTGAGTCACAAGGATTTCTCTGATGGTGAGTGGCACTGATGGAACCGAGGGAAGGTTTGGGAGCATGTGAGTCACTAACGTTTGATGAGACATAGGACCTCTTAGACAGGAGGTTGTTAGTCTCTTTACAGCTCCTAGTTGGCAAATAATTTGAGACGTCTGGGGGGCGGCTATTGGAAGAAGTAAGGTTTTTCATAGTATCCCCCTCATCTGTTGGCTTTTTACCGACATGGTACTCCTGTGTGAGGTTATCTTTAGAGCATGTTGCATTCACATCTATACTAGCCCAGTGTATCTTTTCCTTTTGATAATCAATGGCCTGGCCCCCCTGTGCACGCCAGGTAGGTGGAGTTGGGTCAGTCACTATGTGACCTCTATTTGCCCCGTCGTTTCTTAAATGGCATTTGCTTCCAGGTTCTGGTCTCTCCTGCAAGCATTTTGCCAGTTGTAACACCAAGGACCTGACTTCTTCCACTCTCTGGAGTATAAGGGAGACATTAGGACTCAGTGGTATAATTGAAATAGGAGTACTTCCCTCTGTTCCCGCTTGAGGAGACCCGCACCTATGCGAAGAGTCATTTATCTTGCTTATTAAATCATTAGAGGGGGAGGTAAGTGGATGGTGTGTTGTTAATAAGGTCACTCCACTATTAATCAATGTTGAATCCAAGCCTGGATCCTGTGTCTTTTAAAAAAAAATAATCTTGAATCCTCCCAGGGTGGACTAAGGCGTTTTTAGAAGGAGGGGCACCATTTTGACTGGTTGTACAATTTAGTATCGCCTCAACCTCTTCAAATAACAGATCAATCTCTTCAAAGGGTTTTTTGGGCCTAATAGCTGGTTTCTCTGCTTTTTGCGGTCAGTCAGAGGGTCCAGGGGATCGGCAGCTTTTCTCTTCCCCATGAACCCGGGTAAGTAACAAATACAAGTGCTAACAAATTGGAGTGCTTTAAATCTTACTTGTATATGGAGCAGCAGATGAAAGAAAGTAGCCCAGCCCAGCCTCAGTCGGCCGTTGACGGGCGTAGACGGGCCCGTCTTGGCCCGGTCTTCGCCCGGGCGCACGCGCATCCCGCGAGGGGCGCGGCTTCTAATGCAGTCAGGAAGCCGCGTTCGGCCAATCAGGGGAAGCGTCCCGGTCCCCCGGCAACCAAAGGTTCTCTCCGCGTCCCGCGAGGGGCGCGCCTTCTAATGCAGTCAGGAAGCCGCGTTCGGCCAATCAGGGGAAGCGTCCCGGTCCCCCGGCAACCAAAGGTTCTCTCCGCGTCCTGGGAGGGGCGCGCCTTCTAATGCAGTCAGGAAGCTGCGTTCGGCCAATCAGGGGAAGCGTCCCGGTCCCCCAGCAACCAAAGGTTCTCTCCTGGAGGATTATTAATTTGTGGGCTCACTATTCTGTCAGAGTCACCAGATCCTCGGGGTCTGCACATGTTCCCAACACGTCCACCACAAGACAGCTCCAATACTCTGATTAGAATGTCACAGGGTCTAAGAGAGTCCAAGTGAGGAAAAGGGGATTAGGTAGGGAACAGCTGGGAAGGAGACCTTTAGGAAGCAAAAGGTTAAAACACACTATCAAAATTATCATATTAATCATTACTAGACTATAATTCTAAGCATTGTCATACTGGAAACATGGATAACTTAAGCATGGACTAAATAACAAGGCCTCAAGATGTCTGGTTACCTGTGAAGGAATCAAGCAGCATTAATACAACTTTTCAATGAACCTCTCAATGAAATGTTACACATGGATTAGAAACACCAGAACCTTCTAGAATTATGTTTTCAAATTCAAGCATAGTCTTTTGCATGAGGACAAGAAAATAATCTGAATGAATTCTATAACCCCATAGGAATTGTACCTTAGGGACTTATTATGCACATACGATATAACCTCTAGAATTCAAGCACTTTAGTTTCTTAGAATGCAGGAACATGCATTGCGCACATTGCAGATTTCCATAACAGTTTGCAAATGCCATGAAATGCTTGCGCACAATGAATAACTTGAGTTAGGCACAAGAAATGATTAGCGCGTCTTGCCGATTCGAATACCACCATGTGAGTGCCACAGAATGGTAGCGCACAATGAGTAACAGGAGTTCAGCACAAGAAATGAATTGTGCGTCTTGCCGATTTGAATGTCACCATGTAAATGCCAGGAAATGGTAACACACAATGAATATCATGAATTAAGCACAAGAAATGAATCGCGCGTCTTGCCGATTTGAATGCTACCTTGCGAATGCCATGAAATGGTAGTGCACACTGAATATTCATGAATTAAGACAAGGAATGAATTGCGCGTCTTGCCGATTCGAAGGCCATCATGTGAATGCCATGAAATGGTAGCGCACAATGAATAACATGAATTAAGCACAAGAAATGAATCTTGCGTCTTGCCGATTCGAATGTCTCCAAGTAAATGCCAGGAAATGGTACACACAATGAATATCATGAATTAAGCACAAGAAATGAATCGCGCATTTTGCCGATTCGAATGCTACCTTGCGAATGCCATGAAATGGTAGCGCACACTGAATATTCATGAATTAAGCACAAGGAATGAATTGCGCGTCTTGTTGATTCGAAGGCCACCATGTGAATGCCATGAAACACCAAGCGCACATTCACACGCACAATAGCAAAATTGTTTTATCATGCAACTTAGGCCCAAGAACTCGAAAGCCTTTGAGAACGGGATCTGGGGCCCAGCCCGACCTCCGTCTTACCACCCTGACCAAGAATCACCAGCAAAGTGAAAGGGCAAGGCCTGGAAGATCAAAGTAGGCCTCCGGAACAGGAGCTCAGGAAGTTGCTGCTGCTCTGCACCGGGACCTCTGAATAGTGAGCACGTGGAGCTGGGCTGGCTCCCTTATATAAAGTCTTGGCCCAACCCCCAAACCACACCCAGGCATGCTGCAGGGAAAGCTTCTAGAAGCCTGCAGCAGTACATTGCAAATGAACAGTATTTTATAAGCACCTTGAACATAAGTCTTCAGGATTAAACTCTGCAATGCAAAAGGTTAAACAACAGCATATCAGCACAAAGCATAAATTACGTTATCTTTAAAGTGCTGTTTTTTTGCATTCTAGTTGCCCGTAGAGCACGCACTGCCCTGATGTTGACACCCAGTCATTAAACGTTTCTTATTGTGTTTTCTTTGTAATTACTACACACTTCTGAAACACCTTGGAACTCTGAGTGCATATTTTCCAGCATACAGTTTTTTTTTTTTTTTGTTTTTTTTTACTTTACCAGATCATGTGTAAGGCCTTGATATGCAAAGTCCACTCCACCAGTGCATTAAAGGTACAACTGCCTGGGTAATTGCTAAAAGGGCAATTATGAGTGACTTCTGAGAGCTGCTGTGTTAGTGTTTTTCATAAATGCTCCATCTTCATTGTGCTTTCTGTAACCAGGTCATTTATATGTCACTCATTCTGCACCCTTTTAAGTCATTTATATACTGGCGCACTTGCTGTTTTGCAGCCTGTTATACACCTGTCTGGAAGCCTGCCCGATGCAAAGAAAATTTGTTGATGCTTGATCACATGATTCCTCACTTAGAACATATTTCATTACGTCTTTGAAAAGCTTTTCTCTTTTTTGGAAAATCTTACAAGAAATTAGAGATTGGGAGGAGAAATGACACAGCTATGCAGGAAGGAGTGCAGCCCAGGGCTCTATTTACAGCCTGTGCACAGGGACTCCTAAATCTTGTCCGGTAATAAATGACACTGCCGTTGGTATGCAGGAGAAGCCACACTGGCCTTGGTGCTCCTGTGGTCAGAGACACTTGGCTTTTTAGGGTTGAGTCTGTGAGAGCATGTGTCTTGCTTGCGAGACAATGTTGTATACAGTATAGGGCTTGGAACCTGCCCATGCTTATCATTTGTCTCGTTCTGCATCACTCTTCACTGCAGCCCTTTTTATTTGCCAGTGCATCCGAATCTTCACTTCCACCACTTGCTGTGGAGTAGGGGTCAAGCACAGATTGATTCAATGTAATCAGTGCCAGTCAGCTGCTCCCAGACAATTCATGTACTGTTTTTTTTAGGGTCGAGCGCACAAGCGCTCCATCTCTGTTGTAATCTCTCTTTGGGCTTTTAACCACACCCATGTCACGCCTGTCACTTTCATTGGTTAATGGGCTTGCCTTTTAAAATCCGCTTTGTTTCATTAGTGAAAGGCATGCATACGTCATGCCTTTTCTGGTGCTTAGCCCTCCTCAAGCGCACCGGCCAACTACTGAAAACATACGAGGCTCTGTTTTTTCAGCATGGTTTCCGGACTACATTATCTTTTTATTTCCTACACAGCGCGAACGCGCTGTATTTTACAAAGGGCGATGGTGCTATTTTTTTTTCTTTCAATTTGTGTGGCAAGAAAAGTCCAAGTTTACAACGCTAATGGCTCTAACTCGAGCAAATGCGAGACCCGTTGCATTGCAAATGCATGTTTTTTTGGCCAGCTGAAATGTCACTTCTGATGCTTTTTTTTCATTCAGTTGTTGTAGCATTCAATTACAGTGCCCTCAACATTCCGTTTTCCTTGCCCTCAAATCTGTCCCCGCCTCGTTTAGCTTTTCCATTGCTGTTTTAATCCCTACTCCTTCCCTACTTACAGTAACCTTGGTTGGTGCCAGCACAGATGGGGTATTCAGGATTACTGTGCACTCTGTTTATTTGTTACTGCAGCGGCTGCTTAGGGAGCCGTTCACTTTATTGATTCATCATGGCTGCAGGACACCGCTTTCAGTTTTCATTTTACAGTAGCCCTGGGTGCTGCTGAACACAGATGGATAATCACGATTACTGTGCATCATGTTTAATTGTGGCCTTAGGGGCTGCTTAAGGGCATCGCTGACTTTACTGATTCAATTACAGTTGCATGGCACCGTTTTCATTTTAGTTTACAGTGGCTGCTGTTGGTGAAAACCCAGTCTGGGTAATGATGCTGTTTCTGGTGCTGCATAGGTCATTACTTAGCTATATATCTAGTAATAATCGCTCATTATGCACTACTTTCAGTTTAGCTGACAATGGCTGTCTGTAGCATCAAATACCTGGCTTTTTGGGATTGTGAATCATGCAGTTCACTGTGGCAGCGCATGCGCTGTGATTCAGGCACCATTTAGTTCTTTGCCGCCGCCTGGATTCTTACTGCTTGGTGGTTGACTGCTTCCCCTTCGTACATTGTTGCCCATTTTCCATTGAACAGGCAGTATTAAATGCTTAACGTATAATGCCAACCATACACACAAAGATAGGTTCTGTGTGTAGCTCCACCTTGTTTAACAAGCAGAGTAAGCATTAGTTTACTGCTGGTTCACCCTTTTTATTGATCAATTAGGCAGACATATATATATAAAAAAAAGAAAGTGACCTTGCTCATGCATAGAGAATGTTCCAACAAAGCCCACAGAACACGCAAACAAAATGCATTTTTTCTGTGACATACGTAAGAGACTGCATACAAACAGATATAAGTACACTTTTAACCTGATAGAGACTTCTAGTTGCAGATTCCTTACATTAGAATTTCCCCTCCGATGTCAAACTGGATCTGGAGATTTTTTCTTCGCAAAATACCCTTGTGCGTTGGTAGGTGGCTTAGGTCGACTCCGCAGGTGTCGTAGTCACCATGATGATGTCGGGACTAGTACATAGATGCTGCCTCAGTGCAGTGACGCACTTTTTTTTCTTTCCGCTCTGATCTGGAGTGACCTACCCTTGGTCAACTTTTGACTGACTTCAACTCATTTGCCGAGTTATTGTGACGTTTTTGGTGTGTCAAGGATGTCCCCGAAGACCGGCTTCAAACCGTGCAACGACTGTCACTGCATGGTGTCGGTGACAGGTCCACATCGGGTCTGTTTGTGGTGCCTGGAGTGCGACCACAACCCAAAGTCGCTCTCAGCTGGGCCATGCACCTGAAGGCCTTGAGGGAGTGGTGCCTCAAGCTTATGGCGGCCCGGCGCTCGACTATGCATAGGTCCCGGTCTTGCTCAAGGGGAAGGTCTCAAGACCGGTCACGGAGCCACCGCCACCCGTCTTCTTCAAAGTCTTCAGGTCAAAGTATGAAGAAGATGTTGAAGAAATCTCGTCATTCTTCGACTTGACCCTGTCACTCAGCTGATGCGACGCGGGAGGAGTGTTGATGCCTCTGTCTTCAGAGCCTGCTTTTGAGTCCGCTTAGCACCTCCCAGAGTTTCCGGGAGCCAGGGCGACCCCAACCCAATTGAAGGAAGTTTGAGGCCATGTGCCTAATTTTTGGGCAGTCCAACCTCACTACAGCGCCTTCGGCAGTCGTACCATTAAGACCTTCCCCAGGTGCCACGCCTGGTTACGTACATCTGGTTTTTCAGGGGATGTCAAACAGACTATTATGAACATGCCCTTTGATGGCTCCTGTCTCTTTGGAGACAAGGCAGACTCTGCACTGGAGAGGTTCAATACTCCCAGGCTATGGCTCGGTCCCTTGGCCTTTCCACTGCCCCTCGTCCCCAACAGACTGCCTTTTGCCACTTTTGTGGCCACGGAAGGGGCTCCCAGTTGCATCCCTTTCCCAGCCACTGTGTCTCACATGCTGATCAGTCGCTGCATGGTCGGGGACGCAGAATCCCACGTGGTTGTTGGACACAGAACCAGAGGTCTCTCCAGTCCACCTCTGCCACTTCTGCAGCCTCCAAACCCTCCTAGCCCATTCCCTCACTCTGGTCCAGTTGGCAGCAGGAGTCGCCATCACCTGCTCCACTGGGAATCCATCACTATGGACAGGTTGTTTTTGCAAATCGTTCGAAAGGGCTACTCCCTCCCTTTCAAATCTGCCCCACCAGCCATGCCTCCATCATTCAGCCGTATACCGTAGTATCATTTGCCACTTCTCCGCCAGGAGGTCACGGCTATCTTGGCCAAGAGAGCCATAGGCAGGTTGGTTGTTATTCCCGCTACTTTCTGGTGCCCAAAGAAGACAAGGGCTTACGTCCTATCCTAGACCTTTTGGCCCTCAATCTGTTCCTCTTGAAGGAGAAATTCAATATACTCACCCTGGCTCAGGTCCTGTCTGCCCTGGACCCAGAAGACTGAATTGTAGCGTTGGACTTGCAGGACGCTTATTTCCATATTCTGTGTCCTGCCTGCCCACAGACGGTACCTATGTTTCGTGGTAGTTCACAAGCACTTTCAATTTGCTGTGCTCTCCTTTGACCTTATCAAGACCCCTCGGGTGTTCACAAAATGATGGCGGTGGTTGCAGCTCATATGCGCAGGTTGGGAGTTTGTCTTCCCCTACCTCGACGACTGGCTGTTGAAGGCAGACTCACCCTAGAAAGTAGTCTCCCACCTTCAGACTATGGCGAATCTCCTGCACACGCTGGGGTTCACTATAAACATGCGTAAGTCACACCTGACTCTCTCTGACACTCCCTTTCATCAGAGCTGTTCTGGACATAGTGCAGTTTCGTGCCTATCCTCCCGAAAAGCCAGTCCAGGATGTTCAGGCTATGATTCCGATCTTTCAGCCTCTATCTTGGGTTTCAGTGAGACTGGCTCTGAGGCTGCTGGGCCTCATGGCCTCCTGCATCCTGCTAGTGACACATGCCAGAAGGCATATGCGGGCTCTGCAGTAGGACTTGAAGTTCCAGTGGGTGCAGCATCAGGGAAATCTTTCTGACATGGTCCAGATCACGGAGGGGACTGCGAAAGACCTGCTTTGGTGGCTTTCGAATTGGCATTGGGTCAACAACGGATCTATCTCTCTTCCCCAACCAGATCTATCCACAGTGACAGACATGTCATTTCTGGGATGGGGCGGCCATATGGAAGAGGCTGAGATCAGAGGCCTCTGGGCTCCATAACAATCTTCTGGAGCTCAAGGCGATCAGGCTTGCATTGAAAGCATTTCTTCCCTCTATCAAAGGGAAAGTAGTGCAAGTGTTCACGGACAAAACTACCTCCATGTGGTACTGCAACAAACAGGGCGGAACAGGGGCCTGGACCCTACAGGGGCCTGGACCCTTTGTCAGGAGGCGCTATGCCTCTGGAAATGGCTGGCACATCAGGACATCACTCTGGTAGTTCGTCATCTGGCAGGCTCTCTGAAGGCCAGAGCAGACAAACTCAGCCGTCGATGCATAGCCGATCACGAAATGCTGTCTCCATCCAGAGGTGGCGCAAGGTCTTTTTCAGCAGTGGGCAGAGCCTTGGTTAGATCTGGTCGCCTCCGCAGAGAATGCGCAGTGTCAACTGTTTTGCACGTTGGAGTTTCCAAGGCGGCACTCACTCTGAGACGATTTGTCTTGAGTGGAACTCCGGCCTCCTTTCTGCCTATACTACTTCTGTCCAGAGTTCTCAAAAAGATCAAGAACGACTGAGCCCAAGTAATCTTGGTGACTCCGGACCAGGCACGGAGAGTATGGTATCCAGAGCTAATGAGCGTGGCCACCGATCCTCCACTCAGACTGCCCCTTCTGGAGGATCTTCTGTTGCAGCAGCAGGGCATGGTTCTCAACCCGAACCTGTCTCCGCCTTCATGCATGGAGAATGAGCGGCGGCAGTTGACAGCTTTTGACCTTCCACCCGAAGTCTGTGATGTAATCTTGGCAGCCAGGCGCTGCTCCACCAAAACGGTGTACATCTGTAATTGGCATAAATTTGTGGCATGGTGTACCAACAAATCTGTTGATCCACTCTCTGCTCCTCTTTCTGAGGTTCTTTTGTTAATTCTTTTGTTGGCCCAGCAGGGCTCTGCTTTGTGCACTCTTAAGGGTTATTTATTGGTTGTCTCAGCCTTTCTTAGGTTGCCTGATCAGCCTTCACCCTTTAAGTCTCTTATTGCTAGTAGATTCCTTAAGGGCCTCACCTATTTGTTTCCTTCCCACTCAGTTTATCATGCCTCAGTGGGATCTCAATCTTGTCCTTACTTACTTAATTAATGTGTACTCCCTTTGAGCTGATGCACAATTGCCCCTTTCGGCTCCTTACTTTCAAACTTGTTTTTCTTGTTACCATCTGTAAGAAGTTGGCTCTGTATATACTGTCTCAAAATGAGAGATAGTGTGCACAGAGTCCAAGATTTCCCCTTAGAGGTTGATAGTGGCAAAATTAGATAATAGTAATGCTCTATTTTGTGTTAGTGTGGTCGAGCAGTAGGCTTATCAGAGGGAGTGTTAAGCATTTGTTGTACACACACAGGCAATAAATGAGGAACACATACTCAAAGACTTAACTCCAGGCCAATAGGTTTTATATAAAAAATATATTTTCTTAATTTATTTTATTAATTTATTTTAGATTCAAGATTTGAGGTAAGTACACAAAATGCAAGGTGCTTCACACAGGTAAGTATAGAATGTTTAATTAAAACGGTAGTACACACAGTTTTGGTTAAAATGGCAATAAGCTATTTTAAAAGTGGACACTGCAAAAATCAACAGTTCTTGGGGAGGTAAGTTTGGTTAGGTTTCTTAGGTAGGTAAAGCACTTACGCTGTCACCTGGGCATAAGCAGCCCACCGTTGGGGGTTCAAGACAACCCCAAAGCCACATCACCAGCAACACAGGGCCGGTCAGGTGCAGAGGTCAAAGGAGGGCCCAAAACACATAGGAGCCTATGAAGGACAGGGGAGCTCTGGTCCTAATCTGCTTACAGGTAAGTACCTGCGTCCTCGGGGAGCAGACCATGGGGGTTTTGTAGAGCACTGGGGGTGGGGGGAACACACACAAGCCCACAAAACACACCTGCAGCGGCCCGGGGGCAGCTGGGTGCAGTAGGCAAAGTAGGTGAAGAGACCTTCCCTGGCCACAGAACCCTTGGTACCAGAGGTACCATTTACACGGGACTTATCTATGTGCCAGGGCTGTGCCAATTGTGGGAACAAAGGTACAGTATAGGGAAAGAACACTGTTGCTGGGGCCTGGTTAGCAGGGTCCCAGCACACTTTCAATCATAACTGGAATCAACAAAACGCAAAACGTTAGGGGGTAACCATGCCAAGGAAGGCATTTTCTTAGACCATCACTTCTGCTCGCAGAGTGAGTGAGCTTCAGGCTCTATCTTCTAAGCCCTCATTTTTGTCTATGCACCCTGGCAAAGTGGTGTTTCGCACTAAAGCCTCTTTCCTTCCCAAAGTCAGTACACCTTTTCATGTAGACCAGTCCATCACTTCGCCTACTTTTTACGCACCTGCACCTCCACATCCTCCTCCTGAGGAGGAGAGACTCCACCGCCTGGATACAAAAAGAGCATTGGCATTCTAGCTTGATCGTACTAAAGATTTCTAGGTGGATGATCAGCTCTTTGATGGATATGTAGGTGCGAAGAAAGGGAAGGCTGTGCACGATGGGGACAAATCGCCTATGCTACGCTTTGGCAAAGAAACAACCCCCCGAGGGCTTGTGCACTCATTCCACCAGAGCAACTGCTGCTTCCACTGCATTAGCACGCAGACTTCTTGTCCTGGATATATGCCAGGCAGCAATGTGGGCATACTTCCACATGTTTACTAAACATTACTGCCTGGACAGTCGGGTGCGTAGGGACAGCTACTTTGGTCTTTCGGTCCTGCAGGACTTTCTAGTATGAACTTGGTTCGCAGCCCACCTCCGAGAATGGCATTTCTTGGGTATCTATTCTAAGGTAAAGAATCTGCAACTAAAAGTCTCTATCGGATGTACATGTTACTTCCCTTTGTTAACAATATATCTGGTTGAGACATATTCTAGTCTATGTACTACTCCTGATGTCGTCGTGGTGACTAAGACGCCAGAGATGCCTGCGGAGTCGACCAATGCCACCTAACGACACGCAAGGGTATTGCTCGAAGAAAAGAATCACTGAATCCAGTCTGAAGCCTGGGGGAAAATTCTAATTTAAGGAATCTGCAACTAGAATATGTCTCTACCAGATATATTGTTACCAAAGGTAAGCAACTTGTCCTTTTAGGAATCTTACTTTTAAAAAAAATGATTCTGCAAAAGTACTGCTTTAGTAATGTTTGCATAAACAGCCTTATAACAAGCAAAAACACGCTATATAAAAGCTAAACAATTGTATAAAAACGCACTGTTTTAAATTACTTTGCTGCAGTAGTCCTTTTATTAATTTGACAGCAGCTAAGCATTGCTACATTTGGCGAATAATTTAAATTTGTGAAGCAATTTGTGAACCATTTTAACTCTTTGACACTAATTCGTTGGAAGGTTTATTGTACGGGTTAATCAGGTACTGATTAAAAAAAGTGAGAAGGGTTTTGTGACTTTTTTTTTTTTTAAAGGTAAAGGTATTCTGCACTCTATAGTGTTTGTTAAAAGCAGCCAGTGTAAGTTAATTGAGCAAAACGGTCTGTACGCCCTACTCGGTAGCCTTAAGTTTTATCTCCCAGCTTTTACACATGTAAACGCAAAAATAAAGTAGGTGGGGCATGTTGAATTGCAGTGTATTACTAGCTTAAAACTAATTTTACTAGTTTGCTCAGTGTCACGAAGGGCACAGTACTACGTTCCTGGGGTTTAGTTTTAAATCTAATGAATTCTGGGAGTTGTTGTCCTTGTCCACTTCAAATGTTGCAGTTGAACCAATACACCCGAAAACAACAACTTCAAAACAAAAGCACAGCTCTGACCCTCTGAGTTGAAATCATCTAGTGAAATGAAGTATATCATCATAGGGTGGTGAAGTTAAAAAAAAAAAAAAAAGGGGTTTCAACCATGCTCACTTTCAATAGGACTCATCGTGTTAAGTCCTTTACTGACTTCTCGCAAACATTTGTCCCTTTTCCATCTGAACATGTGTGAGAATCCCACCTCTTCAATCCATGTGTGCCTGTTATATTCCTCTTCTAGTTGACACGTTTAGAACGCTCACTGAGTATAGATCTCGTTTTTTGTACCCCCTACTGCGTGCACACATGTATCACTGCAAGTGCATGCGCATCTCTGGATGCTAATATTTGTTTAAATATTTCTCCAATAATCTTGTCTTGCCTTGTTTTTATATGAAGTTCCCTTATTGGTGACCCTCTTTCCTTGTGAGCGTTTATCGACATGTGTGTTTGTCGATCTTGCCAGACCGTGTCTGTGTATCTCCCCGTAGATAGGCATCTATACAGTCAATGAACAATTATAATATTTACATAAAACATATATAAGACAGTGCGTATCTGGAATGGATATATTGTTCTCGCCTTTCTTAGCACTGGGAATGCTATGACAAACAGCAGAATAAGGAAGCGAGATTTAACTACAAAATAATAGCCTGACTTGGAGGTGTATTTGATGATAAATGGAACTTCACATTTTAAGACGAAACAACATTAAAGTAGTTCGTATTGATGACCTCTCCCACCCTCTTCTTGCTGTCCCTTATGATTCTGACCCTCTTGACATCCGATCTCTTGCTTCATATCCCGCTGTACTCTACCCACTGTTAATGTTAGCCTGCCTCAACCTGTGATACATTTTCATACTATGCGGTGATTTGTAATATTAAGGGCCCAGGTGTAACACTCAACCAACCAACCCAGAGAAAGATTACACACAACTCACGGAGATAAAAAGTACATCATGGAGATAAATGTACACATTATTTCAATAAAATAAAGTACAAGGAATGGAAACAAAAAGTGCACATTTTTAACTAAAGAACACTGCACACACCACCCTTTCAAGTGTTTCCACAGGAAAAAGACTACCAAGAGAAACAACCTACACACAAGTTACAGAAACAATGCGAAGGTTTGCACTATATGTTTTAAAAACAAACGTTAATAGATATTTCGCTTCAACTGTTTTTGTTGCCTTGTCTGTGTCCATTTTGTTTACCACTGTTTGTTATTCCTTTATGGTATTTTGGATTTAGGGTGCTGTGTGCTAAACAGCTTATTGATAAACCCTAGCGGCATCTGCACTGTTCCCATGAATCTGGCTGCACGCGCTTATTTCTGTTTCATCAACATTTCTTTGCATATAATTCATGCAGGTTAAGTATGCGGTACAAATCCTTTTTTATTTCGTTCCTTTACTCAGCTGGTAACACTCTTAAAATTTTCTGAAAAACAAGTATAGATATTGAGCTTCAAGTGACTCAGTTAAAGCCAGTTCTGGCTTCTAAGCAGCATCTACATTTTCAGATTAACCAGATGCACACACCTACATTTATTTCATACAGCAGACACCCTGTCAAGAAGGCATGTTTCTTGTTTAGCGGTCTGTCCCTTCCTGTGCTCCACAGCACAGGACAATCCTCCCCTTCCATTTAAGCTGAAGCATATCAACTGTCGGAAGTAACCTTCTGGAGAAGGTTGTCTTATAACAAAAAGTTGGACAAACAGTTTTTTATTAAAATATAAAATGGGTGGGCCATTGTGTCCGGAGGAAGTCACCCACTTCGATCTGTTTTTAATTTAATAAAAGGTCTACAAATCCCAAAATGCATGTAAAACTGGTTTGGAGGAGTTAGTCACGCATGGTGGCACTTGGAAACTTGATACCTCTTCTTCTCTTATAATAGAAAAATAGTAAGTGTCTTCAGGTATTTGTTTTACCATTCCTTGTTAAACTTGGTAACACAATCCACAAAAATACACACTACCCCATGCCACGTAATTCCACTCAACGCCACACACACTACACACAATTCAGCTCTAAACATTTTCATTCCACACCACATATTTTGATAAAAAAACTACATAAGTCAGCTCTCTAGCGCAGTTACACATTACACCACATACATCCAGTCCACACCACAGAATTCCATATCATGCCACGAAATTCAACAGCACACCACATAATTAAACTTCACTACCCAACAGACTATCACACAAAATACGATTCTGCATAATTACAATCCCTAACTCACAATCCTGCTCCACATAATTCCAGTACAATGAAGACCACATAATTACCATCCACATAATTCATCTTCACACCATTCCACATAATTCCACTATACAACTCCTCTCCCCACCACACAATTCCACCACTAACAATTCCAATCCAACCCACATAATTCCACGCCCCACCACATACATCCACTCCACACCAAAAAAACATGGGTTAAAGACAGACATTTACAATGCCAGTAGCGCTAACGCTCACAAATGTGAGACCTATTGCAATGCAAATGGTTATTTAGTGAGTTGTGTTCAGGATAAGGTACCACAATAAAAGCTGGCCCTTATAAGCTAAGCAGATAGCTAAAACTAGTAATGTTGGGGAAATGAAGAGTAAAAACCGTCCCCCACATTGATCTGTCAGTCCAGCCTATTGAGCACTGCCTTATTTAAAAAGTATTTTGTGGAGTAGCTCTCTTATTGTCATTTCCCAAGGTAATGTGACTGTACTTATTGTAGCACTAAAAGGACAACACTGACATACATGTATCTGATGCCTGTCGGTCAAAGACATTGACTCATTATTGAGAGGATGGCTATAAGTACACATTTTTGTTATTCTGTTATCAATCTGGCTGCAACTATCTTGTGATATTGGAACCTTGTTAATCTATTTTGGTGTGTAAGACGTGTTTTATACGTAGCGTTGGTGAGATGTTTCAAGGCATGGGCAAAGTGGGTTCTGGCCCAGGGTCTGTACATTTAAGGCCGCCAGTGGGATAAAGCACTGTGTGTGCAGTTTACTGTTACTTCGACTTGGCATTTTATACTACTTGCCAAGTCTTAAACTCTCCTTTCATTACACGTCACCTCAACGTAGGCACTAGGTGGTAATAGGGCAGGTTGCTGTGTAAGCAAAAGGTGGGGCATGTACTTCTAAGTTTTATATGTCCTGGTAGTGACAAACACCGAAATTAGGGTTTTTTTCCCTTTCACTACTGAGAGGTCTTCTCTTGTATGTTAACAATGGGAATTCCTTAATATACTTATAAAGCTGTAATTCCTTAATATAGAGGAGTAGCTCTTTTGTTTTATGTCTTGGGAATTACAATGATAAATCCTCTTTGCCATAATTTCTCTTTACTGGTAAAGTTTGCCTTAACATTACTATTTTAGAAATGCCATTTCTAGAACATAGGCTTTTCTCTGCTCTTACAGCTTGGTGTGCATGCAGCCTGTCTCCAATCCACATCTAGGTTGTATGACACCTATATTTTCGTCTTCCACTACCTGAGCTGCAGGGCTACTATCTTTAGTACTTTTTTAGCGGGCCAATCACTTTCCCGTCTTCTTTAGAATTACTGTTGCTCATTGTACCCTTCATTTACAAATTACGCCCTGAAAAATGAATACAACAAATTGTATCCTGCAAGAAAAGTTGTAAGACAGTGGACAAAGAGAGAGCGAGAACTAAAACATCTGTTGACAACTCTGAAACAACAACCAAAATAGTTTTTGCACAACAACCAAAATAGTTTTTGCACATTTGAAAATCATTTTACTCTGGCTTGAGGGCCACCGCTGCTGGGTACTCCCCACACACCGGTGTGATGCTCCACGCATTAGAGTACACGGCACCATCTGTTGGTGAAAAAGATTACAGCCCTCCCTGCAGCGACGAAAGTAAACCTCCAAACACAGCAGTTGCTCAGAAACAGATAAAATGTATTTGTAGGTACTAAGGCTTCCTGGCCAGCAAGGAAGAAGAGCAAACACAAAAAAATGAGTGAATGTTATTGCATTTTTTGTTTGACTTTATATGCAGTACAGAAATGCAACATAAGGCCAACCAAAAGCTCACTGTGCTAAATATGGACAGCCGTAAAGATGCAACATAGGCATAGTGCCAAATATACAGAAATGCAGTGTAGGTATACATGAACAGTCTGATGAGCAAAACGAACGTGGAAATAGGAAAAGCAAAGTGACCTCTAAGTGGGCTCTGAACAGCTGTTCAAGCTTGACTAGATCTGTGAAGGAGGAGGGAGTGCTATGGAGGACCTGCCTGCTAAATTCATGCAGAGAGAAGTGGTCCACTGAGTAGGTTAAGAAGGTGTTTGAGAGAATTGGAACTAATTGCGTTATTTATGTAGTACGTATACATGGATATATATCTTTCTCCAACACAATCTTTCACTGATAACCGTTTTTGCTGTCTACAAAGAATGCAGGGTCTTTTCTCCCTAAGATGCTCTACATTGCAGATTGTTCTGCTTTTCATGCGCCCTGTGTAGCGCACAGAAGTAGGTTTAAGGGTGTTAGATGGCATTCCAAACGTGTTAGAAGTGTTATTTTATTCAAGTTGCTTACAATGTGCTGTCTTGGTGTTTTTATGCTATCCTGTGTAGTTGTTTTAGACATACTGAAAAACAGGTTATTCCTGTCATAATAAATGCTTTTTTTTAAAAGTCTATTCTTAGTACAGTGTGTGTGATATTGTGAATGATGAAATAGGTTTGTTTCTAACAAAGTTGTAGTTTGCACAGTAGGAGTCCCGCAGGCCTTCAACGAGAGCCTGTTATTCAGCCTAGTGGAAAAGATTTGTGCACTACTGTAGTCTTCTAAACAACAATGGGATGGATGGAAAGCTCGAATTAATCTCATCCGCTGACGTTCCCTTGGGGCCTCATACCATCTGTCATTTTTCTGCCCACCATGCCACCTCAGTTTGGATCCAGCCATATGCAAATCAGCCTTGACACTGCTCATCATGGAAACAGTCTAGCCGGAACGGCCTGACCAGGTCCTCTGCGACCTTGAACATAAGCAGTTTAGGACCGTTTTTGCCCTAGTAAGGGCTCTTCAGCCAGGTATAGCTTGGTTTCAGTGGCACAGTGAGTCCAGGACCCATGTCTAGGCATATCTGGCGCACTTAAGGCGGCAATTGAAAAAAGCAACAAGGTAATGGATGAAATGCTTCAGTTAATCTCACCCACTGGTGATGGCTCAGGTCACATCCCAATCCATCGTTCTTTTGCCCACCATGCCACCTGAGTTTGGACCCAGCCATATGCAAATCACTCTTGACCCTGCTCATGGGAGAAGTCCAGCCTGAATGGCCAGGCCAGGTCCTCCCTGAACCCAGAACACAAGCAACCTAGGACCAGTTTGACCATACTTAGGGCTCTTCTGCCATATTTCTTGATTCCAGTGAGCATGGGACCCACATGTGGGCATACCTGGTGCGCTTAGAGCAGCAGTTTAAAAAACGAGGTAATGGATGGAATGTTTGAATTAATCTCAGACACTGACGGTTGCTTGGGCGCATCCCATTCCATCGTTCTTTTGCCCACCATTTCACATCAGTTTGGCTTGGCGAGCAAAGAAGCGATAGATTTAGGCGCAGATCTCTGTCTGGGGTGAGTGTTTGACATTGTTCAGCATGCTGTCCATCATCTGTTCTTTTTGGTACTATATTCCTTCGCACATCAACTCCCTCCAGGCAGCAGTCCAAGACATTGTCTGTTAAAGGCTTCACTTCTAAAAGTCGAGCCTCACTTCTTTTGGCAGCAGTTCTACTGAACTTCATGACAGTGAAAACATCACTCTTCAGAGTTCCAGTCATTTTACGCATTTATCGAAGGGCTAAAGAGCCTTTCCACCCAGGGGTCACCAGGTCCTGCTTGAAATTCCAACAAAGTCCTCACCGGACTTATGGGCCCTCCTTTTGAACCACTCTACTCATGCCCTCTACAGTTCCTGTACTGGAAGTTAGCTTTCCTAGTGGCATTCTCCTCCCTTAAACGTTTGAGCGAGCTTCAGTCTCTTTCACTGGAAGAGTCTTTCTCTCAATTTCACCCCGATTGACTAGTCCTTAGGATAAATCCCAAATTTATCCTCAAGGTGGTCTCCGCTTTCTACCTCAATCAAACTATTGAACTCCCAGCGTTCTTCCCTCATCCAGAGTCTGTGGCAGATAAGACTATTGACACACTAGATGTTAAGAGTCCTCATATAATACATTGACAGGACAATATAATTCTGCAAATCATAGCAACTTTTTAATCTCCTTTGCCAAACCACTCAATGGTTGTGCTTTCTCTAAGGCAGGAACAGCACGTTCGTTTATCAAATGTATCCCGATCTGTTACGCTATAGCTAAAATATGATTGCCTATCCCTCCTAGACCTTACTCTACTCGTAAAAAATGCACCTTGATGGCCTTCTTGGGTAACATTTCAATAGCAATCCCCTTCACCGAAACCTCTTACACCACCACCTTTTCCATCACCAAGGCCAAACTTTCCACTGCTTTTTCCTCAGTCTCCAGAGGGAGCTATTTACTCCTTCTGACACCCAGGTAGCCCATATGGGAAGGGGGACCCATATGACTAGCCCACAGGCACACAATGCTGAGGAGATGGGCCACCAGATAAGTAATTTCCTTTGGTGCTGGACAGAAATTCTCAGATCAGTGGCTGCTAGAAACGGCGCAAAAAGATACTGCATAGAATTACAAATCACCACTTCCCACATACAGCAAAATGGAGCTTTCCGCTAACAGTACCTCGCTCTGCTAGTGGAGGAAGTTCAGGGTCTGTTACTAAAAGTGGCTATACAACCAGTACCCCTAGTCCAAAGAGTATAGGGCATATACTCAATGTACTCCTCATTCCTCAAGAAGTATTGGAACACTGGCAAGTGCCAGACCTCGGGTGACTCACCAGTTTATCCTGTCAGCATTTTCGTATGATCACCTTGAAGGATGTCAGCCCAGTGCTTCACCAGTGAGATTTCATGACTGCATTAGAACAAAAGTATGCCTATTTTCATAGCCTCATCCATCCATCGTATTCTCACCCGTTCCTACGGTTTGTGGCAAGTTGTCAACACAACCAGCCTATAGTACTTCTCTTTGGGATCACAGTAGCCTTTTTAAAGTGTCTCGCCGTTGTTGCCACTCCCCAGATGAGGTGATATTCATGTATTCCTTTATCTAGCTGACACGTTGATCAAGAGCAGCAGCAAACAAAATGCTTCGCACACACCCCACACTGAATCTACTACATGGACAAGGTTTTACAATCAATGTAACAAAGCATAATTTACAACCTCGACAGGTACAACCTTTCTTAGGGTCAGTCCCATACAGTGTCATGGGGAAAGCTTACCCCAAAGAACGAAATGTGATTTCCCCAGCTGCTGCCTCATTTTTTCAGTTTACTCATCCATTCCTGTTGAGAACTGTAATGAGACTGCTTGGAATGCTGGCATCATTCATAGCAATTGTGCCCCATGCTGGATTACACATGCATCTTCTACAAGAATGCCTCACCAGTCATTGATCACAAGTGGAGGGTCATCTTGCAGATCTTTTGTTGATGAAGGCCAGTACTCAGTGCTTTCTGCATTGGTGAAACATCAATAACCTACTAATAGACAGGCGTTTTTTGGATCCACTTCCGCAGGTGACATTACCACCAACGCATCATTCATAGGTGGGGTACACATCACAATATAATTGTCCAGGGTACTTGGAATTCTCTACAGCAAACCAACCACCTCAATTACCTCAAACTCCTATCCATTTTGCTAGCGCTCAAAGCCTTGTATCCCAGAGTAAAAAACAAAGTTGTCCTAATAAAAACTTACAACATGACAGCAACAAATTTGAAAATGGACTGTTCATCACAATATAAAGTTCCTAGGTGAATGCCTCCCAGGAGAGGCAAATGATTTTGCATACCTGTTGAGTAGCACGCATCAACAAGTTCAAAACTAGAACTCCACCCTCATGTGTTATAAAAGAACTCACAAGTGGTTAGTCCAACCGTCGACCTTTTTGCCACTCGTAAAAACACAAAATGCCTAGACGTCACCTCCAGGTACCCACAGTCTATAGGCAGTGCACTATGGATGAGCTGGTCAGGGATATTTACATATTCCTTTCCACCTCTCCCGCTCATCCCATATGTTATCAAGATGTGGCAACGCAAAAAGATACTCATTTTAATGGCGCCAACATGGGCCCATCAGCCATGATAGTCTGCCCTACTAGAAATGTCCATCTCATCTCACAACAAGTTTCACCTCAGATTGGACCTTCTCACTCAACGTAAGGGACTAAATAGTCATTCCAACCCCAAGAAGCGAAAGTTTGTGTTTTGGCACCTTCGGTAGGTCTTACAGTTGGGCTACTTAATCTTCCTGAAGAATGCATATCTATCCTTCCATGAAGCACGTAGGCCTACTAGGCATGCATGTTATGCTGCTAAAGGAAATAGTTCTGCTATTATTGTGTTACACGTCAGCTAAACATTTTAGAGTTAACATATCAAAATATCATTTCTGATCAACTACATTCACAACAAGCATTGGCAAAGCCAATAGGTGGTGCCTATGAGAAAGCTATAGGCTTTGCCTTTATCTCTTAGCTATGTTGTCGAGCAGTGCGTCAGCTGTACAGCATGGCTAAAAGTTAGGACAAAAGTGATATGAAGCAGCCAGCACGTGCTGCAACATCTTTTTTTTTTCTTTTTTAATGGAGTGTGGAAGTGGTCAACACACATTATGGACCTGAGGGTGGGAGGGAACGGATAACAGGAGAAAGGGTGATAGGTAACAGGCAGTGGGTCACAAAAAAAGTGAAAGTGCTATGACACGTAAAGTGTTGGCTGCGTCATAGCCCTTTTTTTCTTTTTTTTTTCTTATGGCCCGTGGTGGGCAATAGAGCCAATGGGAAGTTTTGTTGCAGTGGGATTGGAGTGCAGTACACACAATGAAGGGGTGGGCGTGGGATGAAGGAAGCAACATTGACAACTGGAGGGTGGGGTGTGGGATGTAAAAGGAAACATGAACAATGGGAGGGTGAAGGATAGGAGGGAGGAACCACAGACGGAGTGGGTGGGAAAGAAGCAACTGTGCGAAGGGCTGTAGGAGGGGAAAGAAGCAGACAAGGAGGACAGGGAAAGAAGTAGTAAAGATAGTACCTCTAGCACAGAGCGAGCAGTGAAAGGACGCTAAGCAACATGAAACAACCAGGTCTTTGTCTATACTCCAGAAGAGGAAGTGAAGGCAGCACATGCAGGCCAACTAGTAGGCAGCAAAGAAGAGTGACATGCCCATGAATAGTAAGTGTAGGAAGGTAGATTATTATGTGGTTGTAAGACATCACTATGTAATAATGTCAGTCTTAATCAGGTCCACTAGGTTCTTTTATAAAACCTTTCACTCAGTTCTAGGTAGCTGTGGCACACAGCTGGCTGGCTTAATCAAAGTAGCAAATGTAAAGCATTTAGAAGTAGCAAAACAGTCAATAAGTAAGACAAGCATTTGCAATGCAATCAGTCTCGCATTATCTCCAATTAGACCTACTGGCATTGTAAATTCCTAAAGGGACTTTTCTTGCCAAATAAATTGAAAATGTAAAGTAAAGCATTACTTGACTAAAGTGAGCCGATTCAAAGTGTCACGACTGCCATGAACGTGTTCGTGAAGGAGAGACACAAAAGGAAAATTCACTCGCAGTCAAACGTATTGGCAAATGTGCAATTATCAATGTGGCAGGGTCAGTCCCCAAGGTGGTAACAAAACCACCATAAGGAGAGACAATCATAAAGCATTTACCAACGATAACAAAGGATTTGTGAAAGGCAAGCCCATGAACGAGTGTTAGTGATGGGCATTAGGTAGGCATGTTTAAGAGCCCTTACAGATAGCAAGATGTCGGAAAAGCAGCGCTTGCGTGCGGCTATGCTCAACCTAAAAAAAACTACTTAGTAAACATTTGACACCAATTTAGTAAAATAGAGAGTAATTTTATCTTCAGTCAGTCACCAAAATGACAAATCTATGGAGAGAAACCAGATATTGGATTTATAAAATTTAGAATAAGTCATTGTGATTTAATCTTTAGAATGCAATAAATCATTCCAAATAGCTTATTGGTTTTGAGCAAACTGACTAGAACAACTACTAAAATGCTCTTGGAGGGGACACAGCGGGTTGGGAGTCAGTCCGAGGGATCACACTGCTCCAGAGAGAGTTACCTATGTTAGCTAGCAGTCTGTATCCTCATTTTCTGATGGATACACCTACCTGTGGATTCCTCACCTAAAGAATTCTCCCCTCGCGCCAGCGTCGACGGAAATTTCGACGGAAGTCCAGGTCACCTGGAGCCGCACAATAGCGCCTTCCTACCGCCCTGTTGACAGCTGTAGAAGTCACAGGTTTCTTCCAAATGTCCTTGATGGGGTCCAGGAGAGTCTCATTGAAGGGCAAGAGAGGCTCCGCCACCACAGAGGCCAGATGGAGCACTTCCGTCAAAAGGTTCCTTTTCAACTCAGCAGCCGGAAGAGGAAGATCTAAAAAGTCTGCAGCCTTCCTTAATACTGCATGAAAAGATGCAGCCTCTTCAGTATACTCCCCAGGGGAGCCAAATCCCATTCAGGGGAAGCATCAATACCGCTTGCAGTGTCCAGTCCCTGAAAATCACCCGAAGGCTCCAAGATTTCGCCGCCTTCCAGATGTTGCCTGCTATATTCCTATTCCTCCAGGAGGCGCAAAGCTAGACGACCGGAGTCTGGACTCGAGACCCGGCGTCGATAAGGCGTCGGCCGACGGCGAAGATCTTCGCCGGCGCCGTTCTTCGGATCCATCTGACGCCGGACCATACGGCGTCACAGGCACCTTGACAGTAGACTGGATCCATGGAGAATCCACCGGCGCCGGAGTTGCAGACGTTGTAGACGTCGCTGGTCTCCTTGGTGACGCCAAGGGCATCGGCGCCATAGCGGCTCCAGACGGCAAAAATGGCATGAATGGCGTCGGCTTGTAAGGAGCCGGAGCACCCAAATTAAAAGCCAAAGGGCCCGACGGACCCGCATGCCCTCCACCAGGTGCCATGGTGGAAAAAATATTGAACATGGCATTTAAAAATGCCGCAGGATCCGTACCTGGCGCCGGGAAAGCTGGGTATGCTTGCGGTGTCGGTGCCGGCATACAAGCCGATGAAGGGCCAGGTAACTCCTGCTCCGGAGAAGCCGCCGGCTCCTGAAGAGGCTCGACTTCAAACACCGACAAAGGTGAAGTCGGAGTTGTAGGAGGCAGAGGAGTGACGGTCGGGCTAATCTCCCACGGCGGACGCCGCCGAGCTGATGGAGATGCAGATCTGGACCTGGACCGACCTCTACTCGACCGGCGCCGGGAGTCGTGACGGCGCCGAGAGTCACCATGACGACGATGAGTCCTCGAAGAGGACTCTCTCCGATGTCGCCTTTCCTTCCTCTTCTTGGAATGGGCCAGGAACAATTTAGCCTCCTTTTCCTTAAGCGCCTTAGGGTTCATGCGCTGGCAGGAACCGCATGACTCGACCTCATGGTCGGAACTAAGGCAGCAGATATAATTTTCATGGGGGTCAGTGACCGACATTCGACCCCTACACTGGTTACAAGGCTTAAAACCAGATTTTCTTGGCTGCGACACTGTAACTACAGATGCGCAACTGTAGCCCCCTGTTAGCCTCGAAGAAAAAACGTTATTCGAAGGCCCGGAAAAATTGTGATAACTGACGTCTGCACGTGGATGAGGGCTTCTTATTGCCTAGATGACGTCATACGGCGTCGCGTGGAGTCAGGCGATTGTCACGTCATCGTCGACGTGCAGAGCTAGAAGAAATTTCCATCGAAGCTGGCGCGAGGGGAGAATTCTTTAGGTGAGGAATCCACAGGTAGTTAATATATCCACCAGAAAAAGCGTTACCGAAGGTAAGTAACTTATTCTTCTATTCTTTATCATGGCCCAGCAAAGAATTGGTCCTGTTGGAGAAACTTGAAGATACTGAAGAGGTGCGGTGAATCTTCCTGGGGCCACCCTTGGGTCCACCAACGATAGGGACCATATGCGGCCTCTGCACTCTTGCACGGTACACCAATTAGTCCAATACAGGTCCAATCTCGACCTGGTCTCTCGGTTACAAAAGTCTTAACGGTTACTTGCAGGTAAGCCAATTTATCATATAGTGGGACCATGGTATACTTTGACATCAGCTAAGGGTCCCATGAATAAGGGGGCCACTTCGTGTAGGTCAGGACTGTCTCCTAGGGTGCTCCTTAGCATCTGTGCAGGAGTACCTGAACTCTCGAGGGTGCAGGCTTCCTTAATTTTTGTAATCCTGATGCTGAACAGGAGGCTAGCCTCTTAGCTTTTGGAATCACATCTTCTATCCTAGCACAAGTGGAACTTTTTTCCACCAGTGTGCACGGCAGGCGCAGTCCTCTTTGCGATTACCTTGAGTTTAGCGGTACATTCCAGTCTTTAGTGCTGCCTCCCGTTGCTGGGTCTGTGGAGCAGCAGGCCTCATCTTCTGTCTTCTTTCAAGTCCAGTAGTGACCTGAGGATTGTGTGCCAGAGGTACCTCTTTTATGCCAACTTCTTGTTTGTGGGAGAGGAGGACTTGCTAGCTAATGCGGCATCAGTTTCCCTGGGGCAACCCTTCCCACTTTACATCACTTCCTCAGGGTTTGGCCCGAAACAACCTCAGAGTACTCTTCTCTGTCTGGATCCAAGATGGCTCAGGTCTTCTTCCCCTGTGTAGAGCTATGGACATACCCCTTAGGTTTGCCTAGCAGCATGAGCCACTCCTCCTGGAAAACTGGTTCTGTAGTAGGAGGAGATGCCCGGTAGTTATCCTGCTGGGGGAGGTCACACTTTATCACAATAAGATACTTTTGTTCCTGGGTACTTCTTCCCACTTCCTAGTAGGGAGGAGCCGGTTATCTAAGGAAACAACAGCTGTTGCGATTAAGAAAGTACTACCAGAAGTTTGGCCATCAATGTTGTGGCTTTCCAAAGTCATTTTTGCCTTCAAAGTTACTTTACATTCGACTTTAGCAATAAGTCGGGTTTAATGCAGCAATTAATTGGATACTCTGAAGTACTCTATTCAGTGTTCTCAAATGGAAGTTAGCATTTAGCGTATGGTATAGTGAGAGTCCATGTTAGTCAGTGCAACCCTACTACAATAAAAACTACATTTGCAAGCTTTTACCATCAGTACATGTATATAAATTTGATATCCTTTTTATTATTAGCCTCCTTCCTTTTGGGCTTATAAGACCTTCCTTAGTGGTGATTTACAGATATTAAAAAAGAAGGGTTGGACCTTGCAAAAAGGGATATTTTGATGTGTCTTGTTGGCAGTTTAGAAGCTGTGCGACTAGACTGCGAGGGCAGAACTAGAGCCACATTTTGGCATTAGTGGCACAAGTGCTGCGGTCAACTGGTGAATCTGCCTTACTAGCTCTGGGTCCCTGGAGTACCAGGCTAACTGCCATTCAGAAATTTACTAATCGCATAAACACTTGAGAGGCCAGAAAACATGCACTGGTCCTTGACACGAGGGCCCAAGTGTACTACAGAGTTGAAAAACCAGCAGCATCAGTCCAAAACAGGGGGGGGGGCAGGGGGGGTGGGGGCGTGTCATACAAAAGGAGACACTTTCCTACAGTAGAGCAATGAGGGGAGGCTACAAGTTGCATGTAGTAGTATCCCTCGCAAGCAGCCGCGCATGTGCTGTGTCTTAAAAGTGACCTAAAAAGCAGGATTGGGGTATACATCTCCATGACTCCATCTGGCAGCAGTAGCAGCATATTTGTAACACTCAACGGTCTTCACTATTTCCAGTGATTAAAGCCTTTATTGAAGATCTTAAGAGTTATACTTCGTAGAACACCTCCAGAACCGGTGTGGAATGTAAGTATATTACAAAGTTCATGGAACCCCCATCTGAACCTCTCAATGCAGTCAATTAACAGTTTCTTTCATGAAAAGTAACCTTCTTATTAGCCATCGCTTTTTTACATACGAGTTAGTAAGTTACACGCACTCGCTGTTCAGGAGCCTTTATTGGAGTGCATAAAGGTAGAGTGTTTCTGCAAAGTAACCCCAAGTCTTTGCCCGAGCTAATTTATCCATTTTGCTTGAGTCAGTCCTTAGACTTGCCAGTGTTCTTTCCAAAGTCAGAATTTGTTGCGGAAACGGCTTTACACATACATTGGATGTATAAAGGTTGCTCATGTACTGCATTGATAAAATAAAAGCCTTCCTTAAGACTAATGACTTGTTGCCTATACAACACTGCAGAGAGTGCAAGCAATTTCCTAAGCAGGGATTGTAAACATTATCAAAACCTGCTATTCAAAATAAAATAGGTCCTCTCTGTACCTCCTAGTGAACATTATACAAGAAAAAAGGGGCTACTGTGACTTTTCTTTTTTGGGTAAGAAACATTCCCATAGCTGACATGTGAGGCTACAACTTGGTCATCACCATCGCAACAGGCTATAGTTGGACAAATGGTATTAAGAAATCTTTTTCAAACATTTGCTCCTAATGCTCACTAACCAGGTCTTGGACATTGCTTTACAGTAAATGCAAAGCATGTATTTAAAGCAACACATGCTGTAAGTAGATGGTTACTTAGCCTGTAAGCATCTGTTAGTGTAGTGATGTAATTCACACGTTCCTTTGCGATATGTGGGCATAGACACCATATGTTTTCTTTATCTTTTACCTGTTGTTATGTGCAGGGCATATATTTACACAGTTATGTACTCATCCTCGCTCACCCTTAAAAATCTAAAGGAGGAGCTGAGACCCATGTGCATTTTGTTATGGACTAAGGGAAGAGTGATTCTACACCTCGGCATTCGAACCTTCTTCGAAGAAAAACAACTTGTAATGTCCGGACCCAATACTAGATGACAGGAGTGTGAAAACCACATTTGACCCTACAGCACTATATGGTACGACCACTGTAAGTAAGTAATCTTTCTGAGGTTCACATCTTGTCCTTCAGCAGCACCTTGAAAAAGTCATCCCAGTGCATCGGGGAAAAGTTCAACACAGCGTCAAGATTTTTCTAGAGAAGTGACCACAGAAAAAGGTCTCAACTTTTCAAGAAAGATTATTTTCCTGTTAATTTTTGGTTCTAAAGAAAGGACTTGAGCAAGCATTCAAAAACCTTTTTTTTTCCTAAGCAAGTAAATGTAGCAAGAACCAAAAGTTCTGAGGTGCTGGACTTTACTAAATGTATAACATTGATGAGGTAAGATGTGCACGACGGACTTAGGATGTTTCTATCCACATCCCAATTTTGCAGAAATAACAGAAGTTAATAAGATTTTTGGTAGTCGATAATTGATCCAAATACAAGTTTCTAGCATTGTGTCCAACATCAGCCCCTAGGACTTTGGCTGAGTAGCTGTGAACAGAAGTGTTTGAAGAGCGACAACTCTTCAATAAACTATTGGTATTGTTTAGCAGTGATCTCCACTTTACTCCTCCTGAGAGTACATGCCAATAAAATCAACATTAACCACAGTTCAGTCCATTCACTGCCTGAGAGTGGTGCTGGACATACATAAAGCAAGAGTGTTTAGTTTGAAGATGAGACCTTAAATTGACCGAAGCCTTCAAAGGACACACACACCAAATCTCTGCTATTGACTCTGGCATCTTTCATTATTCAGGTCTCCACACAAGTTCACCCGAGCATTGCCTAGGAGACTAGTGGTGGCAATATGCCCAGAGCTGAAAAGACAACCTGATTAATATTCTTCCTATGATCCATCTTTTCCTTGGTGGTCTCATGGTAGGATCCTGCTACATGAACTTTCCAACACACACAGTTGTTTGGGACTCCTCCGTGATGGGAAGTAGAGAGAATTTCATATATTTGCAGAGACAAGGAGTTTTGGCTCAGAAGGTGCCATGGGCAGTCCATCTAGCCTTGAAATACTTTCTTTCAGTGTTCTGGACAAATGCTGCTTGTTAGAAGGAAAATACAGTAGCAGTGTACTGTTTGAACAATCAGAGGCATGGGCTCCAGAGCTCGCTCTCTCAATGTGCACTCAGTCTGGAAATGGGTCATCTACTCAGATGCTCTTCACTGCAGTGCATCTAGCAGTTCTTAAAAATGCAGAAGTGATGTTCCCAACAGTGTGTCAAGGTCAAATGACCCGCACAATGAATTGCTGCTCTGGAGTCTTCTGCCAGTGTGGGTTTTTTTTTAAACTTTTTTAACGGTTTTAATTTTTCTTGCATGCAGAAAACAATAAAATACCCAGACTTTGCCTCCATGTACTACCAATAAGGATCAAAGAAATATCCTATAAAAAAATTGTTCAGGTAAGATTCTCTGTTTGCATACATACCTCTGATGCTGTAGGTCTTCCTCAAGCTGACGTAGTCCACTGCCTCCCGGCCTCCATCTTTGGGAATGACTACATAGGAGGCTGTGTTGCAGAATCGATCAACTTCACAAGTTCAGGTGATTGGGGACTGCATCCTTTCAACGCTTAACTAGGTTGTTTGACTCTTGGATTTATACAATATGGCCTTCTGAATAGTCCTTAAGTCTGTATGAGCATTCTGAAAAATAAGTTTACAGATCAAGAGGTCTGTACACCTGATCCAGAGCATTCAATGCTTTCTAATGGTGGAAATTCACATGCTAATTCTAGGTGGTTGCCTGTTTTTTTAGATGTTTAAATGGAAATACTGGCCACTTGTAGTACATCATTGGTTATTGTTCTAAGCTTATAACTTTCTGGGTAGATATTAATTATCAAGTCCATCTAGACTCTAAAATCGTTCCTTGGGGTCTTCTCAGTGTTTTCCTTGTATAGATAGATCTGGAAGGCAACATTTATTTGTAGCCAAGCCAGTAGCACATTTTGTGATTTTTACAGCAATGGGATGGCCTTATATGTACCTTCTCTGGAGGTGTAGATTGAAAAAATGCCTCAATTAAGCACAAAGAACAGTTACAAGCATTGAGGATGCGCAATCATAACACATTCATGATGACCAGGAATTGTTTTTCCATTATTGAAATGCAGTATTTTTCTATGAATGTATTTTTTTTATTCCATTTTTCATTGGATTTCTGTTTATTATATATTGTATATTTTCTGTTGTGTGTTTATAGACTTAATTTCGACTGTAAACCATTTTAATCCCAACGTTTTAAAGAAAGGGGTAGAGATTCAGCTTCTGGTGCACTCACAAGAGTCTTGATCCCACTAGGACCACTCAGATGTGATACTTATTTACTTAGTTTAGAACTTCCCTAAGGGTAATAAGTGGTAATTCTTTGAACTAAAAAAAAACCTTGAAATTCCTAGTAATTAAATGTAACCCCAAAGGTTATAAATTTTCCTAAAAGCCTTTTCACAACGCTTTATTGCAGCATCTTACTTGGAAGGACTTTCCTTCTAGCCACCAGATCTAAACCCTCTGCATTCTGTGGACCTGACTGAATAAATACTGGAATCCAGGAACCCCAGCTGAGTCATTATTGTAAGCCAGGAACCCACAGCCTAAGACATTTTTTATGATTTGAAAAACAAAACATTACACAAAAATACAGAAACCAAGTATCAAACAAATGGCCATAAATTTAAATATTTTGTTTAACGTATTACTAACAATAAGATGTAGAAACGTTTTCAGTTTTGCGTCCTTAAATTTACTTTACTAATTCTAATGTTAATTTTAATGTTACTTAATTTTGTGAACAGTCAGGAACCCCTGGAGCTGGCTTTGTGGACCACAGGTTAAGAGAAACTGCTCTTAGATATAACTTTAGCATGCAGGATTAGTGATATTCAACTCTTATATTCGTGTGACAACGTACATTGTTCCACAAGAAAAGTTTGTTCATGAGGATACTGCCAGGCTTACTTCCAAAGGTAGTCTCTGACTTTATGGTTAATCAAATCATCTTTTGCCAACCTTTTTTGTCAGAATCTTTCCTCTGCAGCAGTCCTGTCCCTTGACACGATGTGTTAGGACACTGTTTAGAGTTTAGCTAAAATGACGAAAGATCTTAAGCATAATTTGTCAATTATTGGCCAATTGGAATGGGCTTGTCCATGTCAGAACAGTCCTTTTGCATATAAATATTCCCTTGCCTGACCACATGTTAAAAGGGGACTAAAAAGACCTGCCTGGAAGACCAGAATGTTATTCTGCTACAAATGGCTCTGCACATACTGCTTTTTTGGGGGAAACTTCCCTATTGCAGATCAACCACCTGTCCACAGTGTCATGAGGCACTACTGTCAACTGAAACTCCAGAGGAGATGTCCAGCTTTGGGCTAGACTTTTTGAGAACTTCTTGGGCAACGTTCGCTCTTCCTTGATGGAAAGAATGAGATAGTTTGTACTTAATAAATGGCGGCCTAAGTCACCCTAAAGACCAAAGTAAGATGGCTGAGAGGGCACTAAGGGGACACAGTAGACAGACTTAAGAACAGTTGACTTGAATAGAGGAGTGTCCCCTCCCCTGCTTTGACCTCTGACAAATTCACCACCCCATACTTTTACAGATTCATGTTTTAGGAACTTAAGAAATTGTCCTGAACTAGATTACATCCTATCTTGCAGATGGGATCCTCACCAAATCATTCAATCCACCTTCTTTGCCTTTGTAGCATTCACTCCCTCGGTTGGCATACCTCTAAACTCAATTATTGTCTCCCTCCTGTTAAGCACCTACTTCGATCTGCTACCTCAGCTGATATCCTCCTTTTGCCTCAGCTGCTTAAGCTATGCTGATGACATGCAGAATGTTATAGAGCTTGAAAGTTCATCTCCTATTGACTCTGTCACGGGAAGATGCCTATGTGCAATTGATCGCTGGATCTTTGCAAACTACCTCAAGCTCAGCACCACAAAATAGAACTTTCTTGCATTCAGCATGCCATTTAGCATAATCCACTGAAGTGAGAAACGTTTGGGTAACTATGGCCCCCAGTCTATCCCTAGTACCACAAGTAATTGAGTGGGCAAACACATTTTCCATAAGATGATTAGATTTAGACACTTTTTCTCATACATGAGCTTTCTTCAAAAGGTTAAAGCTAACATCACCATAGTACACTCCCATCATTAATACTTTCATGGGCTTTATCTTGAAGTAGCCACTGTTATTAATTGGCAAATTTCAGAGAATCCAAAATCCGGCTATCAAATAGCTGGTCAACCTACCAATGTGAAATCATATTGTTCATGGTCTCCTTTTCCTGTAATGGCTTCCAGGAGCCAGAGAGATCACCTTTAAAGATTTGTGAATAGCTCAACAAGCAATTTGTGGCACTGAACCACACTTCTTTGAACAAAAATGCCACACTTGCAGTCAAACAAGACCTATTCTACCAAGGCTGGCGTCACTACTGACTCTGCCTCCAACCTCTGGAACCTAACGCTTGCACACATAAGGATAGTTGACTGTCATCTACAATTCTAGAAAGCATTATAAAAAGATTTGTAGATATTTGGGGAAAAAAGAGCTCCAGGATGCCACACGTAGGAGCATTCAGTGCTTATTATTTCAGTAAACAGTCCCCTGTAGGTGAAATAGGAATGCAGATAAGTAACTTTTCCTAATTTAATATTGAGTTTGATGACCGGCAGTAATGGGTACAAAATAGGTACATGATCTAAGCTGGAGTTTGGGTCCTCGGTGGATTGTGGGTATTGGGGATTATGATTGAGAGTCTTTTCACGTACTCCTAAAATTAAAACTAAAGCCTTTAAACAAAAAAAGTTGGCCTCCTTCCAGATCAACAATAGATGGCAGGATAGTGCACATGAATTTAAAAACATTAGGAAATAAACAATGTGTTATTGATACGTAACATTTTTCCTACTATTCTCCCTGAATACCGAATATGCCAAAAAATCATAAAAGAAGTGGAACTTCAGGCAGGTTTCATTAAGGATTACTCTTCTCTTGACAACATTGACCAGGCAGCAACGATCTTAGTGTACAGTACAGGCGATTAGTCCAACTTCATGAAAAGTCTGTAAGAATAGATGGGAAGTGGTTGCATGGCTTTCAACATTCTTAGCAATTGGGGCTGCAGAATTCCATTATTTATTGCAGGACAGCTCTACCATAACTGTTCTAACCCAGGTTATTCAACAGCATCCACTTCACCGACAGATGTATGTGAACAGATATTCACCTCAGGAAACTGAGTCCGTGGGTCAAACTGTCATCACAGAGTGACTCTCATATGAAGGATTTCTTCTTACAGTGTTTGAATAATACTGAAGCAATAATTCTGGTACTGTTAGAAGGAAGGGAACACACAAACACATTCCCTGTACTTCACATTTTTGGATCGAGCTCCATACTCCAACATCAGGAACCTGGGTGTAATGTTTAACCACCAAGGCAACCATGGATAAATTAAACATGTGTCGCTCCTAACGTTACAGATTCGTAGTGCAGTGCCTAACATGTTTTCAAGTGAAATAGACCACAGTGATCATGCCCCACATAAAATAATACCATGCGGTCTTCATTGGCCTATCTAATAAAACATGTAAATAGACTGAGTGTGGAGCCTAGCTGTGAAAATGGCTGAACTAGAAGTTAAACAGGACTACTTAAAACTCCTGAAACTATACTGGATCCCTTTGAAAGCGGGATCAGATTTTAAATTGTGTACATAGAGGGTATGAGGTAACAGCTATGTTACAGGCAGAAAGTTTCCCCTTTCATGCCCTCATGAGCTTTGGATTAGCCACTGCCTATCTGCCAGAAGAAACAACAGCAGAACGTAGGGACTACAGGGCCCAAATTAAGGCACGTCCCCTTAAGTGCCCCTATTATCTTAATTAAAGAAAATTTCAAAAATACCAACTTCTTAAAGAAGCATCTGATTCCAAATGGAACGAGTCAGGCACAGCTGTAAAGTAATATAGGATTCCGGAACTACTGTTGAAACTGCCTTTGTGAAAAACTACTGATGGTGTTGAAAGTGCACCTTTCTCATACTAACCCCACCTGATGTGTGTCATTTCACAGGAATCAGCAAAAAAATATATACTAATTGTACATATGCTGAAATGTCTGGAAGGTGATGAGAACACTTAATATAAATGAAGCACACAAACTTGAATTCGGAAAGCATTTGGGAATACCTGGTTGCTAAGTTAAACTTAAATCAAGAGAATACAGCACCTACGGTTAGTAAGAGGCACTTCTGCATATTAATTAACATGTTTGGTGTCTTCTTGGAAGATAAGTTACACCCCTTATAACCATCAGTGTATTATGGTTCACACTTAAAATAGCTCATCATAAAATCACAAATTGCTAATTACAAAATAGCTACTTAGGTCAGCATGCAAAGTTGATACTTCTAAAATTAGCTAGCTACTTAAGTCAGCATGCAAAGTTGATACTTCTAAAATTAGCTATTAAATCAGCAGAGTACATACTTAGAGGGTGGCTTGTTTACATATTTCATACTACTACATGGAATCATCCTACATAAGAATCGTGTGAAGCAACCAGTTCTAGCCACATAATCCTTTGAGATTTACATGTCTAAGAAAACATCTTATTTAATGGGGCGTGTAATACATTCTCAAAAACAAATTGTGCTGTTTCCGCTTGTCCTATCCGAGATAAACCATTTGCAGACAAGAGCCAGAAATATCATCTTTTGCTGACAGTCTTATAATTGACCTGCCTGCTTTAGCTCTCAGCTCTTGAAATTTCTTAGCTAATGCCTTTTTTAATTTACTTAACATCTTCCCTTAGCCCCATAGGAATAAATCCTTCTACCTGAGAGCAACATAAATGATCATGAAAAACCCTTTTTTCTTCTCACATCTCCTTGTGAGAATCCTGATTATAGTCCTGTAATCTCCCACTTCCCTATACTTTATCCTGTATTTTGTAAAAGCCTAAACTAAATACAAATCGGCTACAGCTGATATGGAAACTTTCTGCACAAACACCAACTCATCTGCTCTTTTGTAATGTGAATGGGCTACTACATACTGTGGTTACATGTGATAGCCAAGACTGTCATTATCTGTCCTTGGCCATTGACCACAGAGGTTAACCCTGTAGTAGTCGTGGAGCTGAACACTGTGCTCACCCAAAACCTCACAGCGTGCATCAAAAGTGCTATCTTTGGCTTAGCACTCAACGCTTGTGTGAAATCCTACACAACGTGTTGGGCAGAACAGGGCACAGACATGCTATGTAGTTAGTTGTCATTATGCTCCAACTAGGAATGCCCATTAAAAAACAGACTTCGAACACAACATACTAGACAGAACATCTCAGCACATCCTACATTGCACATATACACCACCTAGATTGAGATCAACAAGACCACCAGCATCATTCATCTGTACAGTCTACTCCTGCAGTTCTTAACCTGTGTTTTTGGAACCCAGGGGGTCTGGGACACCTACTCTGGGGATCTTCAACTCCTTAGATAATTAAATTAATATTAACAAGATGTATGTAAATGCAAAAGCACAATATAAACAAAATGAAACTTTTCAAGCATTCAGCTAATGTGAAGAAATTGGAGGCTAAAAATAAGTTGATATACTCAAATTGATTTGTGAGAGCAGTGCAAGTACTTTAGTGAATATAGTAGGAATAATGGGTAGCCTAGAGCACCAACTTTCCCAATAAAATATTTTTTATATTAGTTTGTGAATTAAATAAACTATTTCATAATTTGTTTGAATGCTTTTTATTTTTTTTAATGTATTGTTAAGCGGTTCAAATCATCAAAAATGCTTAGGCTCTGGTCCCCAAATTCCAATAGTTATTCAATCTTGTGAGTCGACAGAAGATTAAGAACCACTGATCTACACCACCTAATCTGAGATCAGCAAACCCACAACAACATTCACCCATATAATCTACAGACTTGAGCATATGAACGGATATGTGAAAGCACAATCCAGGTGTGCCATCAGATAATCTGGTCTGTGTAGTATCACCTAATACCATTTCATTTACACACATCCAAAATCACTGGAAAGTGCTTGAGCAGGTTAGCCCAGTTAGAATTTAATCATCTGGGCTAGCCTTCCCGTCGTACAAACCTATCAGACATCTAATTATCAGCAACCAAATAGCCTCACAATACCTTTTTCCTCCCACATCTCACTAACAGTTCCAGACATGGTGAGAAAGTGGGAAGGACTGTTAGGCATGTTTAAGGTAGTGCTCACATCCTTCGACATTAGAATGTAAAGCCAGAGCACCAAGATAAGTGGTGGAAATACACAACCGTTCCTGGAGCCCACATCCAGCCATCCAGCTTGAATGGTGTTGTCTCTAAGCTTTTGATATAAGATGGCAGCACAGGATAAATTGGTGCGCTGGTTATGGCCACCTGTGAGCAGGAAACCACGTGGACTGTGAAATCAGTTGGCTATATGGAGAAAAGATACTTGTTGGGGTTGAGGCTAATCAGACTCTAGACAAGGTGAGCAGGTGTGACTTAGATTAAAAAGATGGATTAAAAAAAAAACTTCACAACTTAAATAGAAGTAAAACATTTTTCCTAGAGGGGTTTTCTTTTTCTTGGATTGGAGTGTAATTCTGTAATTCACCATTGGTGTAGGATGGAGTGGAATTCAATGCAATATTGGCACTTAAAATTTTCGAATTATTTTTCATATCCATTTGTATTTCTTATATCCATTTGTGATTCCCCCCTGATCCCCCCCCCGTCCCCATCCTGCCTCTTACACACTTTCCCCTCATGTTTAGTCGCTTTTTACAGGTATGTAACACATTTAGTTAGATATTGATTTTCCAGCTTGCTCATTGTAATACAAGAGGAAGGTAGTATGTGTTGATGTTGCTTCTGGTTTCGTCATTGTGCCTGAGCAATTACATAGAGCCTTTTTTTTGTCTTATGGCGATTGTTGAGGAAATATGAGCACTTCTATTATGCGAACATCTGATGAATTTGTGTAGCCTGGTAATCTTTATTCTCAGTGGCCCTGATTCAAAGTATTCTTGACTAGGGGGAGGTTTTTACCGCATGTGAAAAATGTAATTACCTTGGATGAGGTATTTACTGCGTGTGGTCACACTGGAGTACAGCCAATTCGGTATTTATTGCTCCAAAATGGGCTTAGTTTGAATGTTTACCACATTTTTCACCAGATAAATGTTATGTTTGACCTGCTATATGATCTGCTAAGGGTGGTTCGATAATTAATGTCAGCTAGCAATTATGTCTGCTAGCAATGGGGTCTCTAGTTGAGTGGTTTGCACCCTGCCCAAGTAGGGACCCTTACTCTAGTCAGAATAAGGGAGTCACACAGCTAAGATAACCCCTGTTCACCCCTTTGTAGCTTGGCCGAAGGAGTCAGGCTTATTTCACAGGCAGTGTGTAGAGTGAAAGCACAAACAGCCCATCTGACCCAGACGTGTTTTCCATAGACAGGCAGAGGCACAGAATGGTTAAGGAAGAAAATGCCCAGTATCTAAAAGTGGCATTTTCAAACCCACAATTCAAAAAACAACTTCGCTAAATGATATAACTTTAAATTGTGAATCCAGAAACCCCAGGCTGCATAACTCTATCTGCTCCTAAAGGGAAATTACACTTAAAAGGTATTTCAAGGCAATGCCCATGTTACCCTTTGGGAGAGATGGTCCTTGCAATAGCGAAAACCAAAACTAACAGTATTTCACTATCGGTACATATAAAACACACCATTAGATGTCCTTCCTTTTAATATATACCACACCCTGCCCATGGGACTGCCTTGGGCCTACCTTATGGGTGCTCTGTAGGTTATAAAAGGGAAGGGTTGAGCCTGGCAAGTGGGTGCACTTGCCAGGTTGAAATGGAAGTTTGAAACTGC
Organism: Pleurodeles waltl; assembly: GCF_031143425.1. Taxonomy (NCBI): domain Eukaryota; kingdom Metazoa; phylum Chordata; class Amphibia; order Caudata; family Salamandridae; genus Pleurodeles; species Pleurodeles waltl. The sequence continues at coordinate 109,949,615 of NC_090443.1, forward strand.
ACACAGACACTGCAGTGGCAGGTTTGAGTCATGGTTACAAGGCTACTCATGTGGGTGGCACAATAAGTGCTGCAGGCCCACTGGTAACTTTTGATTTACAGGTCCTCGGCACATACTATGGACTTACTAGTAAATCGAATATGCCAATCATGGAGAAACCAATCACCAATGCATTTTAGACAGATAATATGCACTTTAGCACTGGTTAGCAGTGACAAAGCGCCTTGAGTCCTAAAGCTGACAAGCCCAAGTCAGGAAAAAATAGGAAGAAGTCTCAAAGTTTGGGGATAACCCTGCAGAAAGGGCCGGGTCCAACACAATCCCATTCCAGCCTAAAGCCAGAGTACACTAATCAATCCCTTCTGGGTGCCCCTGCTTAGGGGGATAGAATAAGAACCCTGACCCGCAACAACAGGGGCACTTTCTAATTCTACGCCTTTCTGAACTCAGTTGGATTCCTCTGTCCATAATCTCGGGGCCCGCTACGCTCAACCATTGGGAATCCTTCTCACCTGTGGATCCCATCTGTGCAGCACCTAACCTTGCTTTGCTCACAGGTGTATCCAAGTCGGCAGACAGTAGCACCATAGCCAACATAGTGGTGTGCCCCATTCCACTCTCAGGGTGACTCCTTTCCCCCAACCCAAGGGCAACTCTGTCCACAAGGACAGCAACCCACAGTGAACACTGACAGGTGTCGGTGATGAGAGCCAGGACTCTGCCCTTCAAGGGCACTCTGACCTCTGTAGTTTCTCAGAGTGGGGGGCAGTAGTCCCCAGTGACTTGCACCATTTGTCCACTCTCCTTCCCACCAGTTCCAGGGAGATATCTTGAGGCTGGTACTCTGTCCCAAGTCTGTACCCTTAGGCTGGACAGGAGTCAGGGGTGAGTTCTTCCTCCTCCTGACCACCTTCCTGGGGCTCAGTACTCTCCTTTTAGAAGAGGTACCCCCAGACTCCAGAACTGTCATTGCGCCTGTGGCAGCTGTCCTGCACAATACTCCCACCAGTTCAGGGGTGGTAACCTGCAACTAGTCTCCCAGCCCAGGGTTCTGCACCCTTAGGCTGAGCATGTGGCTGGCAAGCCAGGACTTCCGGGGGAGTACAACCCTCCTACCCCCCCACATCTTCTGGCAAATTCATTCCTCATGTGTTGTGTGAGAGTCTGCCTGGTGCAGGTCTCCCAGCCCCTGTCTATCAAATAGAGCATCAAGCCCCTTCAAGCCAAAGGTGGTGTCACCAGGATCATTCCTGGGGTGCTCTGACCTCAGAGCAGGCAACTCCTGACCCACAGGTCCTCCCACTGGGGACTCTAAAACCCTCCCCCCCCATATCTAGACTTCTGTACCCTTTTTCCCAGAGTGGTGCTGCCAGAAACCAGAATTGGGGGGATCCTTGAGAGAGCAGGCCCCACCCCAAGTTCTCCCGGCACTATGGGACTCATCAGTGGATGGTCTCCTGTTGCAGACCAGGTCCCCCGCCTGTGCTCCCTCTGAGAGCACTCCAAGCACTGGGGCTGAAGATGGGGTACCCTGGGCCTCTGCCCACTCCCACCACTTCTACTCCTTGAAAGGACACCCCCCCCCCCCCAACAATTCACTCCCTGCCCCCATACACACAGACCTATCTGGGGTACTGCAAACAATGTCTCCCTCACCCACAACTCTGATGGGGGAAAACCTAAGCCACCCCCCTTAGCATTACTCCCAAATGCATCTTCAAACCCTCTGGCACTCACCCAGAGGTCTGCTTCCAGTGCAAGTAACCTGGGTGGGGTGGGGGGCTGGGGGGGGGGGGGATTTCAGACAACTTCACCAGGGGTTGGCATTGCTCTGGAAAGCGGTGACTGAACATATGCTCTCGAGCAACCAAAGTGTACATCCCCTCGTGTGTTAACCATACTATCCTTCACCCAACAATCCAGTGTCTTGAAAAAGTACCTGACGTCATCCTCCTTCTAGTGAGACAGTATCTGACTACTGTTCAAAGTCAACCTACCCTCCTCTCGGGGTACTCCATACTCCCATACCTGGACTTCCTCTAATGGGGGTACCTGTCTCCCTTTCACTCCCTCCTAGAGCCAGTAGAGTGTCCTCCCACCTCCAGGAATATGACTCCCTTTGCTAGTTCCCCACTCCACCTCAGGGACCATGCACACCTCTTCAGCTACCCCAAATGCCTGAGCCCACTGTTGTATGTCACCACCCTACTTAGAAACCAAGTCTCTGGGTATGCAGACATTTTCTTCAGTACCAGACATGGGACTTAAGTTGTCACCATCTGAGCTGATCTCAGCTCCTCCTTGCTTTCAGATCAAGTTCATGTGCTAACATCATTTTCTTTTCCTTCATGACAAGTTTTTCTTTTTCTGTCTCTGCTTTGCACCTAGCTAGTTCCAACTGGAGCTTTCTAGCTCTCCGCTTACTCTCCAACGACTTTGGAGGCAGACCTGGAGAGGAAACACTGCTGCCAGCTCTGGAGGGAGGTCTTTACCATTTAGGCTGGCCCCCGCCCTAAAGGCGATACTGGTTCCTCCAGTCATCCCAGTTGAAGACTTTGTTCCCCCTCTTACACAACATTCCCTTCCTCCGTGTGCTCACCAACCATCCTGGCTGTCAATCAGGCCCTCAGCTAATTTTGCAGCTCCTCCTTTCTAGTGAGGTCTTTAAAAGGACATTTGAACTTCATGCAGAACTGTGTGAGCTGAAGCAGCATGTACGTTTCTAATCTCCCCTGCTCAACACCAAATCAGCTGCTACTACTGATGGCTAACCAGACAGACATGATTGTGGCCAAAACTGAAGAGTTGCAAAAAGAGAGTAGATGTGTTTGGTTTCTTCTTGGTTGCACCAGAGCTCACTTCCAGGGGCCCAGGAACTGGATTTAGCACCACTTGGCAAGTCAAGACTCTCAGCAAGAGAGCTCAGGCACTGGCAGGTGAAGTCTTTGATGGCCCTGTGAGTTCACGACAGAAGGCAAGCTTAGTTGACGAACTCTTGAAGGACCTTGGAAAGCAGGATGTAGAAAGCAGAGTCCAGTCCTTTCACTCCCAGGACAGAAGCAGCATGCCAGCTCAGCAAAGCAACAGGCAGAGTGGCTGTCCCTCCTACAGCATCCAGCTTGGTCCTGGCAGAATGCCCTCAGTCCAGAAGTGTTCTAGCTATTTGGTGTCAGAGATCCAGTACAAATACCCATTTATGTCTTTGAAGTAGGCAAACATCAAAGAGAAGTCTTTCTTGTGCGCAAGACTCTACCTTTCCCTGTCCTGGCCCCAGACACACTCCAGGGGTGTTGAGGACTGCTTTGTCAGGCACAGCCCTATTCAGGTGCAAATGTCAGTTCCTCCGACCACTTTATCTCAGGAAGACCCATCAGCCTGGCAATTAACCGTCAGGATAGGCAGGGCACACTTCAGCTCCCTTTTTTGTGACTGTCTAGATTAAATGCACAAACAGCCCAGCTGTCATCCTCACCCAGATGTGTATTCCACAGACAGGCAGAGTCAGAGAATGGTTAAGCAAGAAAACGCCCACTTTCTAAAAGATGATTGATTTATAGGCCTTGGGCTGATGCAAGTCACTATTTCCACAAATGTAATGAGTTGTGAAATGCTTTAATGATGCCTCTGGGTTTTTGTTGTAGTCACCTTCCCTGTTTAGTGGGCACTCTGGTTATGATTAGCACTTGTACAGTGTTCCCGAAATGGAGCATTATTGAAAAGCTCTGCAGAGATGGCTCTCTACATGGCGTTGATTCCCAGTTGTTTTGCACTGAAAATGAGAAACACTTATCTCACTTAAGATCACCTCCTCTGTTACTTTACTCCTTCAACACCTTTAACACCCACTCCCCCTAACCTGACTGATCTTTATTTTCTGCACTCTACTTTTAATTTAGGCATAACTTAATTATTGTAACAGGATGATTTTGCGCATGTGCGTGCACCTTTTTGCCCACTTCTTGTGAGGGTGTTTAAGTTATTCTGCACTATCCTTGATTTAGGAATTGCTTTTTGCGTTTAACAGATACTACATGCATGGTTATCTTGTATTTTCCAGCATTTTCTTTGGTGGTAAAGACTGTTTTTTCCCCCCCTCAGGCTGCAAAACTCGCAAATTATGCAAAATACCAGCGTCTTTGTGATTCTTTTTTCTGCCTTTTTGGCTTTGTGTTTGTCACTACCAGACTTGGCATCTTTCCATTTTGGTAAGTACATGACCTGTTTTAACCAGTTGATAGAACACCAGTTTTGCTTACTGTGATCACTACGCACAAGAAAAGCCTGTGGACTTGCTTCCTGTTTTTTCAGTATTGGATCTTTCATATATTTACATGCTTAAATTATTCCCTTTATTGCACTGGCAATCCCAGCCTTTCGATTGAAATCGTTTCAAGCTGCTGACCATTACCAATGCTCGAGAACTGGAGTTAGAAGTTAGTACTGAATTTCTTACCATGCATGTTAAGGTTCTCATACCTTTGTTTAGTATGCTTTGTAAAGTCTGAAGACTCACTGGTTTGATATCTTGCCTGGTGAACTAGTTTGAAAACGCTAATAGCAGTTAAAGAGTTGATGGATTCTGTTTGCTTTTGTTTTACCTTGCATATTTAGCTTCAGGAACTCATTATTATTAATGTGCAGCATAGGCATGCAGACTTGCTTACCTAGTGTTTATCTTTCATAGATTTTCTTTTTTTGAATATTCTTTGCCTTAATGCTGGCACCATTGTTGTATTACTCCTGATGCCTTATTAGAGTGCAGTGCAAAATATTGAAACCATCTGTTTTGTATTCACAGCCTTGTCTGCTCTTTTTCTGCCTACAGTACAAGTGAATATCCCAAGGCCATGTTTATTTTTTTCACTGCATGTTGAGTTATGGATTATTTGGATAAGGTGTGGTACAAACCTATCTTAAGGAAAACGTTATTTACAAAGCGCTTTTTTTTTCACGCTGTAGTTTGATGTTTTTTGTTTCCATCCTTGACTGGTTGATAGGTGAGTTGTTGGCGGTAACCTTCATTTACTCCAGGTATGACATTTTCATAGATTCACATTCTTGAATCCTTCCCAGTCATCAAGATGGGAGTCCCCTGTGTAATAAAGAAGTTATGCCCAAGTGCATATAAAGATTAAATGCATTAGGTGTTAAAAGTAGAAGATATCACAGTTGTTTTGTAAAAAAAAAAGGAACAAACTTCGTCCACCAATGAGATCACACCAACCTCCTGTGAGGAGCTGACTTCCTTCAGATTTTTCACCTCACGTTGTGCTTAGGAGACTCCTCTGAATTCTGCTTCTCTTCAGAAATTCTTACATTTGGGTGCTTCAAACTGCCAACCATGTCAGAGACACCTAAGAAAGGGCTCTTTATAACCTGTGCTACCTGCATGAAGAAGAAGCTGAATGTGGATGACCAGCATAAGGACTGCATATACTGTCTCTATCCTTACCATAAAATCAGAGACTGCAAGGCATGTATTACATTTTCTACTAAGAGCCCAAAGGACAGAGAGGGTTGCCTTCTCATTTGGCTACAAAAATTAAAATCCAGAGACAATCCAGTTTCTGATGAGGACAGTGCCTCCTCTTTTGTTTCTGTCGTCAAGACACCCGTGAAGAGACATGCTGAGGAAATGTCAGCCACTCACGAACCACCTAAAAAAGCTTCAAAAAAGTCATCTGAGGCTTCCTCAAAAATATGTAGCCCATCAAAAAATGGGAAATCAAAGGGTTCAGATTACATGAAATATTTAAATAAAACCATCTCTGAGCCCCAACCGCCGCCTGTCAGAATAAAGCATACCTTCAAAAAGCCAGCCTATGCACCATAGACAGGACCATCATCTGCGGTTTCTCCATCGACGGCCCATGCCTCAACGACGGCATCTACCGTTGTCACAGTGTCTGTCGGGGCAGCTACATCTGACTCCTCATCGACAGTCTGGTCATCCTCATCGACGGCGCACCCCATTTCCTCACCACCACTACAGTCTTCGTCGGCGCTGCTCATCTCCCCGCCGATCCTCCCATCTATGCTTCCGTCGACGGAATACTTGTCGGCACCTCCACTGACGACGGCAGCCTTACCGACGACAGCCTCATCGATGGCGCTTCAACCGTTGACGCTCCCACCGCCGACGGCCCTCATTTTGACAGCACTCTCGTCGACTATGCCTCCATTGACTATCACTTTGTCGACACCACCACCGTCGACAACTCACCTCTAGTCGACGATCAAGATAACAGCAAAAAGACAGAGACCATCTACCTTAGCTCTGTTCTCGTCGACGGAGCAGGTTAGACAGGAAAAAGTCACAAAAGCATCACTTGACCCCCTCAATTACATCTCCTAGTAAGGTGTTGAGTCTACTCCCTTTGCACCTTTTGAATGAAGACGAATCAGAGGAGGATGGACTGTATGGGATGGCCAGCAGTCCCTCTCAATTACGGGTCAAATGTCAGGAGTACTCTCATGATGACTCTTACTATGACCAGCAGTATTACGAACAGCAACAACAGAGGCTGGTAGGTCTCCCTCCCGGCTTAGTGTCAGACTTGCAAGCAATGTTAGCAGGTTATAGGGAGTGTTTTCCGCCAATGCCTACATAGGTGCATCAGTCGACGATTCCTACTATACCATCAACACCTCAGCAGTTACAACAACCGCAGGTTAGAACTCCTCCTAGGCCTCAAGCTTCTCCTCAATCTGCACCTGCGCAGGGGCAAGCCTCTTCAGACAAAGATGTGAGAAAGGAGAACGCCATACACTGAATGATGAATGGGATGGCTGTATCATTCCAGTACCTGCCTCCCCTGTGACACCCATTGTGGAATCTCCTCCGGAGGATATCAGTAGCTTTCACAACCTGCTAGAACAAGCAACCACGCAATTTGATCTATCAATGCCTGCGGCTCAGCAGGATTGTTTCCTGTACAATTTCAAAGAATATCACAAGAAAACGGATAGGGCTACCCCAATAATTGACCATATTTGGAGCCAGGATGTGAAGATAATGCAGAACCCTGCAATGGTATCTGCAGTGGTGCTTAAGGTAGACAAAAAAAATACAAGTCCACCGATGATGCTCCTGCTTGCCTCACCGGCCACCCAAAACTGGACTCTGTCATCTCACATCGGCGCAGCAGTGTTTCAGGAATCTTTCTACACCGTTAACCACACCGCCAGATAGAGGGGAGATGCCTGGATAACATTGGAAAGCATTTTCCCCCAATGTTTGCCATTGTGGTACGGGCTGCCAGTTCTCTAGCGCTCCTTGGCAGATACGACAGATGGCTCTGGTCAGACATGTCTCACTGTTTGAGAGTTCCAAGATTGAGGCAAAAAAGTGCTCATGGAGGGACAACGTTCCTCAGCAGAAATGATCAACTGCGCACCTGACATTGCCGCCATGGGCTTTAGGCTACGTGCTGGTTCAGCTGTTTTAAGACGTCAGAGGTGGCTCAAAGCCACTAATTTTCGACCTGAAGTTCAGACAAAATTTTTAGATCTTCCCTACGACGGAGAGGTGCTATTTGGGAAGCATGTTGATGATGCGCTTCAGACCATAATGTCAGACACTGAGACAGCCAGATCGTTAGGCACTCTAACCTGGGGCAGAGGACAACCTTCATTTCATGAATGGTATCAGCACTACAGATTTCCATTGTACTCCACCACTTTCCACACCTTTAGACCCTGGGACAGAGGAGACGACCGCCCCTAGCAGCTTACACCAGACCCTATCACAAAGGCAAGCTTGGAAGACAATCTAAAGAAAATGCTCCTAGGCAATGACTACCTTTAGCCGGTTCTCTCCCACTCTTCCCCTACAGTCTTTCATGGAATTTTAAAACATCATATTCAGCGCTTGCTGCCAAATAACCAAAGACAAATGGGTGCTAGATGTAATTCAATTTGAACAACTCTTAGAGTTCATTCAGATTCCCTCAATAAGACCTCCACCCCAGGTCCGACAGACATCTTCGTCTGCTCAGCTTAGAAGTGGAGACCATGTTGTGCAAAAGAGCAATAGAAGTTGTACCATATTCCCAGAGAGGGAACGGTTTCCAATCCCGCTTCTTCCTCATTCGGAAAAACTCGTGCTTATGGAGGCCATTCCTAGACTTGCAAGAGCTAAACAAATACCTCAAAAAACAAACATTTTGGATGGTCATGCTACAAGACGTCCTACAACTTCTGAACAGAGCAGACTATGTGGCTTTCTTGGACCTTCAATACGCATACTTCCATATTCCCATTCACCCAGTGCACAGGAAGTTCCTAATATTTGTGGTGAACGGCAGACACTTACGTCCTTCCCTTTGGACTACGATCGGCGCCGCAAATCTTCACCAAATGTTTGGCTCCAGCCTACCTGAAAAGAAAGATACCAGATTTTTCCTTATCTAGATGACTGGCTAGTGAAAGCTCCTGACGTCCAGTCAAGCGTGCAAGTTCGTCAAGGCGACCCTACGCATTTTCAGGGACTTGGGCCTCACTCTCAACTGGTAAAAATCACTACTCCAACCTTCGACTCGGATAGCCTTCCTGGGGGCTATATTGGACACGCAACAAACCAAAGCCTACCCAACACAGGATAGGCAAAACAAGCTAATCTCCCTAGCGAAACAAATCCAAAGGAAAAAAGTCTTTCAGTTTGACAGTACAAATCCTTACTAGGGATGATGTCATATTGTATAAACCTCATTCCTCACTGTCGACTTCACATGCGTCCGATTCAGGAGGAGCAAGACAGGCAAGGGAAGCAAGCGCAAGAATCCTTCGAGGACATGATCTACGTCACTCCGCTCATGATCGCTTCTCTCGATTGGTGGACAGTTCCCAAAAACTTTTCACTGGGTCTGCACTTCTTACCACATATTTCTCCATTAACTGTAACAACGGAGGCGTCAAGGACCGGATGGGATGCATGCCTACAGGATCTTCCAGTGAGCGGCAAATGGCTCCCCTCTCACCATCTCTTTCACAACAACCTTCTCGAGCTGAGAGCAGTGTAATATGCTTTGCAGTCCTTTCTCCCAAGAATTCAAGGATCGACAGTGCTCGTCAGGATGGACAATACCACCACAACAAACAACGAGGAACGCATTCCCACCTACTGTCTCGAGAAGCGCAGACCATTTGGAGTTGGTGTATTCAACACTCACATAACAGCGGAGCATGTCCCAGGCCTGCAAAATACCATTGCGGATTCATTGAGCAGGTTGACAATATCTCTTAAAGAGTGGGAGTTAGACCAGCGGAGTTAGACCAGCGGAGACTCAATGGAATATTCTACCAGTGGGAAAAACCGAATCTAGATCTCTCTCAACCTCCCAGAACGCCAAATGCGAATATTACTCAAGTTGGGGTCACTATCAAGGATTGTAGGGGGAAGCATTTTCGATCGCATGGGCAGGGATTTATGCATACTTCTTTCCCCCACAAGGGTAATCAGGAAAATAAAGTCAGAACCCTGCCATAAAAGCTCCAGCGTGGCCACGTCAACCTTGGTACACGGAGTTACTTCTACTATCCTCGGAGTTGTTCACCATCAACCAGGGACAAGTAAGACACCCGGATCCCAAGTCTCTGAGCTTATCGGTATCACTCCTGAATTCAACGAATTCGGCCGCTTAGACATACCAAGTGATTGCAAAGACATACTTGTTAAAGCATGGGCAGATAGCACAAATAAAACGTACCGCCTGAAGTGGAAGCGATTTTGTTTGTGGTGCGAAGCCATGAATATGCACCTTCTCTCCTCCTTCCCAGAAAACGTTTTACCATACTTCCTATAGTTATCGGGCTCAGGGCTTGCCCATGCATCCATCAGAGTCCATCTGGCAGCTATTTCCCGATATAGGTGAATACCAGGCAGCCCATCTTTATGGTCGCTGAGGTTAATGAAGCAATTCTTGAAAAGTCTCTTCAGATCCTTTCCTTTGGTAAAAGCCCCACCTCCAGCATGGCAACTTAACATCGTCCTCGGCCAGCTCATGAAGGAGCCCTTTGAACCCATTCATAGGGCAGACATCAAGTACCTCACATGGAAAGTGGCTCTCCTCCTCGCCCTTACTTCTGCACGAAGGGTAAGCGAAATTCTGGCTTTCACGATACAGGAACCTTTCCTACAATTCAAAAATAATAGTTATTCTGTGCACCAATCCTAAATTCATCCCTAAGGTACCTTCGGATTTTCATATTAATGATCCAGTAGTACAGAAGTCATTCTTTCCAAACCCCCAAACTACTGCGGAGAGAACCCTGCATTCACTCGATTTTAAACTATGCATCAAATTTTATTTGGACAGAACGAAGTCCTTTAGAAAAACTAACCAGCTATTCATAGCCTTCAGTACCCCTAGAAAAGGACACCCTGTAACTAAACAGACTATTACTTGAGGGATTAAGAATGCAATCATTTTCTGCCCTTGCTCACTGTGCCACTGGATTCAAGCTAGCCTGGCTGATGAAGGATGAAACCCTGAAACCGGTCCTAGGATGCTTGTTCCCGGTCCAGGGAGGACCTGGCTTGGCAGTTTGGGCTGGACTGTTCCCATGAGGAACAGGGTCCAGACTGATTTGCATATGGCTGGGTCCAAACTGGGGTGGCATGGTGAGCAAAAGAACGATGGATTAAACCCAGATCTGAGACTGGTGGTGAGTGTTTGCTATGTTCAGCACTCCGTCCATCATCCTTTTGTGTTGCAACATGGAAGACAGCACATACTTTCTGTAGGAAAGTCCTTTTTTTTGCCTGATCACCCCCACTCTTTCTGGATAGGTACTGGTGGTTACTGACTCTTGGCTGTGCCCTGGGTACTGCTTACCAGTCCCAGGGCCAGTGCTCTGTGTAAAATGGATATGCAAATTAGGCTAATTATAATTGGCTAAGTTAACCTACCTATAAGTCCCTAGTATATGGTAGGGCATGTAGGTTTAGGGACCACAGCATAGGTGGTGCACACCTAGGTGCATTGCTGAGGTGCCCAGTGTCATTTTAAAAGCAAGCCTGCCTTGCTGGCTGCTTTTAAATTAAAGTTATATGCAAATTCGACTTTGGAATTAAAGGTACTTCCAAAGTCTTAAACTACCTTATTTTTACATATAAGTCACCCCTAAGGTGTGCCCTATGTGCCCCTAGGGCTGGGTGCCATGTAACTATAAGCAGGGACTTTATAAAAATAGATTTATAAGCCCTGGTGAGGTAAAAACAGCCAAATTCGTTTTTCCCTCATTGAAGTAAATGGCCTTCATAGGCTAGAATGGGCAGACTTTATTTTAAATTTTAAAGTCTCCTTAAATGTTACATACCAAGAATTTGGTATCAAATTGATTGTTATAATAAATCCCACAACTTCCAGTTGTTGGATTTAATATAACTAGTCCAGGTAAAAAGTTTAGACTTTACCTAAAAAGTTGCCAATTTCAGCTCTGCATTGTTTTTGCTGCTGTGCTCTGATTGGCCAGCCTGCAGCAGCTTCTGCCAGGCTACTTTAATGAGGTGTGAAGTGGCCTGGCTTCACACAAAGGAATGTGCTTGGGGGAGAGAATCTCCCCTCAGCTGATGGTGAGGCAGGAAGGGGGAGGGCTGCCAAACTGGTCTTCAAAGACAGAGAAGGACATCTGGAGCACCCAGCAACACCCCCACATCCTGCAACCCCAGACAGCTAGGTGCCCCCTTGATTAGATTAGGAGAGGGCAGGAGAGGGGTGTGTTTATGATTTTTAGCCACACCAGTGGGTGGGCTCAGCCAGATCTCTCCTCCAAAAATCAGATTCATCCATTTTGGATTTTTAGAGACTGTTGCCTTCTGGGATGGATTTTTGCCACACTTCCCAGGAAGTGGTCATCACAGGGGGACGACCCTGTCCCTGATTGGAGAACCAGGGCCCCCCTGCTTTTCACCCAGGAGCAAGAATAAAACTGGCAGACCTGCACCCACGCCTCAGATCCCCACCAAATTTCAAGAAGAAGGAACTACAAGGAGAAGAAGGACTGCCCTGCTGGACCCCTGGCCTGCACCTGGACCTTGCACTCAGAAAGACTGCACCAGCTGCACACTTGGGCTTCACCACAAGAAGGACTTTGCCTGGCTTCCACTGGTTCAAGGAGGGACTCCCTGTTTGCTACAGGTGAAAAATTGCTATCCAGAGTCCCCTGCACCAACTCCTGAAAAAGTGACCAGCTGACCACTGTCCAGTGGCCAAAAAGGAGTTTGCGCCAGGTGTATTCTGGGAGTTGAAGTCCGCACTTCCCAAGGACCATCACAGAACTTCTGGACCCTTGGGGTGAGCTGTGGACCCCAAAAGAACCTTAAAAGAACATCTGGGTGAAGCCCCAGAAATTTGGAAAAGATTGGAGAATTTTTGAAAAAAAGCTCCATAAAGTGACCGACCCGACACGGAAATTCTAGCCGGCTTGCCTCAACCGCGACCCGGCCTGACTTCGTGGTTCGTCCCGGTAAAGAAAAACATCCAAAAAAGAGACTAAGTCCGAACGTAAAAAGTTGACCGGGACCTTCCAGCCATCGTATCCGAGAAGGGCTCCACGGACGTCGGATCAAGATCCAGGTTTACCCCGGTCGAAGGATTTTCATCTCGAAAAAACGACTAAGTCCGAAGGTAAAAATCACCACCGAGGAAACCGACTTCGCGTATCCGGACAAGGGCTCCAGGAGGTCGGATCCAACTGGCAGGTTCGTCCCGGGGAAGAAAAACATCAAAAAAGAGACTAAGTCAGAAGGTAACTTTTTAACCGAGGCCTCCCGCGACTTGTAGCCGAGCAGGGCTCCATCGCGGTCGGCCTGAAAGTTTGACTTTGCCCCGGTCCTGGTGCAACCAGATGACCCGATTGGCGCTTTTTGTTTCTAAGCGCTAGAAAATAATAATACTTAAAAAATTCATATCTCCGGTTCCCCTGAACCGATTTTAATCGTTTTTGTGTCATTTTAAAGATAAAAATATAAGCTATTTTTATAAATTGGTTTTGGATTTTTAAACTGTTTCCTGTGTTTTATTTAATTACTGTTTTGTGATATTTGAATGCTTTACACTTTGTCTCCTAAGTTAAGCCTTGACGCTCGATGCCAAGCTACCAAGGGTAGAGCTGGGATTAATTTACTGAGACCAAACTGTACCTATGTGGAGGTTTGTGGCTTGTTGCTAGGTGTAGGTACCTACCTGCTCTACCAATAACCCATTTTCCAACACTTTCACACAGCACTATTTCCTGGATAGTCGCTTCAAGATGCAGCGGTTGGACAGGTAGTCCTTCGAAATCTATTTCAATGGAGGTGAGCCATTTTTTCTACCCTCCGTCCGCTTTTTTTTGTATTATGTCACATTTTCTATAAAAGTAATAACTTTATGCTCTCCAGACTCTAGACCACAAGGAAAGAATTTGGATAATTTTTCATGCTCTTACACATATATATATAATACTGTGTTGATATTGAACACGTAGAAAATGTTAATCACTGATATTATTCTGATTCAAGCATATGAATCTATGAAAGTTACAATGCTGGAGTAAGAAATAAGTTACTTACCTGTAACGGTAGTTCTCCAGTATTGCACACTTTCATAGATTCACATGCGACCCACCCACCTCCCCTGGGGAGCTTACCTTCATTCTCTCAGTAGTATCTATTTACAGCACTAATGTTTGGAAAATCGGAGGGAAGTCAGCTCCTCACAGGAGGGTTCTAGAGGGTGATGTGATGTGATCTGATTGGTTGACATTAGAGTTTGGTCCTTTTTTATTTTTATTTGTTTTTACAAAACGACAGTGATATCTTCTATTTTAAGCCCTAATGCACTTAATCTTTATATGTACTAAGGCATAACTTCTGTATTACACCGGGGACTCCCATCTCTATGACTGGGAAGGATTTAAGCATGTGAATCTATGAAAGTGTCCATTACTGGAGAACTTCAGTTACAGCTAAGTAACTTATTTCTTTCAGCTGCTTTTCGACAAGTCTGCAATGGCTAAATATTTTCAAGTATTGTTAAAACTCCACTTGAGGGGGTCACTGTCTCATGTATGCTGGATGCATTCCCATCGGTTTCCAGAGCAGATTCTGACAGAATCTGATATGATGAAGCTTCATTGTCCTAAGTTAAGATTCCTATCAATCGAGGTATCTTCACATATATTCAATGTATATCTTCTTCCAATTGGGATTCTGGGATTCTGGAGCACTTCTAAAATGGAAAGAAAAACTCCAGGTAAAGCAAAGAACCATGTGTATGCAAAAAAAACATTTGATGCCCTGAATTTTTGTGCTGCTCCTCGTTGCTTAAGTATTTCCGGGTGCACAGCTTCGGTTTCTGATCACTTGCAAATACTGCTGAACCAGATGGTGGAAAAATAATTATTTGATGTGGATTCCACTCCTGTGCCTTCTGATGGTCACGGAAAATTATCACAAGGCTTTCTGTGTACAATTGAAACCAGGGTTGTCCTGTTGCCTACAACCTATTGTTTGGGGTCATGGACAACAGTTTTCATGGTTGTTGTTTCCTTGAGTTAGTGGGCCCACCCTGTGCAGAACAGACCCTTAGGCTGCCATATTATGAATCGGAGAAGGTCATTTTCTGCTGTTAAGGTAATATTTGTGTCTATATATTAATACTATTCGAACTTGTATATATGGTTCATTAATGCAAAGCCTTTAGTAAGTACTCCAAGGAAATGGTGTGCATTACTGACAGTGGTTCCAGAATACAAAATGTGTACACATTTTCAAAGTTTAATGGTATGAGGCTATGGTTAATGCTGCCAGAATGCTCACTGATTAGATGCTGATATTTGCAGAAGCTTGAAAGTAAGATTGATGATTCTTTGCTTTCCAAATAAAATGTTCACAAGAAATGCCACTTACGAAAAAAGTTTTGTTAAAATACTGTGAAATTTTAGATAGCATTTCTTTGAAGCCTCATCTATTAAAATAAAATGTGTTAATGCATGCTAGTAGTTCCAGAAAATATTTATAATGAAAAATCAGTGCAGCCAGTTTAAAAAAGATGATGGGAAACAAAAACATAAACAGGTTTTGGCACAAAGCCAATAGGTCTGTCATTGGTGGCCAGCCATTTGGTTTCGTCAATGCATATTTTGATTTGACACGCTTTCTGTAAAACGCCATTGTTGTGGGAGCTGCAGGGCCCTCTCCATGATAAAAAAAATTGGAAAAAATATGTTTTGGGTCTCAAAAAGCACGCATTGACATGATAGTTCCTGGCGCTAAACAAAAGTGTGTGTTCTGTTATGCTCCATGTGAAAAAGCAGAGCCAGCCGATAGATTGAATTTTAATAAAAACAAAAGGTCTTGGTTAACACCAGACCTAATTAGTGAAACAATTCTTACAGAAAGTCACACAAGTGCACCCGTAGTGTATGTCCTGGCATTAGTGCAGATTTAGAGCTTTTATGAATTCACAAGAATTTACAGAAGTATGCATGGAAATCGTTCTACTAAAAAAATATTTGTGAACTGCCTTTTAGCCCAAGCAAATATGCATGTGTAGATTTGCTCATACGAAAGTCTGAGTATTTACAAGTTCCTTTCACTCCAACCACTTTTTTCCATAACCTGGAAGAAGTTTTACTTCTGCTATTGTCAGGATTAAATTTCCTACCTTTCTCAATATGGAAAAAAAGATTACAGAAGAGCTGACGAAAACCCCTGAAACATGCAGGTTAGTAGTTGAGGAGGGCGCGAAATGGCCTTCCAACCCTGGAGCTTTTGCTTACTGCAGCTCCAGCCCCAGTATGTAGATCTACAGAAAAATGGCAAAATAAGGTAATTGCTAGTATTCAAACCCTACTATAGTATGAGCACTGCCATAATCAAAGAGGCTATTCTTAGAGATCCTATAATGAGATTGCTGCCATAATGTGTTGCGCACTACATGGCACCAAAGGGACCGAGCAGACTTTTTTCACTAGACAAATAAATGTATGAAGCAACCTGTTTCCAGGACAAGTAGATATTTATTAAATTCCACACCCCTGGAAACTGAAAGCAGAAAACTTTACATTAAGTCCTTATGTTCTAGACCTCTACATTAGATGCAAAGTTGTGCACCTAATTTGAGGTTTGGACCACAATGTGAAACTGGAAGAGAATAAGCTGTAAATCGATGTGTGCAGGTGAGTAACTTTTCTCATGTTTTACTTTTTTTTAATCATGTATAAGTAATGTTGGGGGCATGGCTGGGAGGCCAAGATAGCAGACGTGTGATCACGCTGCTCCACTCCGGTCAAATAAAATATTCTGTTAACTCAAAGCGATGGGAGTCCACCCAACCCCATAGAATACAGCGGAGAGCCTAAACGTCGTGCCCACCAAATAATAAACTCTGCGGCCGCTCCAAAGTCAATAAATATGCATTGGGGAGGAGCTAAGCAGCGACGAAGGCCTGGGCAGACCGTCGGGCCGCCGAAGTGCAGGAAGATTGAGGACACGCCGGCAGCTGCAGAAGCGAGGAAATGTGAAACTTACACAGGGAGCTGCTGGCAGCACAGCAGGAAAATCTGGGGCGAAGCAGCACATGGCAGAGGATCAGCCCAGCTGCATAGAGACGAGTTAGGGGTCCACAGAGGACGGTGGCTCTCCGCAGCACAATTGACTTGCTGAGACTAATTCAGTCCTCAGACTGCACCCATGTCGTGGACAACAGGTAAGCCTGACAAGAGGAAGCAGAGACAAATAGGAAGTTGAATGCTGCCCACTCCCGCCACTAATTTGGCACTACGTTAAAAGAAAAGAGGCACCTGCAAGACGTCTAGGCCTCTCACAGTCACCCTCATTCAAAGGCTCTATTACCATGGTCAACACCAGGTAGAAGAAAGTGGTGGGCAGATTGTCTAATAGTGAGCTCCTGAAGTGGAAAGGAGGAGAAGAGGGCAGGTTAGCGTAAACTGTGGGGACTTGACTGTTTACTACTTGATGAAAGCCTGAATACGCACATACTTTACTCAACACCTCAGCACAGGCACAGTTAGAAGACAGCATGCTATTTGTTAAAGGGAAAGTGGGTGCCTTCTGACCCACGGACTGCCTGGTATCTGGTGGGGAGGCAGGGTTGGGTGGACCCAGAGAAACTGTAACACCATGGACAGCTCTCTTGGAGAGCCGACTAGACTGGGGTGAGAGGTCCAGCCTTGACTACTAGATACACGTGTATTTGGACGCTCTCCGCCATGTGTATCCCTAGACCAGAGACCTACTCCGAATCATATCACTGCAGAGAACAAATGGGGAAGCTCTAAACCAAACAACTGGGAAACCAACCCAAGGCAGTGGAGCGTATCCAGCCGGAAAATGGAACTGCTACAGGTCCAAGAGACAAGCTCCCACAATTGCAACAGCAACTCGACAAAATCCTGGCTACAACAGAGAATACAAAGACAGCCCTCCAACAAGACATAGGAGTGGTCTCAGTCAATTTGGTCTGCTGAGGGCAGAGCACCTTGCAGACAGGGTGAAAACGGTGGTAAGCGGGCTCGAAGAGAATTTCCTGTCGCAACTGGACCTGGAACGACAGATCAAGACCCTATCAGCAAGAGTACACACACTGGAAAACCAAGCCCAAGGCTGCAGCCGCGGCAATAATGTCCATAGTGTTGGCCTCCCGGAGGGCACAGAGGGAAAAGACATGGTAGAGTACCTTGAAAGGTGGATGAACACGGAAGTAGCCCCAGATAAACTAACGGCTTTCTTTGCTATTGAACGGGCTGACAGGGTCCCCACTATACCTCCGGTCCAGGGTAGATGGCTAGCGAATTCGCTTAACCCTGTGTTGCTTCACCTACTTCAGTTAATTGAAAGGACGACGAACAGGAGACCTGCCACACTCAAGATACCTGGACCGATGGCTCCACAAACTCTACAGGAAACTTATAACTTCATAAATGACTCATGCTCCTCAGACTATTTAGCAGATTAATGGTGATACTTTTCTAATGCTGGATCTCTAAACCATGTGACTAGAGCCAAAGAGACTACAAGTGCCATAAACCAAGAAGGGGATATCACCCCTCCTCCCTCTTTACAAATTAACCATGATCAGGGCGGAGGAAGCACCTATACACTGCACTGTCGCCAGGACCCCCACACTTGACCCCCTTCGGGAGTCCAGTGGAGCAATGAAACCGTTGTGTTGCCAAAAATAGGTTTGGGCATCTGGCTGTTGCAGTGTGGTCCTGGAGAATGGAAGTCAAACTCTGGGGAGTTTGTAGCAATAGAACGTTAAAATGAGACAGTCTCTGGGAGGGGAGGGTGACACAATTACACACTGCGCAGGGCACAGTGAGATGGATGAATATGATTAAATGCATGACATGGCTGGTAGTCACACAAGATATATGGGCATGTCCGGAGAATGGGATCTGACATAAATAGATACTGTGAAGGCAGAGTACAGATTGCTATGCTCTGGGAGACCCACCTTATGGAAACTGAGGTGGTCCAACTACGCCATAGATGACGTGGTCAGCTCTATGTTAGCACATACTCTGCCTACTCAAGGGGCGTATTAATCTTGATAAGGGCAGGAACTCCCTTTGAGACATTGCACACACGGGTTGACAAGGGGGGAACGCTATGTATTAGTGACGAGGAGTCTAGCGGGGGGAGGTGACACTAGGGAGCATATATGCCCCCAGCCAGGACCAATTGACCTTCTTTCTTTCACTGTCAACTGTCATGGGATCCCTATCAGGAGCCCTAATGTTGGGAGGCGACTAACTGTTACAGATATATTACTAGATTGATCCGCACCACCACTACCGGGAGCAACAACATATAAGACCGCCTCAGGCTTTAGAGACTGCATACATCGATGGGAGCTATCAGACATATGGCTTGCACAACATGGAGACTAACAAGATTTTTCCTTTTACTCCCCCCTTTATTCACTACATACTAGACTAGAGAGATCCCTGTGCTCATCCGGGCTATGCCAATATGCCACTTTCACAGAATACCTAGGAAGGATGACATCTGACCATAATCCACGGCTCTTGGTACTGTAACCCATAGATGACAGACCGGCATTCCCAACATGGCACCTGCAACCATCAGCACTAGAAAACCCTGTAATAAAGATACGCTACACAAAGGTCTTACAAAGTACTTTGACGTCAATCCAGGTATAGCTTTATACTCACTTCTTGAATGGAAGGCCTGTAAAGTGATTGTAAGGGACAATTGCTTGTGGCAAGCAGTAGAAATTGGTAGAGAGAATGTGGAGTTTATTACCCTTGACACCATGCTGCACACCAAAGACAACTCACTAGGAACTAACCCAACCACACATAGGCTGCTTTTGGACACTCAAGAGCGATATAACATTATCATGGAACAATTGCGATGTCACAAACTACAGGATCCAAACAGCAAGGACGCATGACACAGAGGGTAAGGTGGGTCGGTTCCTAGTGTGGCTTAACCGCCCTGAACTAAGGGGCTCCCTGATCACACCTGATAACCTCTGAAGGGATACATATCTGCTCGCCGGGACAGATAAACAAAAGATTCGGAGTGTATTATGAAACTTTATGCGATGAGCCCCGGGCTCTCCCAGAAAGCATACAAGATGAATTCTTAGATCAGCTTACTCTACCCACACTGATACCGGACGAACGCAGGAACATAGGGGGACAGGTGCTGTCCCAGAGATCAGGATAGATCAGGCAGGCTTTTAAAGACTTGTGCTCAGGAAAAACACCTGCCCCATATGGACTCCTGGTAGAATTTTTTTAAACCTATGTGGACACTTTGGCCCTTAACCTGTTAATGCTGAGTTGCCAGAGAAGGGCTTCCTCCCAGACACGACATGTAGTGCAGCGGTCATCCCACTCCCCAAGACCATGAACCCTAGTGCCCAAGTTACTCCATATCGCCCCTTACCAATGCTCAACACAGACTTTAAGATTTTGAGCAAAGTACTGGCAATGAGAGTTCTCCCCTACATGCAAACCCTAGAACACCATGACCAGAATGGCTTAATCCCATGCTAATGCACTTTGCTTAACCTAAGGAGGCTCCATCCTATCCTCTACCACTCTGAGATCCAGGGCTCCCCAGACGCAATGCTCATATCAGTAGATCTTGAGACAGTTTTCGATTTAGTGAGGTGGGACTTCCTGGTAAAAGTAATGCGCAAGATGGGAATGGGGAATTATGGATTAGGTGGGTCTCCCTTCTATACTCTGGACCAACCTCTTGCATCAAAACAGGTAACATCATGTCACAAACTTAAAAGATTTCTAGAGCACACAACAGGGTGCCCGCTGCCCCCCTGACAGCCCCCCAACCCCCCTCTCCCCCCTTTGACCTGGTTATTGAGCTGCTGGCAGAACTATTCTTGGGGGGAGGGCAGAGACAACAGAATTACACTAGAAGGAAACACCATGTTATATCCATGTATGCAGACGACCTCCTACTGTACGTGGCAAGAGGCTCGACAGGTTCGCAGGAGGCAATGCAGCACCTCGACAAGTTTGGGAAACTCTCAGGCTTGACGGTTAATCGCTCTAAAACATACATGCTCTCCTGCACCAAGGGGACCAGTCAGCCACCATATATCCCCGAAGGGCTTATCTGATCCCCGTGACGTGCAAATATCTGGGGGTCCAAATCTACCCCCAACTAGATGATCTGTAGGAGGGTAACCTTGGGTGTACATTGTGCTCCCTCCGCTCTAGTGTGACATTTTGGCGATCATTGAGGCTCTACTCATGGCACGCGTGTCCATCTCTAAAATGGTAATGCTCCCACACTTACAGTATTTCTCAACAAACCTCCCGGTCAAGATCACAGCAGCGTGGTTTCGGAAACTGGATGTACTTCTCCGAGAACTTATATTGAATGGTAAACGACACAGAGGATCGCTCGAAATACTGAGGCAACCTACTGCTATGGGTAGCCTAAATCCTCCAGAGTTCGAACTATTCTGTCTGGCAGCGGAATTACAATGGGTTGGCTAGATGGCTGGATGACACCCAAAGAAGTGCTCTAGACCTCCTTGAACTGACACCACATTGGGGACTCCTGCTGGCAATGCTAGTGCCCCAGACCTGAATATTCCACAACAGACCCTTTTGCTCCAAGTAGCATGTATAGCTGCTGTTGTTGCAATGTGAGGCCACTGAAGAAGCCCCACTATGCACGAGCCCTGCCCTTAGTGGGTCTACCACATAGAACACCAGTTAGCTACTTCACTGCAACCCAACTCAAAGCATGGACTGAGGCTGAGGCGACCACTGTGGGGAGACTGTTTTGTACAGCTCTGCTGTCACTGCGTAATTTGATGGAACAGTTTGCTGTACTGTGAGGCCAGTTCTTGACCTATGAGGCGCAGATGAGAAAATTTGCTGAACTCTGGGGAAGGGTAACAGAGAGCCCTCCCAACATGCAGCACTCCAGCTTCTGCTCACTTTGGGCTCGTCGAAACACCAGTTCTCATGGATGTAACGCTTCTTACTAGAGGTGGGACAAGGGCCCTTGCAGGTGCTTAGAACATGATGGAACTGAATCCTGGGACTAGAGACCACAGACAAAAACTGGGGCAAGATATTAGCCTACCCCCATAGTCTCCTGCAATACGAGACTGAAATACGTAGTTTAATGTCCTCCACATGACTTACCTCACTCCACATATGCTACAAGTTGTATATGGAAGGAAGCAAAGATAAAGTCGTAGGTGCCGAAAGCTTGATGTAGACTTCAAGCATATGATGTGGTACTGCCCAAAACTACAGACATATTGGGGAGAGGTGCTGTACCGCCTTCCTGCAACTCTAGGGCGCAACCTGCCTTGCTCAATCGGAATCAGCCTACTTGGAGAATTTCCTAGACCTACAGCATGCAAAGTTGGCACTGCATTCTTAGATCTAGCACTTGTGTTAGCCAAATGCCGGATTGCACTGACCTGGAAGGGCCCCCCCTCCCCCCCCCCCGCAAACCTTTAAAGAGGTGACACAAGACCAGGAACGTTTTTAAAGTCACCCACCCTGCTGCACATATATTAACAGAAGTACATGACTATGGGACAATATAGATCACCACTCAGAGACCCCCCTCTTCTATTATCTACATGCTGATCTTTAAACATAAGTTTCCGTCGACCGTTCACCGTTGTTTGTTGCTTGTTTGTCTAAAATAGTCATTAACTGCTGGTTCAACTCATACCGCTTTGATGGCAGCCAGAGAGAGAGAGACATAAACGAAGAATCATAAAGAAAATGGACATTATACCTGTACATGTGCCAATATTGCAATAAATATAAATGTCAATAAACATATTGAAAAAAATGTTTAACATTGTTTTATTGCTTCTTTTTCTCTCCTTTTTTAATGTGAAAGAGGTTCAGATGGTTTCTGTGTCAGTACACCATGAAAATGCTCAGTATTACCACTGGATGGTGGCTGCGGATTAGCTGAGTACTAGCTGTCATCTAGGGAGGGGTGTGATTCTACTGCCAGCTCTCAGTTGTAGGCCACCCTTACAATTCCATTGCTGTTTCAGTTTTGGCTATCGTTGCTATGCTCCTAGTATTGAGGGGTGATTATCAGCACAGACTGAGGCTCACTTTCTGATGTGTGTTGGGCATTTGTGTTGCCTCCAGAGCACAAGGATAATGCAGATTTTTATGTGCATATTTGCAAGTTTAACTTTTCTTGTTTCACTGTAACTTTCCTGAAGCTCTGGAGCTGAGGAGTGGGTGCGCAAGCGCAGCTTCACTTCCTGAGCTATCTGAGCTGCCTGCTGGATGTCAGAAGCTGGGAGCTGAGCCGAGGATGATCGGAGCGATGCATGAGTTGAGACGGATGAGCGCGGCTGCAGCAGAAAGCTGAAAAGCCTTGTGCCGCTCCCTGCCGTGCCACTCCCTACCCCTACCCATTATCGTACTGTGAACATTAAATCCAACCAAGCTGCCCCCTTGCAGCTCCCCCAGGACTCCCCCAGCAGTGCTTGACCTCCCCCTGCCTCCCCTCTTCGTTGGAGAGTGAATGAGAATAGGAGGAAGGAGGTAGGAAGGTGGTCAGTGGGGTGTAGAGGGGGGTGGGACACAGGAGGCAGGAGGCCAGGGGGTCCAGAAGAAGGCCAAGGGCCAAGAGGCCTGATTAGGAAATACAACACAGCAGTACGTGGCTCTGTCTGCAGTATTGGTAGTATGGGCACAGTATTGGTGAGTGTGGCAGTCGTTGGTGACTGCCGCCAAGGGACAGTCCAGGCCACCACAGAAGCGGCCAGGTCTGGGTGCGGCTTGTGGGAGAGCCATTATGACCCGCTCGCCATATTGAGTACCAAGCCAGCGGGCTCTGCTGGACTCGAGGTGGAGAGGAGGACTGCGTGCTTGTGCCACTCATTAGCTGCAGTGTGGCGGCGCAATAAAATCGACTAAACTGGTGCTCATAGGCCATACTCACTGGGATCTCCTTGGGGCCGACCAAGCTATCTAGCAGTCTGAGGAGGATCAAGTAGCTGATTGAGGAGAATTGAGCGTGCTCGTGCCCCTCAGTCCCTGAGGTGTGGCAGCGCTTCTAAAAAAACAAGTGTGAAGAAAAACCATAAGGCCGGTGAAGATGCGATCTGGGAAAGAAAGGGCCTTTCAGCCGCAAACTAAGAGGAATTAAAAGAACCTATAACCCCTCCTCTCCGCTTTCAATAGTAAAATGGAAAACAAAAACCAAGTCAGAGTATCAGTCCTTAATCTCCCCAATATCCCCCTTTTTACAAAGGGTGAGAAATCGGTGAACATCCCCCCGCCCATACATTTGACTTTCTGAAGGACCTTGTGGACGCAATTCTTTCTATACTAAATGGCTCTGCAGATCTACCCCATCCTATCCCCCCCATAAAAAGTAAAAGTAGTATGCTATACGAATGAAGTGATATAAGTGGGCTCAAGGAGGAGGGGGTGGCTGAAATTCTGCTTTTGATAATATTATGAAGTCAGCAGAGGATAAATATAAAGAAAATGTCTGTGGTTTGATCAGCGACCTAGAACTACTGACCCTCAGGTCATTATCACCATCCCCAGTCGCCTCCACTTGTCCAGCCTTGGAAACTCCGACTGACAATCCACAATTAGGTTTTAAACCTCCTCTTGAGGTAAATGTAATTATTGAAAGAGGTATGGAATCCACGCCAAGACTATCCGCTTTGGGGGCACAGGAGGCCTGTCAAATGAGGAAGGAAAACCCCACTTTAGAAATGATTCATACTTCAAACAATATTAATAAAATAGGCCCATTAAACCTTAATCCTAGTTCTCCTACTCGTGCACAATTAGAATTGAGCTCCACTTTACACGCCTTTAAAGGTCCTCCCACTAAAGATGTGAGAGAAATTCCACAAGAAATGCAGGCTTCTGTCTCAGATACTCAGTTAGATATCTCTGCCCTTGATGTTAGATCCCCGAATGCCTCTGTTATATCAAAAAACACAAATGAACTTTAAGGTATGGCGACTATTAAGAAGAACTCACCAACTACAAGAATTACTTCAACTAAATTGGATCAAAATGCGGTTCGGGATATCTTCTTTAAGACCTCGCAACTAACTCCTGACGCCCTGTCATATCATTCGTCAAAAATGGACTTCCTAGTGGATCTGCTAAATGTCATGGCAAAATCAGTCTCCGGGATAGATCAGAAGTTGGCAAATCTAAACATCTTGATTAAGCGAGTACAGAATTTTGCGGAGATGACAAAAATAGATGGTACCTGTGAGCCCATAATCAACAAGCTGGCCACACTCCCAGAGGCCTTAAATTTAATTATAACAGATCTTAAGGTGAATCTAAATAGGATAGAAGGGGGTGAATCTGTAGATCAAGAATCTCCCAAGCAGCGGGAGGTGGCGTGTCAAAACATAAATATGGGCAGTCCAGCTACTCGCTGTCCTAAGATAACTTATTTAAAAAAAATAGATTTCTTTGAATAACTGGGGTGCGGTTAGAGGGGGGATACCCAGGGGAAGTATGTCTCCTGAAATCCTCTGAGGAGAAGGAAGGCCGTCAGTCTATGATGCAAATAAATGAAATGTCTTCTCCCTCCCCAAATCTGCGATGTATCTGTTACACTCTGAAAAGCTGGCCGATAAAAGACAAAAGAAAAAGCAACAGAACAAAGGTACGTTGTAATGGGCCCTACTACTATAAAGATGAGCTCCTCTCTCCCTCAAGATATAAGAAATGGGATGCAAATGTGTCATGACATGAGTATCAACAAAAAGAGCAGTCCAACGGTCAACAATTTGTTCCCATTATTCAATACACAAAAGAGGGGTCCTACTTACCTTGACCATAGGGATTCAAATTTTATAGTGGAGCATAAAATAAATAAATAAAGAGAGACAGGATCTAATAAACCTAAAGGGAACAGATCCAGTAAAGCAGGTGCCTCAAAATATCAAACTATACCAAAGGGAGCCCAAAACCGAAGTATTACTCCAGAGACTCGTAGGAGGTCTTTTGAAGAAGAAGGCATATGTATTACAGCTTCAGATTTCAACAAGGGGCTTGAATGACTCTGCTCCAGGCAGAAAAAAGGAAATGATCTTCCATTAGGTAATTGGAAGTGGTGAGACCGGGGGCAAAGGAAATGGTGGAAATTCCCAGACCACTCTCTGAGATAGAGCCCTTAACCAGATCAGATACAAGACTAAAGGTATCAAATCCAGGACAGCCGGACAGAAAACCTTCGCAAGGGTTCCAGAAAATAGAACACAAAGGAATAGCTCTAGTGGTAGAACAGGACGACTCTATGAGAAGTCCAAAAAAACAGTCCTCCCACACATTGTAAACAATTGATTCTGGAACCACAAAACCAGTCTAGGGGCCCATTTGATATTTTAAACTGAGGGAATATGTTAAAACTTCTACCAGTTATTCCAGCCCTAAAATATCTAGAATCTACTGATCTTGTCTCTATAGAATTCCTGTCAGGGGTAAAGAGCAACAAAGGTAAAACTAACAAATCAGCGCTCGTTACCTGGAAGTCATAACAAGTGGTTAAAAGAGTCCTAAAAGAAAAAAGTTATTTCTCAAGATGGGGAATTAGATTTAGTATACCCCAACAAATAGGTTATCCTGACCCATTAGAGGCCCAAAATAATAGGCCCGGATTAAACAAATCAAAAGGCTTAAGTCAACCTTTTTCAGTCCTTAGATCTGTAATTGGGAATCAGTGCCCTGATGACCAATATACAGGGCACAAAGTATCCTATGCTCGCTCTTTACAG
This sequence comes from Pleurodeles waltl, assembly GCF_031143425.1. Lineage (NCBI taxonomy): Eukaryota > Metazoa > Chordata > Amphibia > Caudata > Salamandridae > Pleurodeles > Pleurodeles waltl. Next base: position 109,975,885 of record NC_090443.1, read on the forward strand.
GAACTAGATCTAGATGGCGGTCGGCAGCACTCCACAAAGATAATAGTCAGTGACTCCGGATTAGCCTGACTCGCTCTGGTTTGGTAACTTCCTGTGACAATCCTCTCCAAGTACGCCCCTGGAATATAAACGGGATTAGATCAAACATCCAACAAAACGCTAAAAGATCTTACTAGCCTATTAAATACATTTAAAATTATTTTCTTACAGGAGACATGGGCTACCAACCCATTTACAATTGATGGATTTATGGGCTATTTTTCCCCAGCAATTAGGGAAAAAAGATTTGGCCACCTGAGGGGGGTGTTTAGCAATCTTTATTTCAGCTGGATTAAATATAGAATGCACACAGGTATATGAGGAAAATGAAGACTTTTTGAGAGTAAAATTAGATGGATGGAACAAGGAGCTTACAAGCTCACTTTTGCTAATTAACATCTATATCCATCCTGATGCACGCTCTAGAAAACACATCTCCTCTAAATTGATAGACATAATTTTAACCGGGTATTAGGATCTAAGATCCTCTGCGTTTTTAGTAGCGTGGGACTTCAATATGAAATTATTAAATCCCTTTGAAAGGGATGCCCACATTATGCTTCAAGATCAGCAGTGGGCAGTGCTGCAACAGTCCCTGGGGGCTTTAGAGCTAGGTAAACCTGACACCAAGACACTCTGCTTAGTAAAAGACCTTGAGGACCACGGACTCAGACTCCTAAATGGGAGGTTTCCACAAGACGCTCCGCCGGCGGCCACATGTTATGTCACTGGAACCCAAGCAACACTTGACTACATCGTGGCCTCCTTGTCCCTATTTTCTTTAATAACTAATTATCGTATTATAAAGACAGAAAAGAGTGACCATGGTAAACAATGTCTCGAGATTGACTGTGGCTTTCCTACGTTTAATCCTGCTCCTACTGCACCAAGGTATGTTACTACCTCTAACTATAAGAAAGTTAGATGGAATGAAGAATCAATGGTAACCTTTCAACTGCGATATTTGAACAATGCCATAATGATATATCTTGTGACCTACTACCCGTATGGTCAACATTTCTGGACAAGTTCGCAGTTGGTATTCTTACAGACAGACCATAAAAAAAAACACCAAAACCAGGGGTGAGTAAAAATAAAAAAGCAGATAAAAATGTCAGCACGTATGTCCAAATTAAGAAGGCAACGGAACAGACTCTTAAGGCTATATAAGAAAATCCCAACGGACTGCCATATTAAGGATGATCTAAAAAAACATCAACAATTCCTATCGAAAACAAATATGGAACCATAAAATGCAGAATACTGATGACTTTTTGGCTAAGGCACTATTCCTGAGTAAAAAATCGAATGCACCGGGTTTCTGGAAAATGGTCAATGAATTGAATAAAGTCCCAATGGCCTTAACTAGTTCAAATATATCAGAGTCTTTATGGACTGAATACTTGGCTTACCACTTCGGCAGACATGAGGACAAGCAAACAATGCTCAGAAGAAGCAACACCAAATCCCCCAACTGCCCAAAATGACTCCGCATATTTAGCCTTAAATTAGCCTAAATCAGCTTTTGATTTGGTACAGCAAAGTCTTCTGTAGGAAAAGCTAGCTGCCTGGGGTATACCAGATAAATTATTAAAGGCTATTCAGCAGTTATATACAGATACATGGATTAGAGTAAAGATAGGTGACGGTTCCTTTCAAGGAAAATTGAAACGAAACAAGGACTTAAACGGCTGCACACTGGCTCCGTATCTTTTTAATCTCTTTATCAGATTTGACCCTTAAGCTCAATAAGGTAAACGCACATTCCCCATAAGGTTGCGGAAATGTCCATTTCCAATCGGCTATATGCTGATGATGTAGTACTCTTAAGCCAAACTAAAGTAGGTCTACGTCAGCTTATTGTAAATGTAATTTAATATGCTGAGCAGAACGGAATGGAAATCAATCAGAAAAAAAACAAAGTAATGGAAGTCAGTAAAAAAACCTTTAGAGATGATAAATGGTACACACAAGGGGGAGTATTAGAACAAATTAACCATTATAGATACCTGGGTGTACTATTTGATAAACGGGGTTCCTTGCGCCCTCAGAAGCAGGATTTACATATGAAAGGAAATGTTCTACTGCTTGCTTTTGGCACTCTGAAAAAGTCGCTAAATGGCCCTAGCTTTGGATCCCTCTTACAAGTTATTGCGGCAAATCTTAATTCAACTATAGGGTACGGTAGTGAAACCCTGTGAGGTCAAGACGCCTCTATTCTAAATGGAATAGTTGGAAAAATATTTAGGTCTCTATTCCAACTACCAGGATCCGCTTCGCAAGCTCAAATTAGGCTGGAATTTGGGTATTTAAACTAAAATATAGCTAGGAAATGCAGCTACATTAAAACATGGAAACACCTACAATTAACTAAGGAAAATCATCTCTTCCAGGCACGCTGGAAGGAGATCAGCTCGAATCCTACAACCAAATCTAGACAGTATTTAGATCAGGCCCTAGAAGACTTGGAGGTACGTGAACTATGGGATTCAAATCTCTCCTATTGCACCTTTAAAAAAAAATCCTAAACCGAATAGCGAAGAAAAGATTAGTACTTATGGATAAGAGAGTGTTAGCAACCAGGTCGCACTCATGGATGATTGAGTACACAATTTTGAAATGTCAGCCATATCTGGAGGCTGGGTGGTCAAAAGCTAATAAGGATCTTTTTATCAAACACCGTTTTGGACTTATTCCTGGAGGTGCTCATCTACCCCCATTGGAACGTACTGCAGCAAACTCCCAGTGTAGGCTCTGTGGGTGTGGAGTGATACGACTCTACTAAAACCAGCCTTTTATCAGAGGGGAATATGGTCCTGTAGAGAAGCGGTGATAGCTTGTTTCAAACCTTATGACTATACCTTGAACACCAGATTTATAAAGTTAATGCGTTTGATAGTTAAAAAATGATTATATATCCATCAATCATTATAAACCTAAAAAATGCTTGCTGGCCTAGAAGATAAAGATCATGCTGTTTTTTAAGTTTCCCTTGTTTAGAATCCACTAAAGTTTTTCTGCTTTCTGAGTACCAACTTAACTATAAATAGTTTTATAATTTAATATTTAAATCTTTTAAGGTAGTGATATTAAAAACTATTAGGTTTTTTTTAAGGTACCTTATAACACTCGTATAGTTGTATTACGAAATGAGTGAGAACGTGATGCACCCAACTGAAATACCTATGTGAATATGATTATAACGTTTTTTCACTCCTATCAAAGAGGTTTTTGGTAGTAATGACAAATAATAATAATATGTAGTTATGAAATGCAAATTGAAGAACTCTGTTTTAATCTATAGGTTATAATTAAAAAAAAATGGAGTGAGCATGTGTGATGTTTTGTTTTTAATTAACTATGCATTTAAATAAACTTTAACTTTAACTTACTGTGTCGTTCAGTTATGGATTACAAATGTACACAGACAAAAGAATGTCATGTTTTCGGACTACCTGACTCGGAGACTCAAAAATGTCATTGGGTGAGAAAGCTAGAGTCAATATTTAGGTAGTAGTCCTGTTTCACACATAGTTTAACAGATATGAATTATAAGCTAAGCCAGGTAATTTTCTATACATGATAAGTTGTCTGAGGCCTTACGCGAAATCAAAATTAGTGCAAATGCAAGCCTGTTCCCATAAGAGGCAAAGTTCACGTCAGTAGTTGTGCTGGATACCGTAGTTAAAAACTGGTATGACCTTCACTCTGCAGACGTCTCTGTGTTGTCGTGGAAGACCTCAGTTTCCAGTCCCAGAGTATTTAATAGAAGTCTTGTTTCAAGAGGCTTCCCAAAAGTAATGACACTAGCAAAGGGTCACTGTTATGCTCAAGGAATACACATTCATCTCAACATCGGTAACAGCCTTTAACTTGTCTCATCAAAGCTCTGGAAATTCTGCCACCTGGGACTGTGATCAAAAGTTTTAAAAAATCAAATAAAAAAAACAAAACGTCAAGCAGACTGTATTTCACAAGAGCTGTTTTAGACACAAGTCCAGGTGAAGTGCTACCTCCTCCAGGAAACATCCAGGCTTTTCAACAGATTTTCTTTTCTGCTTGAGAAACAAAGGCATTTGGATCCATAGAATAAAGTTTAATATCCCTGTGTACCTTAGTGATCACGTTGGCAAGGTGATCCATGAAATCCACCCTTCTGCGTCCTTAATCCATTAAGTATGGATCCCGGGGAAGTATTACAGTAGGCTGCTCAGCAAAGTCTGCTGATTACACTGCATTCTCTCATCAGGGTACTATTTATCAGATAATCTGTCTGTAACTGAAAATAATAATAAGTACTTTGGGCCTTGCAACGTTCTATCTGTTTGCAGGTCATTCGAAAAAAACAGATCCAGCCAAAACATTGACAGGAAGTGGAAAATCCTTAATAGGGAGCAACCTACTTCAAGACTTCAGAATCAAGTAACTTCCCGCCGAGGGCTTCAGTTTTGGAAAACGTTCATCAAGCTTTGCCCAATGATTCTGATTGCCATTCAAATCAGGGTCCACGCTGGCAGCAGCCAAGAATGGGAAACCTTTTTCTCAAAGGGTGCAGTGGTCAGATTGTACTTTATTCCTTACATTTCCTTAGTCCTAGTACTTTTAAATTTAACTAATGGTTATTGTAACGTCTGGTATAACACAAGTTGCGAGAAACGCTTCTACTAGAAAGCATTACAAGAAATGAATTATTGTAATGAATACTTGTAACCGTTCTTTTGAATCCTCTAGGCACCAGACTAAATCACGAACAATTTTCTGCAATGGCACCATCAAACTCTATAGTAGCACTGTAACCACATCCTCAAGTTGCATATAAGTGCTACTTGTTGGCTGAAATCATTTATCTGCTCTCTTCCAAGAATTAATGAGTGCTACATTTATAGAGTGACATAACGCCCTAAGGCGCCTGGGTGCTGATTGCAGCCCCTGAGATAATCTGTCCCAACCCCTTGCCCTTTACAGAAACTGATCAGAAGATCTGCTCCCAACCCATTTTTCTTTTCCTTCACCATAAAGTCTTTTTCATGGTGAGCATGGATGTCTCCTGCTTAAACCACAGGCTTTAAGGGGTGCTGCATCTAAAGGAAACAGATGTTTCTCAGGGACTCACACTGCCCATCTTTGGTGCACGGACTCCAAATACAACTCAAAGGCGTGCTGCAGTTACTCCTTGATCCATCCGGAGGTCTTCAGAGAACAAGAGCCAAACTAAACGTTGCTGGGCTAAGCTCTTTTGTTGCTGAAGTGGAGCCAGTCTTGTTTGAGTCTTGTTCGAGTCTCAAGCTCACCCTTGTTCACTAGCCTCTGGTATATCAAAGGTGAAGTAAAAAAAAAAAAAAAGTATTGTTCCAACCTTAAGATGGCCAAGTGGCGTCACCCCTTTTCCACCATTCTCATTTCAGGAAACTAGCTTGCTTTCAACACTAGTTCCCACTCTGATGGTGGCATCCAGTTGGTCCCAATTTCTGGCCGTTGACAAGTGTGCAGCAGATTGGGGCCATTATTCTGTATGGTTCTGTGTCCCTCTAGTCTGCCTTCAGGCCCCAAGGATCTGTTGGTCATCCGGTTAGACTTCTGTTAGTGGGTCCTCTGCTGGCATCTGTTGGCCCCATTCTGCCTTGGAGTCTGGTCCTCAGCTTGCACCTTCACACCTTTGCTGCACGACCCACTGATGGTGCACATTCACTTCTAGACTCCTCTCCAGGCTCTATTCCAATGTCTGATCTGGAACTGCTTTCAGGCAGATCAGACCAGTTTTGTGCTATAAAAACAAATCACAACCTGTGACTTTGGAGGGTTCCCTTTTGTTCACTTGTGTCAATGCCTGTACTGTCGGATTTTGGAAGTCATTTTCCTTGTTCTGACTGTTGCAGTTCATGGTCATGAACACATTTTCCATTGATGAGAAGACAGACACTTTACTCCTGTCCGATTAAACTGATGCCAACTACTTCCTAAACGTCCAGAATTCTAATGGTTTACACACTTGACTGAGATTGATTTGGGTTTGCCTTTGATACCCCCTTCTGAATGAGTGTGCCCTTTGTGGAAGTTTTGAATTTACAATTGCCCTTTGTGTAAACCAAGGCAAACATTGAGTAAAATGTTGCTACCTAAGCCATGAATTACATAGCTCTTACTGTCCTTTAACAAGATCCTGACTGAGCCTTTTACTGCTAGCTGGTCCAAACCATGTGCTGGACCCACCTGTGAGACACCCATTTGTTCAATCCCACAGTCCTGCACTTGGGGGTCTATTTTTTTCTAAAACATTATCGGGCTCTTGAGGGTCTTTCCATTGAGGCTTTATTGAGCAAGGCAAACCCTAGTTTTCTTCCTACTGCTCCTCCTGATAGAATATCCCAAAAAGATTGACGCTGTGTTTTTTTTTTTTTTTTTTTTTTTTCTTGTGCCACTTTGGGCCCACGGTCTTCTTGGGGCTTTACAAGTACATACTTTGGGATATGGCAAGCAAGATCTTGCCTGTTGTCCCTGAGGATTTTCCAAGATGCAGCGAAATACATTTTCAGTGATAGTCTTGACATTACAGACTATTCGCCAAGTTCTCCAGAGACGTCAAGATGCCACTGATGTATATGCCTTTTGACAGAGTCAGGCTCTTCAGAGCAAAGGCAAATTCAGTACTCAAGCACTTGTAAGGATAGCCATGGTACGGTCATTTTCTGAGCATACTTTCCTCAGCCTTCCAGTTCAACCAATAGTGCCGGAAATGCCAGGTTCCTCGAGGGGCCTTGCCTACTGAAAGAAGAATCCCTTACATCATTGTAAGGAAATGCCTCCTTGGCATGGTTACCCCCTGACGTTTTGCCTTTGATGCTAAGTAATGATTTGAACGTGTGCTGGTACCCTGCTAACCAGGCCCCAGCACCAGTGTTCTTTCCCTAAACTGTACCTTTGTCTCCACAATTGGCACAACCCTGGCACTCAGGTAAGTCCCTTGTAACTAGCACCTCTGGTACCAAGGGCCCTGATGCCAGGGAAGGTCTCTAAGGGCTGCAGCATGTCTTATGCCACCCTGGGGACCCCTCACTCAGCACATGCACAGTGCCTCCCAGCTTGTGTGTGCTGGTGGGGAGCAAATTACTAAGTCGGCATTGCACTCCCCTCTGAGTGCCATGCCAACCTCACACTGCCTGTGGCATAGGTAGGTCACCCCTCTAGTAGGCCTTACAGCCCCAAGGAACACCCCCTGTGCCTGCCTGCATCGTTAAAGTGACCCCCCCTCCACCGGGTCCCTCCATTACTTCCTACACAAAACCTGACGCCTGTTTGCACACTGCACCCAGCCGCCCCTGAGCCGCTGAAGGTGTACTTTCTGTGCCTTCTTGTGGTCCCCCCCCTCCCGTGGCCCTACAAAACCCCCCTGGTCTGCCCCCGAGGACGCGGGTACTTACCTGCTGGCAGACTGGAACCGGGGCACCCCTGTTCTCCATAGAAGCCTATGTGTTTTGGGCACCTCTTTGATCTCTGCACCTCACCGACCCTGAGCTGCTGGTGTGGTAACTTTGGGGCTGCCTTGAACCCCCAACGGTGGGCTGCCTATGCCCCAACTTTGAGACTTGTAAGAGTTTTACTTACCTTCAAAACTAACCTTTACTTACCGCCCCCAGGAACTGTTGATTTTTGCACTGTGTCCACTTTTGAAATAGCTTATTGCCATTTTTACAAAGACTGTACATGATATTGTGTTCATTCAAAGTTCCTAAAGTATCTAAGTGAAGTACCTTACATTTAAAGTGTTTGATGTAAATCTTGAACCTGTGGTTCTTAAAATAAACTAAGAAAATATATTTTTCAATATAAAAACCTATTGGCCTGGAGTAAATCTTTGAGTGTGTGTTCCTCATTTATTACCTGTGTGTGTACAACAAATGCCTAACACTACCGTCTGATAAGCCTACTGCTCGACCACACTACCACAAAATAGAGCATTAGAATTATCTATTCTTGCCACTATCTTACCTCTAAGTTGAATCCTTGGACTCTGTGCACACTATTTCTTACTTTGAAATAGTATATACAGAGCTAACTTCCTACAATCATGCCCAGCTTTTTCATGCCTCCACATGTGAGAGGTCGTGACAGAGTCCAGGGCCACCAGCAGATGCATCAGTTTTCATCCTTTTTTTCATTTATAACAGCAGCTGCTACCCCCAAGTCACTTAAATTGTGCTTCCACAGGTCGCATGAGACAGGTAAGGGGGGGCCAGTCTGATTTCGCCTACTTGGCTAGAGTAAAGTAGTGTCAGACCAGTGTGTCCTTCAAATTGTTCAGTTTAGTTATGGCCTTTACTTATTCACCCCGCCACATTTTGTACCAGTTTGGGGTCAGACAATGGCAGAGCATGCCAAGGACATTTTTACGTTGCTTGCCAAGAGTGCAATTGAATTTGTTCCTGAGATGGCCCCAACACTGGTAATGCCCATCGGATAACATGTGAATATCAGAAGTGGCAGCCTGACTTACGGCTGACCACTCTGCCTGCGCCATCCAGTGTTCACAGTGGTGACGGGCTCATCTTCCATGGGATTGGGAAGTCACTGAAAACTGTGGAGATCAAAGGCTTTTGGGGTCCAGTGGAGCAGTATCACCATATTAATCTTCAGGAGCTCCATGCCATACCCCTGATCCTTGATGCCACACCCCTGATCCTTGATGCCTTTCTGCTCTCAGCCATTCTGACAGACAAGTTATCTGCTATGTTGTTCTGCAAGAAGCTTTGCGGATTGTATTTCTGCCCACATCTCTGTCTAGAGTCTCTATGACGCCGGCTGTGGCTGAGCTCACATGGCGTATCACTGTCTCCTGGCTGAACCCTGGAATTGTCAGGGCAGACAAACTCAGCAAGCATCATCTTGCTGATCATGTGTTGCAGTACCAGAGATGGCTTATGGCATCTTAGCTTAGTGGGGTGTGCCCTCATTATATTTTGTTTGATACCACCAAGAAAATGTAATGCCTAGGTTTTTGTGCCCTGGAGTACTCTTCTCAAGGCTCTCCAGGAGATATGTCCTGCCTTCGGCTAGACTCTGGCTTTTTATCTGTCCTTTATCAGTCCTTCCCACAGGTCCTGAAAGAGCAGTGATGTACTGAGAGGGGTGCCGGAGAGCTTTGTACTCTAAACTTTGGCATCTACCCTCCACTTCGGTTGTATCTGGGACAGAATCTGCTCCCAAGAGTGGGGCAGTCATTCTCATCAAACTACCCTTTATCCCACTGTACACTGTTAGAAGATCAGTCCCATACTTTATTCATTAGACTTGAGTCTCTTCTGGCAACATACAATAGATGCTTGCAAGCATATTAACTCATCATAATGGTTACTTGAATCCCACAATGTTCCTTGGCTTATTGACATCATTCAGTTGTTTAGAAGCATGCCTTAAGTTTAGCATGAATAGGAAGATGGATAAGTGTGGTGCAACTGCATCAAGAAGACCAGAAGCAACTCTTTCAGAACACATCATCGTCTGAAGGACACTTCTTACCATGGTTAATAGAGCAATTGTGTTTAAATTTTTTGAGTATTTCTTTGGAATTGATTAGTTAATTTGAAATTCACCATCATTATGGTGAATGTTTGTCAGTGGATCGATTTACCCTGTGACAGGGCAACACCAGTTTCATAACAATGTTTTGTCTCTACAAGAGTCAAAAATTGTTTGCATAAGCAGCTGTGTTTTGTGATGTATTGGTCAGGCATTGCAGTCTGTAATAGGTTTTCGGTTCTGTCATAATCAGACATTGAAGTGAGCAGGTCTGCTGCAACTCTGAAAAATGTTTGTTCTGTAATGTAGGTACTTCATTGGTAGTTGTAAACCTTGAATAATTCTGTGTTGTCTGTGCGGATCCCAGAATACCTTCTTCAATATATTTAAGAATCCAGTAAAATATCTGCATAGTATTAATCACTGGAAGTAATTTTCATATAAACACAGCACAGGCTGTCAGATGTATTTTCCTGGAGAATGCAGTAGGAGATAAGCAGATCGTATATGTAAAAATTGTCTTTTTGGACACGTGCAACACATTGTCCTAGAAAAGGTTGCCCAATACTAGATACAGCATAGGAATGAAAAGACAGTCTGATAGGGTAAGACTGGACGCTTAAAATATAGGACCTGTACCTTTGAGGACTCCAGAGAGACCATATCCCAGAATGCACTATAGTGCAGTTTATCTGGGAGGGTTAGTCCTTCTTTCTGGCTCCCTCAGGCAGGATCTTAGAGCACCTCTGGTATTTTTCTTCACCAGATTTTTGGGAAAAAACTTTCTGAGAGCTTTTAAAAGCTTTTTACTTGAATTTTTAAGACTTCTTTTGTCAAGTATTTACAAGAATTCTGAAGAGATTTTCTCTCGGAATGCCTGCTTTTTTCACAAAACACATTTCTTGTGGCAGAAAGAAAACCTTTTCTTATGCCCACAAGGTATGTGTGGTGTGTTTCTCTCCTGAACATCTCTCTATTTGCATCAAAATGTTCAAAAGAACCCTGAAGGTCAGTGAAGGCATCAGGCTGCGTGGTTGGATGGAAGAAATGAAAGCAGACCAGGAAAAGAAAGAGAATGGAGAAGTTTGCCTCTCAGGGTTCTCCAGAAAAGCAGAGACAAACATGTACTGACTCCCACAAAAGGAAACCTGAGGCCAAAAAGGTTCCTTCTCAGCACCGGAACAGTTTTCACTCCCATCAACGCCATTCACCAACATCAAAGACTTCAATGTCACCGTCGAGAGGTTTGGCTCCTACCTGTTCACTTTCTCAGGAATTGGAAACAGGACTTAATTCAACGTCGAGAACCATCACAGAACCACCATCGGGATTGCAGTCAATGTTGAAATCGCATCACTCAATGTCAGTATCCCACCAATTGATGTTGCACTCACATCACTGCACCAAGGTCTCACTGTTTGCCGTCAAAATCCCACATATCCACGTCGAAGACCAAGTACCACTTGCCGTCGAAGTGACTCGTCTCTCTGCCCAGGACTCCTATTACGTCTTAAAGGGCATGTACAATGCCGGTGACTACACTCACTGCGTTGAGTCACTCACATGGAGATTTCTCTCTCTTCATTGTTCAGGATCATCGCAGCAGTCAGAGCCTCCTTCTCTTGAATAAGATAAGTTTCTCCCACCTACTCGACCCATAATTCCATCTACTGACTGTGCAAGTGCCTTTACAACCTTTGCATTTGTCACCAGGGAGACAGTTATCTAGAGCAACATCGATGTCACCTACTTGCAAGTGGAAAGCTCCATCCCCCATTAAACAGTCTCTGGGAAGATCCTTGACTCCCTCCACGAAATCAAGGTGAATACCTCCGGATACAACTTCTAACTCCTCTTGTAATCCGATGTCTCCGGCTCAGTCCCCAGTTAGGTTTTCACCAGTGGAGATGCCATCACCTTCCAAGGTGCCCTAGTGGGAGAAGCTTCTAACTTAACATGCCAGTTGACACTCCTCAACCTACAGTGTCTGTAATCCTGGAGACTCTTCAGCCTAGACTGACCCGAGGCCTCTGTTACCTCTAGTTGTGGGTTTCATGGACATCGTCCAACCAAAATTCTTGACCCCAACAACAGTCAGATCTGCAACAGCTAGGCTGTTGAAAAAATACAACCCATGCAACAGGATCCTAAATTTCTTAAAACCGATCCTAAGCCTGACTCCATCATCGTCACAGCAGTGTGAAGAAAACATTCCTTGGCTCCAGAAACCAGAGCACCACCAGACTGAGAAAGCAAAATAATATATGCTTTTGGAAAAATGATGTGTGGCACAGCGTCAACACACTCATGCACTGCCAATTCAGTAGCTCTCTTGGACAAATACCATCAAGAGATTTGGGAGGGCATGAAATCTTTCATGGATGACCTACCACCTCACAGGCTGCAATATATCTTGAGATGATTGAGAGCTCTCTAATCTCAGATCAACTGCTTTTTGGCATGGCATCTCTCTGTGGCATACATCATGACTAAAGCTTTCATCTTTAAAGCGTGATGCACAATTATAGATTGCAAACTTAGCTTTTTCTGGTTCTTCTCTTTGGGCAACACAGAGAAGAAGAAATGCTTCATATCAAGGAAGCTGAAACACTTAAAGCAGCTGACCTGGAAGAACAGAAGAACCCCTTTAAAAAACAATACAAGCCCAAGGACAGGAGATATTACTACCATAGGATTCAAACCCCTAGGTGGCATTACCAGTATCTGCAACAACACAGGCAGAATTAAAGACCATTTCAAGGCAGTTATTGGATACAAAGATCTTCTCCGCAAAAGCCCTCAGACCAAAGGCAAAAACTCTTCTCATACAAAGTAATGAGAGGTACACACACCCTCCACAGATTCCCACTCATGTGGGGGAGCGGTGACATATTTTCCGGAAGAATGAAAAAAAAAAAAAAACAATGTACTAATGGGTCTTAAACATCATTCGCAATGGATACGTGCTCCACTTCACAACCACTCCATCTGTCCCTCCACAGCAAGTCAGAGCAGCCTATTTAGACGACCTCAAACAGAAAACATCCATTCTATTGCAGAAAGAAGCAGTAGAAGAAGTTCCATTACATCAGAGAAACCAAGGGGTCTACTCAAGATACTTTCTTGTCCAAAAGAAAAATCTGACTAATCAATTTCGACTGATATTAGATCTCAGGAACCTCAACATATTTACAAAGAGAAAAATTCAGAATGCTGTCACTGCACCTAATCTTCCCGCACATCAAAAATAATGATTGGCTTTGTGCAGTAGACTTCCAAGAAGTGTACTTTCACATTCCAGTCACTCACCATCACAGACAGTTCCTGAGATTTGTAGTAGGGAAAGCACCACTAACAGTACTATATACTTCCTTTCGGTCTAAAATTAGCCCCTCGCACCTTTTCCAAACAAGTCAATGGTAACGACACATCTAAGGAAAAAAGTTATTTCTGTATATGCATACCTCAACCACTGGCTAATAAGAGCAGACTCTCTAGTCAGTGCAAAGAAGGACTATCCTACCACAACATCACTTCTTGCAAAACTGGGACTACAGGTTAATTCAGAAAAGTTGATCTCCGCACCAGTCTAGCGTTTCTTGTTCCTAGAGGCAACTTTAGACACTCAAAAAGAAAGTGTTTTCTTCAGAGGACTCTTACCAATCCAAACGAAGCAGGCATACCTTCTGCTGCAGAAAAGGCCATCAGTTCATAAGGTAGCTTCTCTTCTAGGATCAATGGCATCCTGCATTGCCGTAGTCCTGAATGCACAACTTCACATGGGACCTCTCCAAATGTGTCTAGAGGATCTGTGGTCACAAAGGATTGGTCTCTGAGAAGATTGAATTCTCCTAATAGAAAATGCACATCACACTCTCACTTGGGGGGGTCAACCCTCATAATCTTATTACAGGAGTTACCTTTCAGAAATCAACACCATCTCAAGCCATCATAACAGACATGTCACTGACAGGATAGGGCGCTCATATGAATCATCTTTTCGTTAAAGGTCTTTGGTCTCACAAGAAACAATCCTATCACATCAACGTATTGGAACTAAAAGCTGTGTAGCTCTCAGTGCCTTCCTTCTGTCTCTCAAATCAACAGACCTCACGATTCAAACAGGTAAAAAGCCTACAATGTATTATTTAAACACACATTGTGGACAAACGATAAGACAGTTGTCTCTCCAAGCTCAAACAATGTGGCATTTGACTTTAGCAAGAGGCCTTTCCATCAAAGCTTTCTATATACCAGGAACTAAAAATGTAGAGGCAGATTTTTGCAGTAGTTTCCTCAAGGAACATCACAAATGAGTTCTCCACGACAAAGTAGTTGCTGACATCTTCGAAGAATGGAAACCCCAATATTGGATTTGTTTGCCACTGCCCAAAACAAAAGATGGTGGGACTTAACGTCTGAGCAGAGAGGAGCTGGAGAAGTGAAATTTAATTCTGGATTACCGTCATGCAATAATGTTTTGTTCTTTGTTTCAACTGATAGCCCCCATCATACCCACTATCTTATTTGTTCTTATAGTTTCTACCATATGTATTTTAGACACTAGGATAGAATTGTACTCTTGCAATTATGTCTATTGAGTGTGTATATTCAAGGCGAAAGAGTTTGGGAACCACCAGCAACAAGTACTTCTGAGAGTCTCACAGCAGGGCTGATCATTACCCAGAACACACCAGCTCCATTTACTGTGCACAGGGTTTGAAGGGTTATAGACCACAGGGCTACCTGTCTCAGGATTGGTACATTGACTATGTTGTTGGCACCAAATGGTCTAGGGAGCACCCAGCTTACATTGCATTCTAGATCAGTACAGAAAACGCATCATCTTTTCCTTCCTCATAGTTTGTCAAAATTGATAGATATCTAAATTTCAAAGAAACTTGACGTTGAAAGGATTTACTTTTCATAGTTGGAGCTTCAGTGTCAGTCATATGTTTTGGTTGAAAGCTGGCCTACTGGTATTCAGGAAGGAGAAGTTACATCACTGTAGACATAGTCCTGCGTTGTAGGAATATTCATTGACGTCATAAACCCTGAATAATTCCACGCTGCCTGCGTGGACCCTGGAACACCCTCTTAAATATATATACACATTTTAAGAATCCAGAAAAATATCTGCATAGTGTTCATCACTGGAAGTATTTTTTCCTATAAACCCAGTGTAGACTGTCAGATGTACTTTCCTGGAGATTGATGGAGGAGAATATCAGACAGTCCGTGGAATAATCTGGTCACTGGAGATACTGTGCCTGAGAAGCCGGGTTACTTGACACCAAGCTTGCAGCTGAGAGTAAGTCCAGTGTGCAACAGGATAATCCAAACCCCACCAGGAAAACCCAAAAGCAACTTGATCTCCCAGGGGCCAGCTCAGAGTGAGTCAAGCAGAGACGACTGCTCAAAGGAGGGCAACTCTTCTGCATTAAAAGGTATAAAGTGGGAAATTTACTGGCAAAGAAAAATTTGAAAGGGGCAAATACGCACATCAGTTAAGTACCGAATATCAATGGCTCTGAGTCGTCAAGGGAACAGGAAATGCTGGTGGCCTTCAGAGACTCATAATCACCAACCAGGTAGATGGGCACCTGGCAGACCTAAGTAGCTACTTAGGCAGATAGTCATAGATGCCTTTTTCTCCTGACCAGAGAGATGCCCTTGAGGCCCTTGTAGATATTTCAAAGCCAAGTCCAAGCACTAAAATCCATGCTGTTGGTGAAAACTCTGGGCCCCACAGCTTCCCCTTGGAGCTTTATACTTGATTTCCCACCCTGTTGGGAGACACCTTGTATACACTGACTCGTACATGTAAGCCACAGACCTAACATCTACCATGTGCGATGTCGAAATTGCCAAAACTCTTGAAGAGGGCAAAGACCACACACACTGTGCACCCTCAGGCCCCACTGTGCTTCTACATGATGGACACGGAAATCCTGGCAGTGCACTTGGAACCACATCTACATATATTGATTGACCTAATCAGGTCTGGTTCGTCCATAACAGCTGGAGAAGGCATTGTGAGGCGGCTGGTAACTTAGATGAAAGGGCCATCTGGACAAATATCCCAACTATCATCCTTTGCTCATTGAAACAAAGCCAGTTGACTGGGTCAGCTGGGCCTTAAGTGATGCTGGAAGAACTTATCTGGGACCAAAGATGAAGGGGTGGATCCCTCAGCACCAGTCTTGCTCCAAGATGGCTGCACCTTGGTTGATGCCCCTGCTCTGAGAAATACCATCCAACTTCACCTCATGAATAGCAGAGTAAATTATATTCTACTGGCAGGGAAAAGGGGCATGAACACTTAAACAGCTGGTACTGTCAACTGTTTGACATGAAGAAATGGCCTGATGAGCTGTGGCCTGGCCTGTAACTTTCAAAATGTTGAAAATCGAACACTAGTAAATGGTGCTTAGCCAAGAGTGAAGTACTGAGCATGCCCTAATCGCTGACCAGGTGTACTTGGGCGGTCACCTTGCCATTCTGCACAGGAAGTTGAGGTGGCCTTTGCGAGGGATGTATGGGGTGACGGATGGTGTACTGGTAAGACCTCTAACATGTGGCGAGTCTCCTACACAAAGTAGTACAAAACCACGCACGGCCTGTTCCAAGGGGATTCAAGTGTTGTAGGCTGGGTACACAACAAAAAAGACTGGGTGGCTTGCTAGAGCTCCCTGGCAATGAAAGTGGGAGGAGGGAGATTGCTGCACCTAGTCTGGTACCTGACACTGGACAGTCCTGATTATTGAGAATGAGCCCGGGCAGAAGTTCTTGTTTGCTCGTCCCACTGAGGGAACTGCTCGGGATATGGCAACACAGGAGTACTGGTAATACCATTGGTTCCACGACCACCATGGAGTCGTCATCCGGCTGTCAACAATTCTGTGACACTGAGGGGACTCCCACTGTAAAGGCTTACTGTTTAGCGCTGTTTGCACTTAGGAGACTGCCATGGAGTGTTACCAGAGTGCTGTTTGGGCGGTCCCCTACATTGCCCTCAACAGTCGTGAGAGAACTATAGTAGAGAGCTGCACTGACCAATACTATATCAATCTCTCCTCCAGCTATGATTACTTGTAATATACGCAACTAGAAAAGCGAATCAACTTCAAGTCAAGTCACTTGCAGTCCATAGGAACTCTTAAGACATTTCACAGATGGCACCAATATATAAAATCTGTGTGGTCTGTGCATTATTAAGACAGAACGTCTACCACTATAAGCGTGCAATTGTAGTAGTTTTTTGGTCCTAGGACCAGTACAGAACCCAGTACAGTTGTGCGGCACGTTGATCTCGAATTGCTACCTGAAATGGTGCCAGACTGTTGCAGATGCAGAAAGTCACAAACAGAAATATTGCTGTGGAAAAGGGTGACCCCAAACAGATAACCATTGACACTAAGTGCACATGACGATTCCCATCAGTCAAAAGACTGGTAAGGACACACAGCTCCACTGGTAAAATCAAAAACAGTACTCCTTCAAGTGCAGACGAGTCTAACTTCAATCAATCAAAATATTGATACCCTGACTACAAAAGTTGATAAAATGTCTAAACACAATCCTCAAAGAAGAACGACATCTCCACCAAGAAAAACTCCCTGACATGGTCAAAATCATCAGTGTCAAAGGTGAGATAGAGGACTTGCATGCCAGGTTAGGGGCAGTAACTGCAAACTTTGGGGATCCTCAACTTCACCAATACAGGAAACATGGCAGTTTGTTGATGGCCCACTGAAAGCTCTATTTGGCACAGACAGCTTCTGCCCGAAGTTCACAGTGGAACATGAGCACCCATAATAATACCCTATGGGAACTTCAATTAAATTTAGACCTGACTATGACCTGCTCCCGCGCAAGTCAAACACAGGGCCAGAAAATATCATAGACTTGTATTGTCTGATAGACATATGGGGAAATAGGTACATCCTTCCCTTCATGAGGGCACTTGCATCTCCTCAACACATGGATCCTGGGTGCGATTAGATTACTGAATAGGCAAACACAATATTTGCACCTGGGTAACCACCAGAGATCACCTGCCATGCACCTACACTGACTGTTCACCAGTAAAGATAGTGAATGAAATTCCCACATTTTGCAATCATGCCTTCATGTCCCTCTTATCACAAATTGCACTTCTCAAAAATGTTCAAGAAAGAACTTCATCATGAGGTAGCCTCTTCCAAGTTAACGAAAACTCCCTTAACTCCCAGACGTTGCTGTGGGATTCCTTTAAAGCAAACACACGGCTAATCTGTAGTGCCAAACAACATGGCATGAGACAGTCTGCAAGATTGCCTTCATAAATTAGAATGCAAACTATGACACTTTAAATGGCAATACACTCAAAATACATCTACACAGACTAGCCAACATAAAAGCTAAATAATTTAATTTAATGACACCACTGCGCAGGAAGTAAAGCACCAATCCAAACTTTCCGCAGCAAGAGTATATAATGAGGGAGAGTGATCAGGGAGGTCATTAGCCTCACTTATCCACCCCCCATGGGCCTCTAATAGCGTTATATGAATAAATGATGCGAAAGGCATGCCACCTGTGAGGCAGACTGCATAATTGTTGAATTTATTACCTACTATACTTATCTCTACAATTCTGTACTAACTTCCTCTACTTGTGACCATCATACTTTGCTATTTTAACACTTGTTTGACTAAAGTGCCACAACAATTCCTTGCCACGCCCATAACTTTGAACAAAATATCCACAGTTATCTGTGGTATCCCTGTCTGTAAAGCATTGGGAAATGGCGGCTTCCCATGTGAGTTTTATAAAGCATACACCCAGGTAATTGCTAGTATATAATGAAGCTCTCTCTACCAGGACTCTCCTTCAAAGAGGGAAACCATATTACACTTGTGTACACTGTAACTCATACATGTTCGATGTCGAAATTGCCATAATTCTTTAAGCGGGCAAGGACCATACACAATGTGCACCCTTAGGTCCCATTGTGCTTCTACATAATGTACACGGAAATCCTGGCAGTGTGCTTGAAATCCCTTCCACATATATTGATTGACCTGATCAAGTCTGGTTCATCCATAACAGCTGGAGCAGGCATTGTGAGGAGGCTGGTAGCGTAGTTGAAAATGCCAACTGGAAAAATACCCCAGCTTTTATCCTTTCACTCAGTGCTGCAAAGCCATTCAACTGGGTCAGCTGGGCCTTAAATGGTGCTGGAAAAGCTTCAGCTGAGACCAAAGATGAATGGATGGATCCCTCAGCACCAGGGTGCTAGAGTCTGGCTCCAAGATGGCTGCACCTCAGTGAGGCTCCTACTCTGGGAAATAGCATCCAACTTAATCTAAAAAATGGTAGCATAAATTATATTCACCTGGCAGGGAAAATGGGCAAGAACGCTTAGAAAATAGTTGGGACTGGCAATGAACGTTGTCTGACATGAAGAAATGACCTGATGAGCTGTGGCCTGGCCTGTAACTTTCAAAAATGTGAAACCAGCATGCTAGTAAATTGTGTCTGACACATTGTTAGTCATGCGTTCCTTTTCATTGATAAATATTGATGGCTAGATTCAAGCAAAGGCTCTTGCAAATAGGCTGCTCCTCCTTCTTCCGCAACTTTCTATCTGATCAGGCCGGATTAGTTCTGAGCAGGTCGACAGCCCACAACTTCAGATCCCTTTTTGTTTTAATATACCACTGAAGCCCCCAAATGGAGGCAGTGGTTGCCTTCTTAGATGCCACTGAAGCTTTTGATCCCCTGTAGTGTGGGTTCTTATTTGCTATGTTAGCAAGAATGGAAGTCCCTGCTAACTTTGTGGGGTGGATTCACCTGTTATATGCTAATCCAAGCACCAGGGTCCAACTTTTGATGGGCTTATATCCAAACATATTGCCATTAGCTGGGGACCCATGAAGTCTGCCCTCTGTCTCCTCTACTTTATGCTCTGACCTCCGAGCCCTCAGCATGTGCAAATACACGTCATGAGGGGACAAAAGATAAAGAAATCTGGTCATATCTCTCTATGAGAATGATACAACTGTGTACTTAAATATCCATCCCAAAGTCCTGGGCAAATCATCTGTGAATCAGCTATTTTCAGAGATCTTGCAGGTATATCCAATAAATCATCAATATTCACACTTTGAAATTAAGCTCCCTTTTCTGTGGAATCAATCGACCGTCAAATATTTTGACATATAGGTCAGCTGCAACAGAGCAACATGCATAACTCAAAATTATGGCATTGTAATGAGCTGAATCACCATAGTAAAAATAGTTATACTTCCTAAGTTGCTACACCTATAATATAACATCCCTGTACTTCTGAATAAACAATTATTCAAAACTCTCTGGCCCATTTGATCTCCGCATGAGCCAGTGGTCATGCCACGTTAACTTGGGAAACTGTAACGTTGCCCCGTGGGCAAAGGGGGCTGGCAGCTCCTGACTTTGAGCATTACTCACTATGTGCGCAGGCACAATGTGTGCACTACTGGATCCACTCCCTACTTTTTACTTAATCTCTTTATTAAAGATTTTTCAAGACACAAAACATGACTTCAGAGGCATATTCACTGTAGCTACATATTGCAAGGTATTCAGCACATTGGTAATCGGTAAAACAAGCATGCAGTGATATGGAGCCAAGTGTGGATTGTATGAAGTACCTAACAGCTGTGGGCTAGTGTTGAGCATTCATTTCATAAAACAACAATGAAATAAAAACAGCAGCAGGTGCCAAGTCATTAGGCCTCCCTAGGAGTCCTTGTCCATGTTACCACATTGAAAAAGCCATAGGTCACTGTCTCCCTGGAAGGAGGGTGTGGAGGGGGCAAGCCCAGGATCCTAACCCGCTGCGATTGTGGGGAAGCACTTTAGACAGAATTGCAGAGCTTTAAATGTGGGTGGAGTGAAGCAGGTATGTTCAATTCAAAAGAAATAGTCAAGTAACGGTTGACAGATACATGTAATTGTTTTATCAGTCATGGTTAATATGTGGGAAAACTGCTCCATTTCCATAATTTGCAGAGGCGTGTAAACTACATGGAAATAGGAAGGGCTGTGGGCTTCTCCCGGGAGTGTGCAAAGAGCTATTTTACAGCTTCTTACATGTGGTTGAAATGCAGCCAGTTGACCCATGACATGGCCCATAGTATATGGGCTGTATACCCAAGGTGACTGTGGTGTAGGAGGCAGGGATGGGGGAATCGTACAGTGCGTTTGATGTGCCCAGTATTCTCCTTCCAATGCATGGTTATAGGCGAGCAAGACCACCAGATGTTTTGGAAGTCCCCTGGCTTTGCTCCACACTGCCAGCAGAGGGCAGAGTCTGCGGGGAAGATGGTATGCAGACAAGTTAAAATGAGGTACCATTGTGTCATGATGTTATGCAGTCTCACGTTGGGATATACATTTGTACACCTTAGGTATGTCGAACCAAAGTATTTCCCATTGTTTTTGTGAGATGCCCTCTGAGGTGCTTGAGTGCCATTGCGTTTGGGGTAGGTGCATGGCGGTGGAGAGTTCTGAAGGACTTGGTAAGTTTGAGATATAAGCCCCTTGGACTTGTCGTAAGCCCTAACAAGTTTCTCAAAGGGTGTTGTAGGCCAGTGTGGTTCCGCGAGTGTTGAGGGGGTGGAGTGCCCAGTGGCGCAATTGGCAGTACTTTAGCTGGGTTGTTTCAGGGACCTTAAAATCTAGCTTATGTAGGTCAGAGGGTTTGATGTGGCCACCTACAAAGAGGTCGCACAGGGTTCTACAGTCACCGGCCTCCCAGTTAGGGAGCCTTTGGGGCTGAAGGGCTAGAGTAAAGTCTGGGTTTTGGCAATCTGTTTGTTGGGGGATGGGAAGGCGGTGAGACCTTTCCCAAGCTCTAAATTGTCCCAAATTTCTAGGCCTGTTCTGGTGGGTGTGGATATGTACTTCTAGACCATGCATGTTCAAGGAGCCAGGCTAGGTCCCACAAAGGACATCACACCCATGGCACGATCTATATGAAACCAGTGTTTATCGCTTTCACTAGCTACCCATTCGGATATGATTCTGAGATGTGTGGCCCAGCAGTATTCAAGCAGGTTAAGACCGGCAAAACCACCCCTGTCTCTCGGAAACAGTAGTAAAGACTTGGAGAGTCTGAGACGCTTACCTCGGCAAATAAAGGTGTTTATGTCTGCTGTAAACTCATGATTTTGTCAGAGAGAATGGCAGGCAAAGTTTGGAAATGATAGAGTATCCTGGGCATGGCGTTCATTTTTATAATGTTAATGCAGCCCAGCCAGAAGCTATGGAAAGGCTTCTAGCGACAAAGGTCTTTGCTGATATTCTGACCTGCTGCCTTGTGTCCACGAGTTTAGTACAGGAGTTAAGTTGAGGCCCAGGTACTGTATTGAGCAAGAGGCTCATTGAAATGGGGCTAGAAATTACAAGGCAGTAAGGTCCGGACTCGTTGTGGTGAGGTTCAATTCGTATGACTTGATCATGTTGACTTTGAAGCCCAATACAGCTCCAAAGGCACTAAAACAGTGGGCAGGAAGGTAGCAGGGTGTGTCAGAGTAAATAGCAGGCCGTCCACAAGGAGTCTGAGTTTATGAGCTAGACCATCAAAGGAGATACCTGTAATGGCTGCAGTATGGCTGATAGTAATGGCTAACGATTGACTGCCAAGGCAAAGAAGAGGGGCAGGAACGGATATCGCTGGTGAGTACCTTTGGTGAGAGTGATAGGGTTTGTGTGCTACACATGAAGAAGGATAGAAGCAGTAGGGGCTATATAGGATGCCATAAGTTTGTCAGCAATGCCCGGGCTACGTCCACTTTTGGCCAGGACAGCTCGAAGGTAGTCCCAACTTACCTTGTCAAAAGCCTCCGCATCTAGCGAGAGGAGGCAGGCTGGGATGTTGTGGTGGTGGGACTTCTCAACAAGATGTGCAGTCTGACGCATGTTGTCCACGCCCTATCGGATGCAAACATATCCAACTTGATCCGGATCAGTAAGTCCAGGGAGATGCGGTTCAAGCCTTTTAGCCAAGATCTTCATGAAGATTTTGACGACATAGTTTAGGAGGGCCATGGGGATATGAAAAACATAAGTTTATGGTCCTTGCCCAACTTGGTGATAAGGGTGATTTCTACAGCAGCCTTCTTAGATGTGAGACCCATATCCTGGTTGGTTGAGTTAAACAGTCAGCAAGCGGTCTTGGAAGCTGGGTAGAAATTTGTGATAGAAAATGACGAGGAGGCCATCAGGGCCTGGAGTTTTTCCCCACGGGCAGCTCCCTTAGTGCCAATTAGGACGCACTTGCATTTCTGCAGGTATCAGAACCTGAGGAATCTAATCCTGTGTCTATAGGGTTCGGTAGTAGTTGTGAAATGCTTGTTGCTTAGCCCCTTCAGTGGTTCTCAAGGCTGTCTCTCCATCTGTATTTTAGAGAGTTGGTGGTGCAATGTATGTGCAAGAAGTAACGAGCCCACTCTCGGTCCAGTGGCGGATGCAGGGCAGGTGGGCATGGAGATTGTGGGGTTGTGGTGGGGTGGGGGAACCCCATCCTATCTTCAGTGAGAAGCTGCTGCTCTCATCTCCAGGTGGTAGTCCTGTGGGCCCAAGCTCAGACAGGAGGGCCAGGGGGCCCCCGGTCATGTGGCATTCCCAATGCGCCTCTGAAGCAGCAATGAGGTTGATGGCCCGATTGGTCTAGGACCTGTAGTTTAAGGGAAAGCAGGGCGCACAGGGCCGGAGTTAGCGCTTATGGCGCCAGTCAGTCCAAGCCTCTGGAGAGCTTTATGCCCCACTTGTCAAGGGCTCAATCATCACCTCTGGTCCCAGGCATTCCGCTATCCAATCCTCACTCCTGCTTCAGTTTGCCCGCCCACCGCACCCAGGTCTTACCTCTTTTCCATGAGACCGAGCCACAGCATTAACAGGCCTGCCACGGGGGGATCGCAGGATGTAGCCATAGAGCCATAAGGAAGCAAATGTTCCTGTGCTGCTCTGGGCCCTCGAAGAATGCGCAACAGGGGTCTGGCGACGCTGAATGTTAGACCCCGTAGGAGTCTGGGCTCATCTCCGTGCTTGCGCCGGTGGTCCAAGATGGTAGCTGGGTGAACGTCTGCTGAGTGCTGGGCTCTTTTGCTGCCTCCTGGGCCTCAAGCATGGATCCAGGTCTCTTCCCCCAGCTGCTGGATGCCCTGTGGTATTCATGCTAGCAGGAAGAGGCTAATGAGGCCAGTCCGGTGCACTGGAATGCACTGTTGGGCCATGGGAATCTGGAGCTGAGACTGAGCACGGCAAACTCCATTCCGGTCTTGGCCGCCCACTCCCTACTTTATATGGCGCATGTGGCGGTAGAGACACCCAGCGCCCGACCTCCCCCCTCCTGCCTCACCCAACCCCCCCCATCCCCAGTGAAAGTGGCACAGAGAAATTCAGTTGCTAGCACGCAACTTGCCCAGAAGGAAATCAGGAAGCGTTTGAGTTGGCCTATTTTCTATTCCCAGAGCAATTATCAAAACACTACACAAACCCCTTTCCCCCCCACCCCTGAGCAAGATTACCATGGTGTGGAACTGGAGAGCAAACACCATTAGAGAGAGAAACCTTCCTAGAATATGCTACAATTAATGCTAGGATAGAGTCTACTGTGGCTGACAAGTTCACATCTCCTTGGGCCATTTCAAAGCCAGTTGCTCATCTTTCCACCAGGAACCTAAAACCTGCAAAGCACTAAACCTTGTTTGTCTCATGGCTTTCAAACAGACATATTGTTGAAAAATGATACACAATAATTCAGATGGAGGCCCCAGTGATACACACACTATCGGTAAAACAATGGCAATATGTTGTATTCTGATTAGGAAATTGTCTGCCAACGGTCGATTTAAACTCATTCACTTCAAATTTCTACAGCAAACATACAGTACTCCCCTCAAATTGTTGAAACTTAGCCCTCTATATAATGTAAACTCCATGCTGATTTTCTACATCTGAGGTGGGAGTGCTCCAAAATAGCTGAGTATTGGGACAAAATGTTTGAACATTTATCAGTGATGATAAATATCAACATATTACCATCTCCTAAAATGGCCTTACTGGGGTGTACAAATCAGATACCATTGTCTGTTTGGTAGGCTCTTCTCCATCGCTGTGCTAGTTGTCAGAAGACCATTGGCCTGTGTCTGAGGAGGAAATAGAATTCCTAAGGTTAAAAACGGACAGCGTCTTCTGTAACAAACAGCTTGAGCCCTATTACCACACCTTGCCTTCTAATAGTAGACCTAATAATATTTGGTAACCTTTTCAGTCATATCTACTTACCACACCCCTTCTACATAGGGGAACAGCACCAACAGAGGAGGCACCGATTGCAAATCACTGAGACAGAGTTGAGGCCGAATTGATAATTGACTTTAAGCCTCAAGGTGATTGTCTGAGACTCTTAATGTTACATTGGTCTGTTTGCCTTCATCTCAGGTCACAGAATGGGTGGAAAAATAGTAAGCAGGCATTGCTACTTACACAGGATCCCAGTTGTCCGATTTGAGAATAGGAGCAAAGAAATGTTCTTGCAAAGGGAATCTGATCAGCCGGTTGCACTTTGAAGGTACTTTCATGAGATGATGGTATTGCATGTTAAGTTCCATGGCTGCATATTTTCTTGTACAATCTTGAAGAAAACTAAATAAACAAAACATATATATATGCCACTGTGATACTAATACCCAAAGCCAGCAAAAACTGTAAATCCTATGATAGTCATGACTGGACTGATAGATGCTGGCCAATACAAGTTTGTTAGTGGACAGCAGACTCATTACAACATCAGGAGGGTAGAACATATAGGTGGTTAAGTCTGCCAATATTTCGGTTATGGGTGGATTGACATAATCAGAGTAGGCATAACACAGTGGCTACTCTACCTATTCCATATCTCTTTCTACAGGCAGACATATGAGCTTCATAAAAACATTTAGAAAAGTTTATATCTGATAGAGAATTCTAGTTGCAGATTCCTTACCTTAGAATTTCCCCCAGGCGTCAGACTGGATTCGGATATTTTTGTTCGAGCAATACCCTTGCGCGTCGGCAGGTGGCATCGGTCGACTCCGAGGGCGTGGTTGGCATCGTGGTCGCCGTGATGACGTCGGGAGTAGTATATAGATGCCGTCCTCACGCAGTGACATCAGTTCTTTTCTTTGCGCACCACGCACTGAACCGGAGAAGAGTTACCCTGGCTATTTTTTTGTCCGAATTCAGTTGTTTTGTCGAGTTTTTTTGGTGAAACTTTGGTGCGTCAAGGATGTCCCCGAAGACCGGATTCTAGCCATGAGAGGACTGTCATAGAATGATGTCGGTGACGGATCCTCATCGGGTTTGTCTGTGGTGTCTTGAGCGCGATCACGACCCGAAGTCGTGCTCCGACTGCCGGGCCATGCACCCGAAGGCTTTGAGGGAGCGGTCCCTAAAACTAATGGCGACCCAGCACTCGATTCCGCATAGGTCCCGGTCTCGCTCGAGAAGGAGGTCTCGATCGGTCGCAGAGTCATCATCACTCTTCGTCTTCTAAATCCACAGGTCAAGGTAAGAAGAAGAAGTCGAAGAAGTCCCATCGCTCTCTGACTTCGCCCGTCGCTCGGCTGACGCGACGCGGGAAGAGCGTCCACGCACAAGGCCTCCGTCCTCGGACGCTGCGTTTGGGTCGGCTCCGTGCTTCCCTGAGTTTCCTGGAGCCAGAGCGACCCCCGCCCAGCTTAAAGAGTTTTATGAGGCCATGCTCCTCATATTTGGGCAGTCCAACCCCGATACGCCGCCTTTAGGACCAAGGGGTTTGGCTGAGGGGCCTTCGGGTTCTGCGCCGGCAGCTTTGGCTCTGGCCACTGAGGTCACCTCTGGATCCGTGCGCGGTCGGACCCTTGAGAACTTCTCAGGTGCTGCGTCAATTATCGACGCTCCCGACGTCGGTGGTGCTGTCGCAGTGTCCTTTCCTCGGGATCTACACGCCGCTGAACAAAAGGCCCACCTTTCCGGCGTCACCAACTCAGAAAGCTATTATAGCACAGTTATGGTGAAGCCAGTCGGGGGGGAAGGGAATTAGGGTAGGGAACAACAGGGAAAAGGATCTGAAAAGAAAAGGTTAGAACAAATATGGATTTACTCATTCATAGAAATGCAACTTATCAATAGACTCTTGACTAAATGCGTCTCCGAGATATCAGATGGAGACCCCTTTTGAAATGAGGGCATAGCCCCTTCTTTGAAACATGGAACAAGAATAAACTATGATCTCAGAAACAAGAGATGGCAAGAGCTTTGGACTATGATTACACTCAGAATATCAATCCTGTAACATCTCTGCATTCACAACATAAACCTTTGATCATGACCTAGAAAATCTCAAAGAATTAAATATGCTTTTCACATCTTAAGCTTTTCAAAGAACAATGAAAATTATGATTTGCTTATCGCCAAAATACTTTCACAACTATAAAGACCAAAAAGGTTTTACTCATTGAACTTGAAGGGCTTTACTTATAATACCAGGAAGCGCTTTTACTTGACTTGCCTTAAAGCGCTATGCTCATTATACTAAGGGGGTGCTTTTATTCAAGGGGCCTAAATCACTTTGATTGTCATGCCAAGAGCGCTTTACATCTGTGAACTGAAGTGCTTGAATTGCTGTGCCAATAGCGCGTTACATCTGTGAACTGAAGCGCTTGACTTGTCGTGCCAACAGCGCTTTACATCTGTGAGCTGAAGCGCTTGAATTGCCATCCCAAGAGCACTTTACATCTGTGAATTGAATCACTTGAATTGCTGTGTCTAGAGCGCTTTACATCTGTGAACAAAAGCGCTTGAATTGCCGTGCCTAGAGCGCTTTACATCTGTGAACTGAAACGCTTGAATTGCTGTGCAAAGAGCGCTTTACACCTGTGCTCTGAAATGCCTTTGATGGTTGCGCCAAGGCCGCTGTACTCTGGAAACTGAAAAAGCTTTGCTCATTATACTAAGGGGTGCTTTACCTTTTGGAAGTAATGACTTCCATTAAACTTGGATTCATCAAGGCCTTACCGCTACGAGTACGACCTACTCGTTTTTTAATGCACCATGGAAACAAGGATACTGTGGATGGATGACTCTCTGCCATTGAGGAACTCTGCACTTCTTCAGAGAAACCCCAATGAGGTCTGGCTGCATCCAAGTCTTCAAAATAGTGAACAACGTGCTTGGGTGTGGCTGGGCTTTATAGGCCTGCCACACCCCAAGATGGGTGCTGTCTCTGAAAACATGGAAATTGTAGTCCCTTCAGGAATAGCACTGATAATTGCATCTTGTCCACCAATGTCTTGAACCTGCTGCTGTATGAGCTTTGCCATAGGGCAGACAATGCTGATGGCCACCTTTGGAACAAGAGGGGATGACAAGTGGTGCGCATAAAGCGCCACAGAGTCGCGCAGCGCAGTTTCGGGTGAGACCTGGACCATGCATGGCCTTATTCCGGACATTACACTCCCCTCCCAAGCGCGGTCCAGGGCCTGGTTTATCAGGATGGAAGAGGTGAAATCGTCGCACCAAACGTGGTGCATGGACATGTCTTGCAGGTTCCCAAGAGTCATTTTCCAGTCCGTATCCTTTCCAGGACACCAAGTACCAAAAGGAAGACCCCCTATATTTGGAGTCTAGAATAGATCGCACCTCCTACTCCCAATGACCTTTGACTAATAGAGGAGCAGGTTGTGTGACGCTTGAGGGCGAAGCAGGTTTAAGAAGCGAAGTGTGAAACACCGGATGAATTTTCAAAGATGATGGTAATTTTAGCTTATAATGTTACTGGGTTTACTTGTCGTATTACTTCATAGGGCCCTATGAATTTTGGATGAAACATATTTTTATTTTTCAATACAAATTTTTTTGTGGATAACCAAATTCTATCTTTGATTGTATACTGAGGACCAGGCTGTTTTTTTTTGTCATATTGCATTTTATATTTTTTCTTTGCTTGATGAAGATTTGTTTGTAATTGTGCATGTTTCTTTTTCATGTGTGTTAGCATGTCCATGACTGCTGGAGTGGTTTGAGTAGATGCAGGTAACGTAACTGGCAAAATGTGCGGATGACGCCCATATAAACCATAGAAAGAAGTTGAGTTTATTGAAGAGTGGTGAGAGTTATTATAAGCCAGTTCTGCAAACCACAAAAGATCCAGCCAGGTTATAGGAGACTTTGTTGCATAACATCGTAAATATTGTTTCAGAGTTTGGTTTAGTCTCTGTTTGACCTTCCATTTGTGGATGATAACTAGTAGATAAAGTTGAATCAATTTGTAGAGCCATGCACCATAGTTGCCAAAAACACGCAGAAAATTGTGTTCCTCTATCAGAGAGGATAACTCCTGGAAGTCCGTGAAGACGAACTATATTTTTTAAGATGATAGTCGCTAAGGTGTCGAAAGTTGGGAGCCCTTTACAGGCAATGAAACGAGCATACTTTCATTTCAGACCAGTAATAAAATCCATAGAGATATGTTCCCATGTATGATTGGGAACGGGTAGAGGTATCCGTAGACCTTTTGGGCTTGCTATGTTCGCTTTTGCATCTTGCACATACTTCACATGATTGTAGCATTTGCTTAAGGTCGTGAACGAATGTAGGCCACCAAAAATACCTTTTCATGAGTTCTATTGTTTTTTGAGGACCTGGGTGACCTGCCAGAGGATGCTTGTGTAACCGATGAAAAGCTGTCGCTCTTAACTCCTCAGTAGGCAGGAATACTCGAGATTCATGTAGAGGTAAGCCTTGTTGAATAGATCTCTTGGTGTCTTGTTGTAACCACTCTTGCCACTTAATGATGTGAAAATGATCACGAATGAGATAAAAAAAATTCTCGGCAGCTACTAAACACAACACTTTTGAAGGCGTTCTAATAGGGTTTTTGTTCAGTAGGTGTGATTGAAGAATCTTGTCTAGATAAAGCATCGGCCTTACGATTATCTGTTCCTGGTCTAAAAGTCACTATGAAATCAAATTCTGCAAATAATAACATCCATTTTAGTAGTCTAGGAGTTAGTAGTCTGGCAAAACTCATAAATTGTAAATTTCTATGATCAGAATATACAGTTATGGTGTGTTTCGCTCCCAACAGATAATGTCTCATTTCTTTAAAAGCATTACAAATTGCTAGTAGTTCTTTTTCTGCTATGGTGTAATTCTGTTCTGCTTCATTACATTTTCTTGACGCATATGCTATGGGGTGGAATTGTCCAGTTTCTCGATGACGTTGAGACAGGATGGCCCCAATGGCAAAATCAGATGCATCAGCTTCCACAATGAATGGTTCTTCCACATTAGGGTGAGCTAGAATGGGAGCGGTAGTAAAAGTCTTTTTTAAATCTTGAAATACTTTCTCTATCTCTTGGGACCAGTTGAAGACAGCTTTTTTTTCCTAACAATTTGGTGATTGGTGCCACCTTTTGAGAGAAGTGATGGATGAAGCGTCGATAAAAATTCGCAAAACCCAAAAAACATTGAATATAACATACTGATTTTGGTGTGGGCTATTCGGATACAGCTTGAATTTTTCTTTTAGTCATTTGCATGCTGTCAGGTGTTAAAATGACTCCTAGAAATTCAACTTCTTTGGTATGGAATTCGCATTTACTAAGTTTACAAAACAAATAATGTTTTTGTAGAGTTTTTAATACTTCTTTAACATGTTCTTCATGTATATCTTCAGAGTTTTAATAAATGAAAATATCATCAGGATAAACGATGACAAAGATGTCTAGATATTCTCTCAGAACATCATTTAGGAAATATTGAAAGGCTGCTGGGGCATTACACAGACCAAACGGCATCACTAAATACTCAGAGGCCATAACGAGTCTTAAAAACCGTTTTCCACTCATCTCCCTCTCGAATTCGAACTAGGTGATAAGCACCTCGTAAGTCAAGTTTAGTATAAATGACGGCGGATTTTACCTGGTCTAACAAGACTGGTATGAGAGGTAGTGGATATTTATTTTTAACTGTGATCTTATTTATTGCTCTAAAGTCAATACAAGGCCTCAAATCGCCATTTGCTTTAGGTATGAAAAACAGTGGAGAAGCCGCTGGAGATCGTGATGGCTGAATTAGCTTGTTGGCTAAACATTGATCTAGGTATTCTCGTAGGACTTGATTTTCTTTCTCTGATAGTGTATAGATCCTACAATTTGGTATATTGGCACCAGGTACAAGGTCAATCTGACAATTGTACGGCCTGTGAGGTGGTAATGAGCTTGCTTTCTTTTCACTGAAAACATTGGTATATTCTGAATACTGTGATGGTAAATCAATTTCCTTCTCAACTACAGTAGCTATGGAGTGTTGAAGATTCCCTTCTTTGTTTCATCTTGATTGAAAACATTTCTTTGCACAAGAAGAAGAAGAAAAACGCAAAACCTGGTTGTGCCAGTCTATGCACGGATCATGTAACATTAACCACGGCATTCCTAAGATAAAACCATATTGAGGTGCTTGGAATATATCAAAGCAAATTATCTCACAGTGGTTCTGATTCTCATCATCTTTGCAAATCATTTGTATTCGTCAGGTTTGTTTAGTAACTGGGCCTCCTGCCAACTCACTTCCATTAACTGCATACACAACTTCTGGAACTTTTTTCTAGACACTGGGTATATGTAGGTCTAGTGCATTTTGTTGGCCCACAAAATTTCCTGTTGCCTCTGAATCAATTAGAACTTGAACATTATGTATTTTTCCACACACAGTCATTTGTACTAATATTCGGAAATGTTTGACATAACGATTTGTGCAAGAGCATACTAAAGGGATTGTCAATTTGCCCAAGAGGTTCCCTTCGTTTCTTCCTGGGCACTTTAGTTTTCCTGTCAAAATTGTCAAAACTGTTGGATCAATTTTACCTTTGGGTTTCTTTTGGCATTCTTTTCCAAAATGACCCTTTTTCCCACAATACAGACACTGACCATTTTTTCGTCGCATGTCTTTCTCCTCTTTGGTCAGTGGTGGGCAAACAGTTCCGATATCCATCGGTTCTATCATAGAATCTGAAGACAATTGAAAGTGTCTGGATCTTTCCATTCACCAGTTTATTTTTTCCTTCCTCCTTTTCTTTCAGAAAGTCTGTGATCTATCCGTAGGGTTAGATTAATTAAATCAGTGCACGTTTCTGGTTGTGGTTCAACTTGGGCCAATACATCTTTTATTTCGCCTTTGAGCCCTTGATAAAATATTGCTGAAATGTTTTCCTCTAGCCAAGTGGTTTCTACCACTAACCGGTTGAAGTGTGACAAATACGTTTTCATGTCTTTATTTCCTTGACATAATTCTAGTAGCTCTTTGTCTGCAGACATAGTGATTGTGCGTCTGTCAAAAACCTTTACGAATTCTTCTACAAAATGACGCCATATAATAATATAAAAGAGGACTGTCTAATCGGACTAATGGCACTACCCAAGTAGCTGCATCACCATTCAGATATGATATAAGGAATGCAATTCTTGATTGTGCGTCCGGAAAGGCACTAGGCCGACACTTAAAATGTAGGTCCACTTGTGTCAGAAAAATTTGAACCTTATTGGGGTCCCCAGAAAACCTCTCTGGTGCAGCTAAAGGAATCTGTGTCGGCACATTCACAGCTATGTTAGTAGGTGCGGGAGGCGTAGGACGAGACTCAGATTCAGAACCATCCACCTTACTCTGTAACTGAGTTACTTTATTCACTAAATCAGCTGTAACATTTTTTGAGTCTGTCAAATCCCTTTGCATCTGAGTGACTACTTGCATAAGGGTATCTAGGGTGGCCGTTTTGCGCAGCTCCCGTACAGACCAAGAGGAAAGTACAAAACTTGTGGGCTCACTATTCGGTCACAGTGTCCTTTCCTCAGGATCTGCACATCACTGAACAAAAGGCCCACCTTCTGGTGTCACCAAATCAGAAAGCTATTATAGCACAGACCTATGGTGAAGCCAGTTGGGGGGAAGGGAATTAGGGTAGGGAACAGCAGGGAGAGAGATCTGAAAAGAAAAGGTTAGAACAAATATGCATTTACTCATTCATAGAAAGGCAACTTATCAATAGACTCTTGACTAAATGCGTCTCCGAGATATCAGATGGAGACCCCTTTTGAAATGAGGGCAAAGCCCCTTCTTTGAAACATGGAACAAGAATAAACTAGGACCTCAGAAACAAGAGATGGCAAGAGCTTTGGACTATGATTACACTCAGAATATCAATCCTATAACATCTCTGCATTCGCAACGTAAACCTTTGATCATGACCTAGAAAATCTCAAAGAATTAAATATGCTTTTCACATCTTAAGCTTTTCAAAGAACAATGAAAACTATGATTTGCTTATCTCCAAAAATACTTTCACATCCACAACTATAAAGACCGAAAAGTTTTTACTCATTGACCTTGAAGTGCTTTACTTATAATACCAGGAAGCGCTTTTACTTGCCTTGCCTTAAAGTGCTACGCTCATTATACTAAGGGGGTGCTTTTACTCAAGTGGCTTCAATCACTTTGATTGTTGTGCCAAGAACCTTTTACTCCTGTGAATTGAAGCGCTTTAATTGTCGTGCAAATAGCGCTTTACATCTGTGAACTGAAGACCTTGAATTGCTGTGCCAAGAGCGATTCACATCTGTGAACTGAAGCGCTTGAATTTGCGTGGCAAGAACACTTTACATCTGTGAACTGAAGCGATTGAATTGTCGTGGCAAGGGCGCTTTACACCTGTGAACTGAAGCGCTTGAATTGCTAGAGTGCTTTACATCTGTGAACAAAAGCACTTGAATTGCCGTGCCTAGAGCGCTTTACATCTGTGAACTGAAACGCTTGAATTGCTGTGCAAAGAGCGCTTTACACCTGTGCTCTGAAAGGCCTTTGATCGTTGCCTCAAGGCCGCTGTATTCTGGAAACTGAAAACGCTTTGCTCGTTATACTAAGGGGTGCTTTACCTTTTGGAAGTAAGGACTTCCATTAAACTTGGATTCATCCAGGCCTTACCGCTACGAGTACATCCTACTCGTTTTTGAATGCACCATGGAAACAAGGATACTTTGGTTCAATGACTCTGTCATTCTGGAGCCCTGCTCTTCTTCAGAGAAACCCCCACGGGGTCTTGTTGCATCGAAGTCTTCAAAATAGTGAGCAACATGGTTGGGTGTGGCTGGGAATTGTAGTCCCTCCATGGAATAGCACTGATAAGTGCATCTTGTCCACCAATGTCCTGAACCTGCAGCTCTATGAGCTTTGCCACAGGGCAGACAACGCTGATGGCCACCTTTGGAACAAGAGGGGATGACAAGTGGTGCGCATAAAGCGCCACAGATTCGCGCAGCAGAGTTTCGGGCGAGACCTGGACTGCGCATGGCCTTATTCCTGACAGGTGCCCACTATCGACGTGGACCCAATTCTTATCCCCGACAACTTGAGGTCGGAGTGGCGTCAGCTGACGCTGCCTTCGACTTGGATGGGGCTTAATCGCCCCACATTGGATTTGGACACTTTTTCTTATGGGTAAGAATATGGGGAGGAATTGGAATGGGCCCTGGACCCTTATGAATACCAGGATGACTCTGCTATGGACTGGGCTCAGGAATTGGGTGAAGCCAGTGGTCTGGATACTTCTCCTGACGCTGGCATGCTGTCCCCTACTAATGTGGCTACGGCAGAGGGAGCAACTTATGGTGTGGTGGTCAGTAGGGCAGCTGAGGTCCTTGGTCTCGAGCTTCCCACTGTTGAGGTCAGGTCTAATCGCCTGACGGAGGTGTTTCAGCCTGGGGCTTCTACTTCAGAACCCCTTTGCCATTTAATGAGGCCCTCACCGATGTCCTTTTGGGTACATGGTCCAAACCCAACACAGGGGCTCCGGTGAATAGAACTATTGCACGCCGCCATCAGCCTACTCTGAACGACCCTAAATTCCTGTCCCAACACCCCACGAGTCTTGTTATCCAGGCTTCCTCTTCTTCAGACGCATTCCCTTCCGCACCCCTGGATAGGGAACCCAAAAGGCTGGAACAGTTTGGCAAGAAGTTGTTTTCTTCTTCCAGTCTTGCGCTGCAGTCTGTGAACACTGCATGCCTTTTGGGCCGATAATCCCACTCTTTGTGGGATACGATTGCGCAGGGCCGGCCGCAGATACTGGAGGAGGTCCGTGCTATCATCTCCCAAGTTGTGAACGATGGGAGAGATGCGGCAAAGTTCACAATCCGTTGTGGGCTGGATACAACCGACTCTCTGGGCAGATCGGCTGCTATGACGGTGGCCTTACGACGCCACGCCTGGTTGTACACTTCTGGTTTTTCGGGGGATGTCCAACAATCACTCATGGACATGCCCTTTGATGGCTCCTGTCTCTTCGGAGACAAAGCGGACTCAGCTTTGGAGGGATTCAAGGATTCCTGGGCTTCGGCTCGGACCCCCGGTCTTTGCTCTGCCCATCGCCCACCACAGTCTGCTTTTCGCCCCAGGGGCTCCATGTCACGTCCTCCACCCAGCCACTGTGCCTCGCACGCTCTTCAACCTATGCGTGGCCGGGGACGCAGAATCACACGTAGCCGTGGGACAGGGAACCAGAGGTCTGGCCAATCCACCTCTGCCCCTGCTGCAGCCTCCAAACCCTCCTGGTCCGTCCCCTCACTCCTGTCCAGTTGGCAGCAGGATTTGCCATCACCTGCCCCACTGGGAAAATATCACCACGGACAGTTGGGTTTTGCAGATCATTCGAAAGGGCTACTCCCTCCCTTTCGAATCTGCTCCACCAACCATGCCACCATCCTTCAATCACCTTCCAGAGGATCATTTGGCACTTCTCCGCCAGGAAGTCGCAGCTCTCTTGGCCAAGGAAGCTATAGAAAGGGTCCCTGTGCCAGGAATAAGTCGTGGTTTTTATTCCCGCTACTTTCTGATACCAAAAAGACCTTTGGGACCTAAACTACTTCCTCAAGAAGGAGAAATTCAAAATGCTCACCCTGGCTCAGGTTCTGTCTGCCTTGGACCCAGGAGACTGGATGGTAACGTTGGACTTGTAGGACGCCTATTTCCACATCCCCATCCTGCCTGGCCACAGACGTAACCTACGATTCGTGGTAGGTCACGAGCACTTTCAGTTTACTGTGCTCCCCTTCGGCCTTACCAGTGCCCCTTGTGTGTTCACAAAAGTGATGGCAGTGGTTGCAGATCATCTGCACAGGTTAGGGGTCTCAGTCTTCCTCTACCTTAACGACTGGCTGTTGAAGGCGGACTCGCCCCAGAAAGTCGTCTCCCACCTTCAGACTACGGTGAACCTGCTGCACACGCTGGGGTCCACTATAAACGTGCTGAAGTCACACCTGAGCCCCTCTCAGTCGCTCCCTTTCATTGGAGATGTTCTGGACACGGTGCAGTTTTGGGCTTATCCTCCCAAAAAGCGAGTCCAAGGTATTCAGGCTATGATTCCGATCTTTCGACCTCGGTCTTGGGTTTCAGTCAGACTGACTCTGAGGCTGCTGGGCCTCATGGCCTCCTGCATCCTGTAGTGACACTTGCCAGATGGCATATGCGGGCTCTGCAGTGGAACCTGAAGTTCCAGTGGGCGCAGCATTAGGGCAATCTCTCCGACCTGGTCCAGATCTCGGAGGGGACTGCAAAAGACCTGCAGTGGTGGCTTTCGAATCCGCATTGGGCCCACATCAGGTCCCTCTCCCTTCCCCAACCAGATCTATCTATAGTGACAGATGCGTCAATTCTGGGTTGGGGTGGCCCCATGGGAGAGGTGGAGATCAGAGGACTCTGGTCTCCGGCGCAGTCTGGGCTCCATATCAATCTGCTGGGGCTCCGGGCGATCAGGCGTCCGTTGAAAGCATTCCTTCCCTCTCTTAAAGGGGAAGTGGCACAGGTGTTAATAGACAATACTATCGCCATGTGGTACACCAACAAACAGGGCAGAGTAGGGTCCTGGACCCTTTGTCAGGAGGCACTACACCTCTGGACATGGCTGGAACATCGGGGCATTACCCTGATGGTTCAACATCTGGCGGGCTCCCTCAAAGCCAGGGCAGACGAACTCCGCCTTCGATGCACAGCTGATCACAAATGGCATCTCCATCCGGAGGTGGCGCAAGGTCTCTTTCAGCAGTGGGGAGAGCCTTGGTTAGATCTGTTTGCCTCCGTAGGGAACGCGCAATGTCATCAGTTTTGCGTGTTGGGAGTTTCCAAGGCAGCACTTGCTCGGAGATGCTTTTCGTCTCAATTGGAACTCCGGCCTCCTTTCCGCATATACCGCTTCTGCCCAGAGTTCTGAAGAAAATCAGGAACGACCGGGCCCAAGTTATCTTGGTTGTTCCGGACTGGGCACGGAGAGTATGGTATCCAGAGCTACTGAGCATGTCCATCGAGCCTCCACTCAGACTGCCTCTTTGGGCGGATCTTCTGTCGCAACCACAGGGGACGGTTCTTCACCTGAACCTGTCCAACCTCCGCCAGTTGACAGCTTTTGCCCTTCCACCCGAGGTCTGCAATGTTATCTTGGCAGCCAGGCGTCCATCAACCAAAACTGTATACCCCTGTTGTTGGAATAAATTTGTGGCATGGTGTACCAACAAATCTGTTGATCCCCTTTCCGCCCCTCTCTCCGAGGTTCTTCTGTTCATTCTTTCTTTGGCCCAGCAGGGCTCTGCTTTGGGCACCCTTAAAGTGTATTTATCTGCCATTTCAGCCTTTCTTTAGGCTACCTGATCAGCCCTCACTCATGAAATCTCTGATTGTGAGTAGATTCCTCAAAGGGCTCACCCATTTATTTTCTCCCACTCCATTTATCATGCCTCAGTGGGACCTTAATCTTGTACGTACTTACTTGATGTGTACCCCTTTTGAACCAATGCATAATTGTCCCTTGCGGCTCCTCACCTTCAAAGCTATCTTTCTGGTCGCTATCACCTCTGCTCGCAGGGTGAGTGAGCTTCAAGCCCTTTGCTCAAAACCTTCATACTTGTCTGTGCACCCTGACAAATTTGTGTTTCTCACTAGGGCTTCCTTCCTTCCTAAGGTGGTTACACCCTTCCATGTAGGCCAGTCAATCACTCTTCCTACTTTCTACGCACCCCCACATCCTTCCCATGAGGAAAAGAGACTCTGCCGTCTGGACCCAAAAAGAGCATTGGCGTTCTACCTCAATCATACTAAAGATTTCCGGGTGGACGATCAACTCTTTGTTGGGTATGTGGGTGCGAAAAAAGGGAATGCGGTGCAAAAGCGTACCATCTCTCGATGGGTGCTTCTTTGCATCAAAATGTACTACGCTTTAGCAAAAAAGCAACCTCCTGAATGCTTGTGTGCTCATTCCACCAGAGCAACTGCTGCTTCCACTGTATTAGCATGTGGAGTTCCTGTCCTGGATATCTGCCAGGCAGCTACATGGGCATCCCTGCACACATTTGCTAAGCACTACTGCCTGGACAATCTGGTCCGTCGGGACGACTATTTTGGTCGTTCGGTCCTGCAGAACTTCCTAGTATGATCTTGGTTTGCAGCCCACTACCGAGAATGGCATTGCTTGGGTATCTATTCTAAGGTAAAGATTCTACAACTGGAAGTCTTCATCAGATGTACAAGTTGCTCTGGTAGAGACATATAACAGTTGCAGATTCCTTACTGCCCACCCATCCTCCCCGCTTGCAAACTGATTTCTAGGGACAGGGATTCCCCCTTTCAGGTCCTTAGCTCAGGCGCACCAATCTCGGTGTTCTTAGCAACTCTGTGCTTTGGCGTGGAAAGTCATTAAAAGAAACTGACGTCACTGCACGAGGGCGGCATCTATATACTACTCCCGATGTCATCACGCCGATGACGCCCGCGGAGTCGACCAATGCCACCTGCTGACGCGCAAGGGTATTGCTGGAAGAAAAATCTCTGGATCCAGTCTGACACCTGGGGGAAATAGTAAGGTGAGGAATCTGCAACTAGAATATGTCTCTAGCAGATATTTCGTTACTGAAGGTAAGTAACTTGTACATTGAAGGGAAGGAGAGCCTGAATTTCCAGGAGATGGTTTTTAGAAGGGTGGGTGATTGAAACTGCTGTTCCCCGTCATGTTATCAAGCTGCCCAACTGTAAGTACTTTAGGCCTGAACAACAAGGAAAACTGACAAAAAGTGGGTATTCATGGACAAGAGTGTCCTAGGGCAATCGCTCTGGGGTGCTCTGTCCTTTGACTTCCGTGGCAGACCGAATAACACATATACAAGCGATATACTAGCACTAACATGACAACATGGGTGTGGTGGACACTAAATTAGGACTAACATGATACCCATTCCACTATACCCCCATGAATGATAACCTGGAATTTGCACCCACACAAAACGCTATAAGATATCTTAGAGGCAGGGAGGGGGGGGGACTGTTTTTCAATAAGTTGTTTGTATGACAAGTGTGAGATTAAGTCATTGCACTATGTAAGATTGACTTCCAGTCACAGAACAGGATCAGCTGACATACGCTCACCTTTGTCATAATCATGCAGAAGGTGCTACATGACCATCAACTGATTTTGAAAATTATATAAGATCCAGCCCAGAATCCTGGGAATTGATGTCTGGATTTTACAAGATACTGAAAATGGGCGGGAAAAAAGAAATCTGGAGATTTTAAAAGATGTGCTGTGACTTGATGGGGAAAGAGATCACAGATAAAGAATGGCAGCTTCTGTGGGAAGACGTACACGATTTTCATATGAATGGTATTTGGAGGGAACAGAGGCATAGAATGTTGTATAGCTGATATCTTAACCCCCAGTGTCTAAAACAAATAATCCTGAATACTTGAGGACCTGTACTGGAGATATGGGGAATGTGTAGTATCAATTCTGCACTTTTGGTGGTCGTATGGAAAATTGCGACACTTTTTAAAACCAGTCTTTAGTAAGATTAACCCCTTCGCTGCCAGGCCTTTTCCTCCTCAGGTGCCAAGCCTTTTTATGGCTATTTGGGGCAGTTCGCGCTTAGGCCCTCATAACGTTTTGTCCACATAAGCTACCCACACCAAATTTGCGTCCTTTTTTCCAACATCCTAGGGATTCTAGAGGTACCCAGACTTTGTGGGTTCCCCTGAAGGAGACCAAGAAATTAACCAAAATACAGCGCAAATGTCGATTTTTTTCATAACAATGGGGAAAAAAGGGCTGCAGAAGAAGGCTTGTGTTTTTTTCCTGAAAATGGCATCAACAAAGGGTTTGCGGTGCTAAAATCACCATCTTCCCAGCTTTCAGGAACAGGCAGACTTGAATCAGAAAACCCTATTTTTCAACACAATTTTCGCATTTTACTGAGACATAGCCAATTTTTACTATTTTTTGTGCTTTTAGCCTCCTTCCACTTAGTGACAGAAATGGGTGTGAAACCAATGCTGGATCCCAGAAAGCTAAACATTTCTGAAAAGTAGACAAAATTCTGAAATCAGCAAGGGGCCATTTGTGTAGATCCTACAAGGGTTTCCTACTGAAAATAACAGCTGAAATAAAACTATATTGAAATTGAGGTGAAGAAAAACAACCACTTTCACAATGTTTTACTCTGTAACTTTTTCCTGCGATGTCAGATT